>NW_008345699.1:1106136-1211038 GCF_000622305.1 Nannospalax galili | reverse complement strand
CTCAGGTCCTGCACTGGTCTGTAATCCCCGCTCCCAGGTTTCTTAACAGGCAACAGAGGGGTGTTCCAGGCTGACCGGCATGGGATTAATATCCCTTGTTCCAGCAGTCTTTTAATGTGTGGCCTAATTCCTTGGTGGGCTTCGGCTGTCATAGGATATTGCTTGACAGCCACCGGGGTCGCGGTGGCTTTTAGTTCAATAATTAGGGGTGGCTGGTGTATGGCCAGCCCCATTCCTCCCGTCTCTGCCCAAGCGTCAGGGTACTTGGACAGCCACTGATCTATGTCTGTCTGGACAGGATGGGGACCATGATGTAGTCTATATTCATCTTCTAATTTAAGAGTAAGCACTTGTATGGGTGTCCCTTTGGAATCAGTAACCTTGGCTCCCTTGTTTTCAAAGTAGATGTGTGCTCCAAGCTTGGTTAGTAGGTCCCGTCCTAGCAGGGGGTAGGGACAGTCTGGTACATGCAGGAAGGTATGAGTCACCGTCCCTGAAGCAAGCTGAACCTCCCTGCTTTTAGTCCAGTGGTATCGTTTGGCTCCAGTGGCTCCTTCTACCCATATTGTTTTCTTACTAAGCGGGCCAGTCGTCTGGGTAAGGACGGAATGTTGCGCCCCAGTATCTACCATGAAGGTGACTGGCTGTCCCCCAACATGAAGAGTTACCCTGGGCTCAGGTGGGGGTTCCTGGCCCTGACCTCCCTAATCGAGGTTAAGGATTTCAGCTTCTTCTTCCCTCTGTTTTTTCTTTTTCTTGGTGCAGTCCTTTATCCAGTGTCCTTTTTCCTTGCAATAGGCACACTGGTCTTTCTCTAGTCGGACATGCCCTCGATCTCCCTTCTTCTCTACTCTGCCCTCATCTTCCTTTCTTACTACTGTGGCCAGGATTCTGCTTAATTCTTTATTTCGCTTCCTATCTCTCTCTCATTGCCTATCTTCTGCCTCTCTTTTTTGTCTTTCTTCTCTTTCTTCTCGTGTCTCTCTTTTGTTAAAAATTCTCTCTCCCTCACTCAAGAGGTCTCTAAGACCTTGCCCCTGCAAATTTTCTATTCTCTGGAGCTTATTCCTAATATCAGGGGCTGATTGCCATATGAAAGACATGGAAACACTTACTTCCTGTTCGACGGGGCTGTCTGGATCAAAGGGAGTGTACCTCCGATATGCCTCTTTAAGTCTTTCTAGAAACACAGTGGGCAGCTCGTCTGCTCCCTGTGTCACTGATCTTCACCTTGGCCAAATTGGTGGGGTGTCTCCCTGCCCCTTGGAGGCCCACTACAAGCAGTGAGTTGGAGATGTCTCGGCCATGAAACTTACTTATCAGTAAGCCAGATGTCTCGGCCATAAAACTTACTTATCGGCGAGTTGGAATTCTTGACCGGTACGCGAACTGCCTGAGAGACTTCATGGCTCCTGACTTTTATTTTTTTTTCAGAACCACACCTGGGGAATTGCTTATGTTGGATTGGCCTATGGCCCTGTCTGTGGGGCATTTTCTTGATTGTTGAGTGATTTGGGAGGTGGAGGACCCAGTGCACTGTGGACAGTGCCACCCCTGGGAAAGTAGTCCTGTGTTGTATAAGAAAGTAAGCTGAGCACAGGGAAGGGGAACAAGCCAACGAGCAGCATTCTTCCATGGTCGGTGCTCCAGTTTCCTTCCCTAGATGATGAACTGTGTTGTAAGCTAAATAAACCCTTTCTTCCCCAAGGTGGCTTTTTGTCAGTACTTTTACGAGGGCAATAGAAAGGAACTAAGACAGCTTGTGTGACTGGTAAGATGTTCCTCTGACCCTGTGATGACAAGTCATGAACCCCTCCCGGCTTCCAGCCAACCTGTTGACTATAGCCACTTGCAGGGGAGGGGCTAAGGGTATAAAAGCTGGGAAAACTATGAGGTTGGCCCCTTGCCATTTTGTAAGGCTGTCCTGAACCACAGGATTTATGTCTGGGTGTGGACTTTCAGCATCAGCTGTGAATGGGGGTGGGAGGATGCCTGCTTGTCCATAAGTAAACTCACACCCCAAGCTAAGTTAGCAAGTCCAATAAAATCATTAAGATTCTTCAAACCGGGGTTTGGAGAAATTTTTCCCCAGGCTGTAGCAAGGACCTTGGGAGGAGGGAATTGGATACCACGTGCACCTCCCACCAGTGAATTTGACTTACAATTGGCATAGTTAGGCAGAATACGACAAAACTGAGAATGAGTTTTGGAAGAGCGTTAATGATGTCCCTGATATGGGGAAAGAGATCAATAACCAAAGTAAAGTGGGGTGAGGGGAGAGTGTGAGCTGAGGAAATGTTAACCTGGTGGGCCATTCCCATAGGCTTGGTGGGGGTGGCTGCAGTGGCATGTTTAATGTAGTGGACAGTGAGATATGTAACTAGGGTGAGGCATTCTAAACAGCCAAGGGCAAGGGCGATGGGAGCGATCCCAGGGTGGCAGCCATCTTGTAGATGGTATGGGGTGGCATGCCTGCTTGACCAATGGGGGCCACCACTTGAGTATGGAGAGGCCCAGAAAACAGCAGAAGGTCTGGAACAGTTTCTGCAATCTCTGGGAGTAGCACACCGGGGACAGAAATGAAAAAAAGCACCATCAGAGGTTGCTTGGCCGCTGCTATTGATAATAAGAAATCTGTCCCAGGTGGAGAACTTTGCCAGAATGGAAACTGAAGGTGTTAGAGAGGAATTAGAATGGGAAAGGGATATGAGGCTGGCCTCTTTGGTACTGGCTTCTGACCTTGCCAGTAAATTAGATAAGAGAGGGAAGGAGATGGAGGTGTTGGCATGCCATTTTTATGTCTAGAAGGTCAAAAGGAAAAAAATCCCAGATAAGAATGATAATAAAAGGCCCATCCTGGGATCCTAAAACCTGGAACCCCTGGGAAGAGGCCAGCAGTGAGGAAGAAGGAAGTGACCTAGAGATACTGGGAGATGCTCCTCAGGTCTGACCTCTAATTCAAAAAAAGGGAAAATCCATGGTCCAACATGCTGATGGAGGTCTTAACAATAGGCCAGTGCAGGAGACCATGTTAATCAGAGAATACTCAGCACCAGAACTGTAAGAACTGGGAAAGACATTTAAACAAGCTATGAAGGAGCCTGTGGCCACCTGGCTTGTGAGGCTATGGGATATGGGGGCAGATGGAATCATTTTAAGTTCTACAGAAGCAGAGAAGTTAAGCAACATAACCACTCATTCCTCTTTGAGGCAAAGACTTCACAATTTAAGACAACATGAGGGAAACCAGTCCATGATGGATTGGCTCATATGAGCCATTAGGGATGTGTGGGTATCTCCAACTGAGAGTCCCATGAATATTAGAGATTGGAAAACCATTGAGGAAGGACAGGCTCTGTTGAGGGAACTGGGCATGAAGGAAGCTATATTTGATGCCCAGTTCATGAGCCAAGACAGGACTGTTTACAGGCGACTTAAGAAAGAATCTGATTCAGCAAGCCCACTAGACTGGTATGGAGCTTTTGTGGCAGTGCTAAGCCCCATGGTCAGGCATGACCTGTATGAGACTGGTGAGGCCCTGGGGGATTTAAATGATTTAGAACAAGATGTAAATAGGGTTCAAAAGGTGCTGGTGAGTAGACACAAGGGAAAAGAGCCAGAACTCAGCAAAAGGGCCCCTCCATGTCTCCCAAGCACTGATGTGGGTGGATCTGCACAGAGCAGGAAGTGCTAGGGCCAAGACAGACTGGCAGCCAAATGCTGTGCTGGTGAGTCTGTGGAGGGTTTTAAGACCTGACAGCAATTCATCACAGAAGTAAGAAAAATGGGAACCAGGAGGTGCCAGTAACCCCAACTGTGCCCCCTGCTCCAGAGGAAGGCAGCCTCATTGGATGGGACCCCCCCAACTGCTGCCTTAAAGGGGTAGCCAAGGTTGCCCACAGGTGAAGGCCATTCTGGGTGACCAGAGGCCATGTGTCAAGCTGAGGATTTATTGATCCCCCACTAATATACAAAACACGTGGGCCCTCATGGATACTGGGGCAAAGTGTACACTAATTCACAGCAATCCCCACAAATATTAGGATAAAATCACACAAGTAAAGCAGACTAGATTCATTCTGGGAGTGGGCAATTATCGCCCCCAGGATTACAAGGTGTGCATCTCTCCCCTTCTTGAGAACATTTTAGGGGTGGATGGCTTGCTGGCTCACATCCTACATACTACTGTGGGAGTTTTGGCTGAGGGTGTGAAAAGTAAAGGTGATTACTCAGGGGTGGGCAAGATGGGAGCCAGTTGAATTGCCCACCCTATGGAGGGTGATGAATATCAAACAGCACTGGCTGCCTGGGGGTTGAAATGAAGTTACTGAAACCATCCAGGAGCTTGAGTGAGTAGAAGTTATCCACCCAGCCCAGAGCCCTTTCAATAGCCCTGTTTGGCCTACCAGGAAGCCAGATGGCTCCTGGAGAATAACTGTAGATTACCAGGAGTTAAATAAGGTGGTGCCTCCCATTCATGCATCAGTGCCCAACATTGCACTGCTAACTTATCAGCTGGTGCAGGAAATGGGGTCCTTCTGTGCTGTGGTGGATCTTGCTAATGCTAGTGGCTGATTCCCAAGATCAATTTGCATTCACATGGCATGGATGACAATGGACTTTCAGAGTACTTCCCCAAATTTACCTCCATAGCTCCACAGTTTGTCACAGGATGGTGGCCCGGGACCTTGCCCTGTTACCCTGCCCTCCTTCTGTAAGAAGGTTCCACTACATAGATGACATAATGCTAACTTCTGAGAGCCTTACATATTTGGAAGCTCATTTGGGGAACATGCAAGTGTACCTGAAGGAGAGAGGATGGGAAATCAACCCACGGAAGGTACAAGGGCCCAGTACAGTGGTAAAATTCTTAGGAGTTTTATGGTTGGGCAGAACTCTCATGATACCCAGTGCAGCAGTTGAGAAAATCTTATAACAACTCATACCAATAAATGCTAAGCAGTTACAGGTATTTTGGGGACTTCTCTGGTTTTGGCGAATTTTTATACCTCACCTTGCTCAGGTTACCCGCCCCCTGTATAATCTAATAAAAAGAAGTGCTACATGGAATTGGGATGTAAAGGCCCAAGAGGCTTTTGGTTGGGCAAGCTAAACAGCTGTATGCCCCAATAACTTCGGTGTCCCTTCCTCTTGTAAGTCACCAGGAGCCCTGAAGGTTATGGGTGGGGCTTGTAGCAACAACAACCTGGACAGTCCCAGTTGGGTTCTGGTCCCACACAGCATTATAACAGCAACTGCTGGATGTGTACAAAGCACTGCAACAGATGGAATCCATTATGGGCCCCACCCCCATTACTATAAAAGCTGCATATCCCATAAAAGGATGGGTGGAGGGCTTGTTAGCCAAGCCCCTGTCAGGGGTGGCCCAAGACCAAATGCTGCCAAGATGGCATGCATATTTGCAACAGCAAGGGGTGGTGTCAGCAGCCCGGTTACTAATGCCATGCAAGCAGTACTAGGACCACTGTCATTTCAAGGCACAGAGCCTCTCCCTCCACCTCCTATAGTTGACCCTCCAGCAAGACCTGACTGAGTGCTAGAAGGGGGTCCCCCAATTCCAGCTGATGCCTGGTATACCAATGGCACTAGCAGGGGTGCCAGACAAGAATGGGTAGCAGTGGCAATACAGGTGAACACTGGCACTATATGGTTAGAGAGGGGAGGAAAAAGCAGTCAAAGGGCTGAATTGAGAGCTGTATGGACAGCAATAATGAGGTATCCTTGGCCAGTTACAATTTGTACTGACAGTTGGGCTGTGTTTGAGGTTTAACCTTATGGTTGGCTCATTTGAGAAAGAAACTGGCAGCTGATGGGACAGCCCCTATTTGGACAACAAATGTGGAAGGACATATATAATAAAATGCAAGAGGAGCTAGTGTCCCTGGTAGTTTACCATGCAGCTACCTACTGCCTGGTGAGTCCCCCTGGGAATCAGGAAGCTGATGCCTTCACCAAGGTGAGGGCTCTCTGACCTCAGGTTCCCCTAGAAGCAGCTCACTGGATTCATATCAAGTCAGATCACAGAGGGGCCGACACAGGATGGAGAATAGCCAAAGCAGCCAGCATTCCAGTAAAATATGCTGACATCTAACAGGCTGTCCAGGCCTGTGAGGCATGTTCCCGGTTATGGTCCTGGAGGATGGATGCCATGATGGACACATGCACAAGACAGCTTCCCCTGTGAGAGACTGGCAAGTAGATTATATAGGGCCCCTGCCAGTCAGTGAGGGGTGTAAATATGCTCTCACTTGTGTGGACACTGCCACAGGCCTTACACAGGCCTTTCCTTGCAAGAAAGTCATGTGCAAAGCTACTATTAAGGGGCTTACTGAACTCTGTGTTATGTATGGGTGCCCGAGGTGAATTGATAGCGACAGAGGCACTTATTTCACAGGTCAGATGTGCAAGCTTGGGCTGAGGCTAATCAGGTTCTACGGTATTTCCACCTTCCACACAATCCTACTGGAGCAGGGTTAATTGAAAGAAAAAATGGGTTGCTAAAGGAACAGGTGAAAGCTTTAAGCCTAGAAGGAATGCTATGGGGGTTGAAAAAGGCCCTTCCAGAAATCATAAGGTTGTTAAATGAAAATCCCAGTACCAGGGGTGGGTTGCCTCCCTATGAGCAGTTGGCCAGAGGGACCACACAGGTCCCCAAAACTATAAAGGTGATTGCCAATAATGTTGGTTGCACACCTGAAGTGGATGGTAAGACCCTATTGCTGAAGATGCTCCATGATGTGAGCACAGAAGAGGGAGGAACCAAGCTTGGACTAAGCTGGAAACTCCCTGCCACTGGATGGGTGGCTTTCATAGTGCCAGAAAGTGCTATGCAAATGGATGGGGGAGAATTGTCCCCGATTATCCTGTTCAACAAAGGACCCTGCGTGCTGCACTATCAACATGTGAAGCAAGATGTTCCTGCTGGTGCAATAGTGGCTGGTCTAGTGTATGTACAACCAGCTAATTATCAATTGGACCTAATGCCCACTCCTAGGGATGGAACACACATCTTGTATTGTAGACCAGGCCAACTACCTGTGGCTGAAGATGTTATAGGCCCCAGTGGAGAAGCCACTGCAATTGTATTGTTAGATGGATGTGATGCCTACTAAAGTACCATCCAAGCATTTGTGTTTACTCCCATGAGCTATTATTGCAGCTACTGTTTACATGTTCTAACTTCTTGCTGTTTGTGTTTGTGATTTTATAGTAGGTGGAATGCCACTGAATTGAGCCATCAAACCATGACAAAAAGAGGATGTAGAGACTTGAAGGGTTCAGTGCCCTGTTACAATGGAAGAAAGGTCTCCCCATACCCTCTGAAGCTCAGGGATTTTCATGGATGAGGCAGGCAGAAAGCTGGTGAGAGCCAGAGGAAGGGGTGGAGAGTGTGACCCGGAAGGTATTCCTCTGACCCTGTGATGACAAGCCATGGACCCACCTCCTTCCCATGCTCTGCAAAGAAGACACTCCCGTTCTCTCTTCCAGCCAATCAGTTGACCATAGCTGCTTGAAGGTGAGGGGCTAAGGGTATAAAAGCTGGGAAAACCACAAGGCTGGCCCCTCACCATTTTGTAAGGCTGTCAGAAACCACAGGATTTATGTCTGGGTGTGGACTTTCGCATCAGCTGTGAATGGGGGGTGGGTGCCTGCTTGTCTGTAAGTAAACCAGCACTGCAAGCTCAGTTAGCAAGTCCAATAAACATGTTAAGGTTCTTCAAACCGGGGTTTAGAGAATTTTTTTTTCCTCAGGCTCTCACAAGGACCTTGGGAGGAGGGAAGTGGATGCCACGTGCACCTCCCAGCAGTGAATTTGACTTACAGCTTGTATGATGGCATTCTTCTTCTTGCATATCCACATACTTTGCCTTCTGGAATGAAAGAACGTTTGGGATCTTTCTATGCAGAAGATACAGTAGCTAGTTCTCAGTAAAGGAAGTGGGACAGTGGTGAAAACTTCAGTTTACTCACATCTTTTACAATGAGAACAGATGCTGGGGTTGAAAGGAAATTGAGGGTTACCAAGAAAAGTCTGAGACACTGAGAAAGGCAAATAAGAGGGATTTTTAACTAGGTATGCAACAACCAAACCTAAAAGATAAGAGCTACAGGACCTCAGAGCACTGACAATAGGACAGCTCTCCCTCTCCAAGCCCTCAAAGAACATACCTCAGGCATCATTTTCCTTTCATATATCTTTGCTTCTGATGCAGCTGATTTTAACAAAGTAAAGGTAGTTTCTAGTTTCTTCTAAAGAAGGATTCACCTGTTTCAGAAAAGAGATCCTAGACTATTCTATAGACAAGGAGTTAACTCAGACCAACTGCTTTTAGTAGCCATGAAGAACAAAAGAGCTCGATATAATTAGTTGAGATATCTGCACAGTGGAGGGTAGCAATGCTGGCTAGGTTACCAACAACTAGCAGATAGTCAAAGTTAATAAATAATAAAGCCAGAATCAGAGATGGACAGAGGGTGGATGTAGAGCATCCACCCATGAACAGGGTGTGATCATCTCCATGTTTGGGCCAAGGAGGAAATGATGGAGAATATGAGCTCCTTATTGGCTTGCTTCACAGAAGCCCAGAAGACTAAGCAAGCTCATGTCAGTTACCCCAGCTTTTGTCTGCTTTCTGCCATGATCCCATTAAAATCCCTAAACAAAGAAGTTTGATGGATTTTACTCTCGTGGAAACCCTTCCTGATCTCAGGAATGTCTCAACTTTACATGATTTCTTGGTTTTCATCAATCTCTCGGTGTTCTGAAATTCCCCTTAGTATGTTTGCTTCTACGTTTCCCACTCCCACAGTATCTGCTTCTCTAATCTTCATTGATGGGAGAAAACAAACAGACTTATTGTTCCAAGTTGATCTTCTGTGACCCCGAGTGTCTGGCTCCCTAGGATCTTTGGTCAAACACAACTGCATGGAAAAATATCTTGCTGTACTGAAAATTCCTACACCATTTTCATACTGTGTGTATGTCATGTTCTTATTAAACTTTCACTTTGTTAGCTTACTTATTACTCATTTATTTTTATCTTACAGAGCAATGTTTAGCTGTTGCATATTATGATTTGAAGCCCTGCCCCCTTGTTATTTTCTAACTGCATTCTTCCATGGGTTTCTTTGGCAATCGGAAATCCCTAAGCAATTATTTCTTTTCATTCATCTATTTGTGTGTGTATTTCTGTATAAGCATATATGCATGTATGTGTGTGAAGGTCTGTGCACCTGTGCCTAGGCACAAAGACAAGAAGACGGGATTGAATGCCTTCTTTAACACTTTCTCTGCACATTCTTTCTTGGTTGTGTTTCTCTCTGAAACTGGGGCTCAAGTTTTCTTAGCTAGTCTGAAAGCAGGTGCCAGGGTTCCTTCTGTCTCTGTCTCCACAGGGCTTGGTTTATAGGTATGTGCTGGATGCCTGGCTTGTTATATGAGTTCTGGATCTGAATTTCAGTTCACAGGGTTCCACAGCGAACATTTTTAACTGCCGAGCCATTCCTCTTACCTTATACTCTATGCATTTAGGTATATTTTCATTTTGATTTTAAGTATTTCCTTACCTTCTAATATGAGACAACCCATAATTAACTTGTATTGTCCTGACTCTAGCAATGTAATTGAGCCATTTTCTCTAAGGGCCTTTTTTTTCCTGCTAGTAAAGGATGATATATAAAAGTCATATTGTAGGTACTAATGCATGCATACTGCTCTTGCTAAAGCACTACTACCAGACCCTCCTCTGTGCATCATTATTTATGAAGCACAACTAATAAGTATATCACACACAAACACATATGTTTGTGTCTATGCTTCTCTCTATATCTATGCTTATATACATCTGTTGTATAGCTGCTTTCTCTGAATTGAAACTTTCTCCCCTGGATAGAGGAGAAGACTCGTAAGACTAAAGAAATAAATAAAAATTACAAGGCTCAGGAAACCACAGACACAAATTCCGAAATAAGTTCATAGCATTTCTTGGCAGATGTCCCATAGTACTGGCATCTCAAATATCCTGGGGTTTCCATTGCAAAGGAAGTTTCACTCTCAAAGTTTCACACAATTGATTCTCAGAAGCTACCTGAAGGACTCTGACCATGAAACACCTTGCCTGACCTCAGGTGCTCTCCAGAAGTCCCTCAATCTTACATCCTCAGTTTGGCCTTCCAAACTCAATACTACATGGACAGTTTTGGCAAGTTCTGCTCCAGATGCTACTCTGGAGATGGAGCCTTTGATGGACACAGTTTTGCACTTAGGACATTTTGTTTTGTACTACACCACATGAGATTTTTGTTCCAATGGTGGTATCAATTACAATTACGTCTTCAGCATCAACCTGAATATTGCTCTGCCTTAAAATTCCCTCTAAGGAACAAAGTATTCCATTATTTTCTAATTCAACTTTACTCAGATTATCAGGATATTGGCAGACTGAAGCTAATTTGTGGCTGAAATATCACAAGGATGGTCCCTCTCCCAGTTTCTGATTCAGTCCTTACACCCCTCTGAAACCTCATGAATCAGGCCTCAACTGTAGACAATTTTCTTAGCATTATTGTTTAAGCTCAGGCCAAAATGGCCATTAGTCACTGCTTTGAGCATTTAGTGTCTTTTCTGGGTCAAAATACCAAATTCCTACACATTCCAGCAATAAACCAGTTCCAAAAGCCTAAGAACTGCATGGTTATGTTTATTATAGCAATGACCATGATCTTCAATACCAATTTCTCTCTTAGTATTTTTCCTGGCATCATGATAATATATTTGACCAAAACAACTTAAGGGAGGAAGGGCTTATTTTAGCTCACTATTGAACATACTGTCCATCATGGAGAGGAAGTTAAGGTAACAGGAGCTTAAGGAAACTGGTTACATTGTATCCACACTCAGAAGAAAAGTACAATGAATGCATGTGCTCTAATAGCTTGATTTCTATACTTTATAAATTCTAGAACCCCCTGCCTGGGCAATGGCACTGCCCATAATTAGGATGAGTCTTCCTGCATTCATTAATGTGATCAGGGTCATCTATCATAGGCATACTCATCTCCCATACTCGTGACCCATCTCCCAGGTAATTCTAGATACTGTCAAGCTGACAATTAACATTAACCATCACAGTATCTAAGCATGTGATGGAAGTCATATGGTTAAGATTTTATGGCCTTATAAAGCTTTAAATTCTTTTGCCTGATGTAGGGGAATAAGAGAGCTGCTCTTTGACCTAGAAAATAAAATCCCCAATATATTCAGTCATTCAATAAGATGAACTCTCAAACTTTTTATTAGTCTTTTGTTTTATTGTGTTGTGTTTGGAGTGCTGTGGATTGCGCATGCTAGGAAACAGTCTAATACTGAGCTATATTCTCTGCTTTACTGTTTTTCTTTTTATTGACATTTTAAAATTTCACACATTTACCACTAAATCCAGGCCATCCTTCCCCATCCATGCCTCCCCCTCTACCCTCACTGAGCCATATGCACTCTCCCATACATGCTGAGTCCTATTCATTCAGGTGTTTATACCCAAGGGTCCTTCACTGTATATCTATACATACATACACAGTGGAGTCTAGTCAGCCCATCCAGTGGTTCTATGTAGGTCATACTCTCCCTCACCCACCAGCAATCAGTCTCAAATAGTTCTGAATCTGGTGCTAGCCCACAGACTATTTTTTACCTCCTGTATGGGCCCTTGTTTCATTGAGCTAACACAAGTCCTGCACTACATGCCACCATGGCCACAGGCTCATATGAGCTAAGCTACAGTGGCCTGGAAGCTTCTACCTCCCTGTAATCATGAACCACCCCTGGGTCTTATAATCTTTCTTCCTCCTCTTCTGCAATGGTCCCTGAGCTGTGGGTGGGTGAGGATCCATATAGGAGTCCCATCTTACACTACAGTCTCTTATTTCCCCAAACTTGGCCAGATGTGGCCTTCTGTATGCATTGCACTCCGATGTACAAGGGAAGCTCACTGGTTAGAGTTGAGGGGTGTATTTATCCCTTTCTCTACCCCTTATTTTGGTATGTTTCATGGACCTTAGTTGTAGAGATTAAACTCCAAATGTGTCACCTAGTACTGGGCATCTACCAGACACATGTTCTCTGAGCCTGACCAGATGTGCAACTTTGCAGTAGCTGCTTTACTGAATTTTAATAGAAAAGTGGTAGTTTTTCAAAGCTATTTTCTATGACAGAAATACTTTCCTGATAAATTAGTATTGAGGCCTGACTTAATTGTCCCTTATTTACTGTGGTATTTTTTATTCTATCTTGCCTCTAGTAGTGAAATAAACTTTCTCAGTATTATATTACTTGTAATTCTTTTAAAAAGCATATGTGTGTGTGTATTCACATAAACATTTAATAAACACAAACACACAAATTTAGGTATGTGCTTAAAATATATACATGTGAGAAGTGATCAACTGTCTCAACATTTTTTCTTCACTGTATGTAACTAGGAATTGCTAAACACCTGAGCTAAAGTAGCATCTAAGTTTACTAGTATTATTGAAAGGAAAAAAATGAGTGCATATATTTACATTTGTCTTTGACTTTCACTTATTTAAGGCTAAGTGTCCCTTTAAATTTTATATAGTATTCTTGCCAATTTTACATGAATTCATTATATTGTTCTCTTGCCCACAGATTGACCTGGTCCCAAATGAAACTTTACTTGATGACTCAGCAATCTCATTAGCCATTTGACCTCTCCTTGTTTTATGCTTGTTTCCATTTCAGTGCTGTCAGCTCTCTTATGTCTTTCTGTCCCTTACAGAATTGCTCTGCTCCAATCTCTTTAAGCTAGCACCAAATTTAACAGTTATATATTAGATTATGGTTAATAAAACTCTGAATAAGACTAAGTATGGTGAGTATATTATTTGACCCAAATTAGTTATTTGCATATTTTGATGAGGTACTTACTTTTTTCTAGTAGGTTTATATTTGTTAATTAGCATTGAAATTTTACTAATGACCATCTGACCTTAAGACATAAGTCTGTGTATACTTAGAATTGAATTCAAGATGTGAGTTTTATGAGGTTGCACTGGCTTTTCTTGGCTTCCAAATTCATATGCCAAATAGTCTATGTGACTTTTGATGATGTTGAATTTGAATTCAAAAGCTTAACACTAAAGTGCATAGTTATTTTCCTGCCATTGACGCTAAGGTTGTGCTTAGACTGAACACAAGTGACTCAGAGAGAGCGTTGTTGCTGTGAACACTTCAGCTTGTGCCAAATATCTTGTTCTGTCATCGTTGCTTCCAAATGTCATGGCTTTCAGCTGTTCAACCTCCAAATGCCAAAACCTATCAGTTTGCATCTGATGTTTTCATTTTGTTGTTCTAAATATAAATCATTGCCAAGCAGAAACCTGATTAAAGACAATTATGATACTACTGTTGTTAATAACAATAGCAAATATATTAATTTTAAGAAGTGCATGAGCATCTAAGTGTTCATTTTTCTGCTTACAACTTTTAAACATGTGAAAGAAAAAGTGAGGGTAAGCTTGGTAAACTAATATATCTATGATACATATAATTTGTGAATAAACACATTTCATAACACATATGATAAATTATATATATTTATGTTCATTATTTATCTACCATCTATCATATGTATTTCTGCCTATATACTATTTATCTCTCTCCATCCATTATCTCTACATCTTGAATATATCTATCGTTATCTATGTTTCTATGATCTCTCTATGTATCTTCACTATTGAATTGTGTCTCAGTCACAATTAATTCACATACTTCCCTTATTTTTATGCAAGTAAGCCAAAGTTCAAAGTTTTCCAGTGAACTATCAGAAGAAGAAACTAAGTTAATGCTATATTTATCATTATTAACTCATATTCATGTATTATTGAAACAAATTCAAACTACTTTGTAAAACTTTAAAACATATTTTGGGAACAGAGATAAAGTTATGTAGAGAAGTATAACTTACTTAAAATTCTATGACCAGAATTTTTCTATAATTCATTATTTCAAATAGCAAGTGTAGTTTTTCACTGAAGACTCTTTCAAGAATCTATTTTTATACAATCCAAGTGCTATTTTATATTTATTACATTTGACAAAATTGTCATTTTTTGATCTCTGAAATACCACTACTTTAAAATTAAAGTTGGTATACACAATTTGATTAATTCCATAAAGAAAATGGATATTACAAAATATGTGTATTTTTGTGAACTGAGGGAGAATACTGAATTCTCAATCCAATTTTCAGAAATACACAGGATTGAAATTGGTAGTCCTGAAAGTACATGCTCTTATGATGCTTTTATCAGCCTACTTAAAAGATAAGTCCTAGTGAAGAATCTGCCTCTTCTAATACTTATTTTAAAAAATATATTGTATATTTATTTTTTAAGATATTGAGAGTATTGCCTGCATGGTTGTAAGTTACCCATGGTATGCAAACAGTTATTAGCCATCATGTAGGTGCTGAGAATTGAACCCAGGTTCTCTGAAAGAGCAGTTATTTTTCTTAACCACTGAGTGATCTCTCCAGCCCCCTAAGCAATGAATTCTTATATATCAGTGATTTCAAAGTAAAGGGACAGAACTTGAAAGTTCCTCAGGGTTTCAAGAACCAATCTTTCCATCTGTCTTTAAATCAAGGATGTGTCCTCTGCAAGAAGAGCAGCTAGTGCTCATTAACTCTTGTAATGCTTATGTAATATGTATAAATTATGAACAGCTGGAAATCTCCTGTATGCAAGATATAGCACCTGATTTTAAGGAAATAACTCAGGTATAATACGTTTTTCTGCTAGGTTAACAGAAAGAGATCCAACAACACTAAAGTCTACATTCCTATCTAAGAGTCTTTCATGTAGTTTATATAGATTTCCAGTGTAATAAAGCTGACATTCTATTGAGAATGTCACATAATATAATACAAAAATCTGGTGACCCTAAACTAACCTTTTTATGCTAAACAATTCTTCATTTTTTGGCTTAACTATTACTGAATTATTATGAATACAACAAATACAATATATGGTACATATTTTAAAAGTGGTGCATTAAAAATAAATGTATGAGGAAATGTGACAGAAACTTCTTGTGGCACTTTAAAATTTAGGGAATATTTTAAATGCTGTTTCTAAAAAAACATTTATAGCTCCTTTTTTATTGTACAATCAATCGTTTGACAGTGTAGATTGATTATATTAATTTAATCCCCATGCTTTCAAGGCAATAATGTGTATATATTACCAGTGTACATTATTAATAGATTTATAGATTTAATGGGCAATAACACAAACCTAAACAAAGTTTTGACTTATTACCAACTTGTAAAATATATTTTCATTTGTTTTAAAAAAAGCTTTTCCCAGATGCAGATTGGTTTTCATCTGTGGTATTTTTCTCCACATTGTTACTGTCTATAATGACATCAAGTGATAGCCCCCTGAATATAACCTCAGTAGAGGTACACATTTCTAGAACTTGACACATGGTTATCTATCACCAGATTACTCCCACACATAGAGACAGTGATTATCTCTTTAGTTGTATCACTCCACATTAATCTGCTTCTATTTTGAGCACATGAAATCATGACTTTTTGTTAGTTGAAAAGAGCCTGTCTGAGGGCATGTCATTCATTCTAGTGCTGTTAGTAGTAAATAGTTGGTCAGATTCCCTTAAGAAAATTTGTGATTTGTTTCATTTACATTTTGAAGCAGTCCAAGAATTTTTCAAAGTGATAAAATCTTTTTCAAATGGATAATTCTAATATATGTATGTATGTATTATTGATGCACTGATCTGGTCTTTAATGATTAAAGCAGTTGGAAAATATAATTATTAGAGAAGCAATAATATAATCAGTAAATTGTTCTGGGAAAATAGCATATTCATATGCTATTTTATGCTTTCTCATTACAAAAATAAACTCAACTCTAAACATACTGAATATTTGTCAGAACTTAATTTATGAAATGAGAAGGGAAAATAGAGCGATTGTTTTAAAGTATTGGAAATAGCAAGAGAGTCCTGGAAAATATATAAATGACTAGGAAACAAAACAAAGATAAGATTACATAAAATTAAATTTTTCTTTAGAACAAATCAGTCAATGAATTAAGAAATAATAGCAAAAAATATTTACTCTTGCTACAAATAACAAAAGATTGCTATCCATAACTCAATAACAAGACCCCTAAGAGTTCATTTAAAAATTGTACAGTAGTCCTAAATAGACATGTCTCAAAAAATATAGCCAATGGGCAAATGGAAAAAGAGCTCAACATAGTAGTCAAACTACCACATGGCCCATAAACCCTAATCCTACTCATATGTTAAATCTAGTCATCCATATTCACATAAGAAAAGAAATGGAAACAACCTAAGAGGACATCAATGCTGAATATATAAATTAAACATGGCACATATGTAGATTACTATATCATCCATCCCTGACAAAATATAATATGCTGTCATTGTTTTAAATAGATGGAGCTAGAGATCATGCTAATTCAAATAAACCAGTCATAAGATGTAATCAAGGCATGATGTCACCCAAATTCCCTCTGGGTCTCCTGCACTCTCAGAAAAACCACAGAATATATTTTATGTGCATTTATTAACTTACAAAGGAATAAGAACCCAGTGCCTAGCCCCATGCATCCAGTGATGCAGCTCAGAGCCTACTATATCAGACCTCGCCACCACTACCATAGTCCCCACTAGCATTCTCTCACAACTCAGGGGCCAGCAATCTCACCCCAGGTCCACAAGGGTCAGTTCATTCTGTGCTTGAGCTGCTGTGGTTGGCTGCATTCTCCCCACACCAGCGTGCTACCCATGGCTCCTGGCTTCCATCCCAAGATGGCTCCCAGCAGCCCTTTGATAGTCCATGCTCCATGTGAGGCCCACCCATTGGAGGAGCTAGCCAATTGGGAGACACATGACCTCACATACCTGTGAATTCAGAACAGCTTCTCTCATGGAAGTTGTTAGGGATTAGATGCTACTCTGAGCCAGGGAATGTATGGGGAATGGAAAGCTACGTAATGACAATAGGAAATGTTGATCTATGAGTATTGATATCAATATATTAATATTGAATATTGATAGCAAAAATTTTTCTTTAATAAATAATGAATATCTGAGGTAGTTATGATTAATCTTATTTTAACATTTCATAATTTATATACATATATAAATAACACTTGTTAATACATTAATATGAATAATTGTCATTTCCATTTATTATGTGAAGATAAATTTACTTCAAAGAAGTCTTAGATTTCTAATTGAAGAAGATATGAAATATTTTTTAAGATTTATTACTTCAGTTGCTGTGATAAGCACTGTGACTAAGGAACTTATGAAAGGAAGAGTTTATTTAGCTTATGCTTCCAAAGAGGCAACAGTCAGTCCATCACGCATGGAAGCATGTGGCAGAGGTGGCTGGAGGAGGAACAGAAGCTAAGCACTCACATCTTCAAGTAGGCACAGGAAGCAGAGTATGACTGGAAATCTGGCAAGGCTTAAGAACTCTCTAAGGCCACACCCAGTTACATGCTTCCTCCAGCATGGCCATACCTTCTAAGACCTCCCAAAACAGTGCCACCAAGTGGGGACAAAATGTCCTAATATTTGAAGCTATGGGGGCCTCTCATTCAAACTACCACATTCCACTCTCTGGCCCTCATAGACTCAAGAGCATATAAAACGCAAACTGCACTTAATCCATCCTTAAAATTTCCCATAGTCTTTACCAGTATCAATCCTATTCAAAAGTTCAGAGTCAAAAGTCTCTTCTGAGACTCTGGGAAATCCTTTTAACTGTAAGCTCTTATAAAATCAAAAGACAAATTATATATTCCCAACATACAGTAGAACCAAATACAAATTCTTATTCCAAAAAGGAAGAAGAGAGGTACAGTGAGGACCAAAACATGACCAAAAACCATCAGGGCTAACACCAAATCCAGTAGTTCCACGTCCAACTTCTGAGACTTCTAAAGGACTAAATGGCTCAGCCTCTCTAGCTTTGCATCATACAACACACATCTCTCTCTTGGGCTGGTACCACTCTGTGTATACAGCTCTCCTTGACAGACATCTCACAGTTCTTGCATCACAAACATCTTTTTTGGGTCTCCACTGCCAACCAATCTTCACTTTCACAGCTTCATGTA
The DNA here is from genome assembly GCF_000622305.1 of Nannospalax galili. Lineage (NCBI taxonomy): Eukaryota > Metazoa > Chordata > Mammalia > Rodentia > Spalacidae > Nannospalax > Nannospalax galili. Next base: position 1,192,819 of record NW_008345699.1, on the reverse strand, counting down.
ATGTTCTGTCAGGACCTTCTTTATACAGGGATGAACCTCCTGAATGCTGTCTGGCCTTGGAGATTCTCTGAAACCATGAAGGAGGAATTGATGACCCTATCACTCTTGCATCTTTCATGCCTGCAAAGCCAGAACGAGGTGAATGACACTGCCAAGTTTGGGTGCAAGTTTGGGATGGATCCCATTCTGCTTCACCCATTTTTAAAGCTCTTCTCTGATGTTTTCTAAGAGTAGAAAACTCAGAATTTTCCTTTCACAAGTTGGAGGCTTAGCTGTGTGTGGTCTCGCCCTGGACACACTCTCCCTGTTGTTTAAGAGTAAATCTTTAGGATTCTCCTTAATCATTTTAATCTCCTTGTCCAAGGGACTCTATCTTTTAGCAAATACTTTGGCTCCAACGTTAATTTTTTAGTGTTCTTTTTCAACTCAAACTGAACATTCTGCCTTTCTTTCTGTCCCATTTGCTCTTTTATACTGTAAATCCACTCAATAGTCACCATTAATGGCCAAGCCACCATTTCTACATTAGGCTGCCTTGAAATAGCCTCCAAAGAAATTAGTACATTGCTTTTCAACTCAGCCTCAGGGAACTTCTTAGACTATGGGCAGACAGCAGCCAGACTCTTTGCTAAAATATTCTAAATGCTGTTTAGGTTCTTAGGTCCCTCTGGAACAACTTTGGTCTCAACACAACATTCTTCCAGGCTTCTACTAGAATGACCCATTAATTGTTGCTTACAGCATTCAACCACCTTGTAGTCCAAACTCCCCAAATCTTTTACATTCCTCCCAAAACTCACATGGTCTGGTTTGTCACAGCAGCACCCCACTCTTGGTACCAATTACTGTTCTACTCTGTCTTCAATTGCTATGATAAAACACTCTAACCAATAGCAACTTGGGGAGGAAAGGGTCTATTTCATCTTACATCATCCATGTCACAGTTCATCACTGAGGGGAGCCAAAAGTAGGAACTCAGGGCAGGAACCTGGAGATAGGAGCTGAAGCACAAGCTATGGTTACTTGTTGGCCCCAAGGACTGTGCTCAACCTGATTTCTTATACAAAATGGACACTGCCTCAAGGATGGCACCACTGACTATAGGTTGGGCCCTCCCTCCTATATCACTCAACAATCAACAAAATGCCACACAGACATGACCATAGGCCAGTCCAAAGGAGGAAATTCCAAAATTGAGGCTCCCTTTACCCAGGTGTGTCAGTTGACAAACTAATGCTACCCAGCATAGTGTGTGTGTGTGTGTGTGTGTGTGTGTGTGTGTTTGTGTGTGTGTGAGTCTATGCCATGTAAGTACAGGTGCTCACAGAGCCCAGCAGATGGTATTGGATCCTTGGAGATGGATTTACAGGTAGTTGTGAGCTACCTGACATTAGTCCTAGGAACTGAGTTCTGGTCTTCTGGAAGAGTAGCATGTATTTTTAACACCTGAGCCATCTCTCCAGTCCACTATTAATGGATTATTTGTTTTTTTTTTTCAGATTTCAAGGCATCATCTAATGCTGTCTTTCAAAATTAGAGTCTTGAGAGATGGTTCAGTGGTGAAGAGCACTGGCTGATCTTCTGGAGGACTCATATTCAGTCCCCAGCATGCACATGGCAGCTTAAAAGCATTTGAAACTCCAATTCCAGGGAATCCGACATCCTCTTGCCTTCACAGTCATTGTACATACTGATGTGCCTATGAACATGCATGGAAAAACATTCATACAGGTAAAATAACATTAAGTTTAAAATTTTAAAAATCTTTTCAAAATTATATCTAGATATTTTAATATATGTGGTAATTTATACTCTGGATACATTTGATTTATTTTCTATAATTTTTTTATTCTCTGAGAATTTCATATATGCATGCAATGTGTTTTGGTATCTGCTTTATTATAGATTTCCAAAGGGCAGAAGCAATGCCTTATGTTTCTTGATTGTTTCCCAGTCTCCCTTTTAATGATTGTACAATAGTATTTAATCAATAAATTTTAAATTGCTGTATGTCTGTAGGAAATAATATCCCCTCTGGTGGATATTTACTGCCATGACCTCCAAAAAAAACTGTATAGTTTTAAAATACATTGTAATAGAAGTCTTTTTCTCCCTGTGGTGGCAACATTTTTTTTTTAAATGAATGCCAATTACTTCTTGAATCAAGTATCATGGATTAAAGAATAAATAAAGAATAAAGAATGAATAAAACATTAATTTTGTATTCTAGTTTAATGCAATCAGCAAATTATAAGAACATCTATCACATATGACATAGTAAATATATGTACCAGTTTGAGAAGACGAGGCATGGCTCCCAAAGGTGTAAACACTGATTTTATCCTCATAGCATAGATAAAGTGAAATGGAGCTCTAGTTTAGAAGAACAGTGTGCCCAAAGCAATAGAGAGCAAAAGAGCATCCAATGTATAGAAAATTATAAATTGTCTAGAACTGCTGAAACATAAAGTAAAACAAAGTCTCATTTAAGGAGTTACATTCTGTAAAATGAAGCATGTTTTCTTAAGGAGGTTGACATGCTTGTACTAGAAAGGAAATGCTGCTGAGAGGTTTTTAAATAGGTAAGGACTTCATTAGAGTTTAGATTTTCGAAGATTATTTTGGATAATTTTCAGGCCAGGTGAATAGAGAATAAAATTCGAAATCAAATAATGGAGTACAAACTGGTATAACTTTGTAGCAGTGAAATGAGAATGAGGTCAGACATTTAGGTGCCAAATAAGAGATAGACTTTAGTAAGTAAATTGCACAAGCACAACATCCTGGAAAAGACTTTTTTGGAAGCTGATGCTACGGAAAACCTGTGTTGAAAATTCATTTGGTGTCCTCTAGGAATCAACCCTATGACAGAAACCAAACATGGAAAATTGAGCACAAGCTGGATTAAAGTGAAGCTTCAAGACAGGTTTTAAGTGATATGACAGCAACAATGGAGCTCAGAAGATATTTGGAGAAGTATGAATTGAGCATGGACCAGATACTGAAACTGATCTCAGGAATGTCCTTCAACAAAAGAGTTCTCCTGTGTGAGTGTGTGTGTTTACATATTACATTTATATCATATTTTTATTGATATGAATTGATATTGTCCTTGAAAATAGTGCATGTATTTAGTCAGCTATGGTGGTATACACCTCTAATCCCAGCCCTCAAGAAGAGGAGGCAGGATGATCAAAAATTAGGGATCAGGTTGAGGTACATAGTAAAACTTTTTCTCAACAACAACAACAAAACCCTAAGGCCAAGAAGTCTTCTATACATTCAAATTGGTCACATTTTCTTTTCTTTCACTGAAAACCTGTCACTGAGGAGCTACAGAGATGACTCAATGGCAAAAACTACTTGCTATGGAAACACGACTGCAGTCTTGGATCCTACGTATGACCAGTGGGCATGGTGGTCTGCCTGCAATTCCAGGGCCTAGAAAGGAGAGATAGGATATCCCAGGAGCAAACAGGGTATCTAGGCCAGCCTTTTTATATGAGAGCTCTGGGCTCAACTCAGTGAATAAGTATGTACCTGCACAGACAAATGTGTGCCCACACATATATGAGCACACATACGCAAACACCACAAACACAGTTAAAAGATTTGTTGTTGAATAAAATATTTGCTCACAACAAATAGTCTTAAGCTTAAGCACAATAAATTCATTTATGGTGATGCATCCTACCAAAACAGAGGTGGAATGAGAGATTGTGAGTGTTGTCAAAGTAGAAGTGGCTTTTCTAGGAAGGAAGGGTTGAGCTGATAAGAACATGTGATTTTTAGAGGAAGACAAAAATCAACTGTCTCAAAAACACATTGACAACTGGGTATATTATTAGGAAATTCAGGAAAAAAACACCCAAATTCAGGTTTCTAGGTTGGACCTAATAGCTGACAAGACAGTGATAGAACAAATATTGTACAGAGAACAACAAGGTGAGGTTCAGAAATTTCTAAGAGCTTCCTTACATGATTTTCTTTTCTTTTTCTTCTTTTTTCTTCATTGTTTTGCTTTTTTGTTGGTTTGTTTTGTGTTTTTGCTTTTGGTTTTTGAGAGAAATCCCTCCGTACAACAGTTTGCCTAGAACCCATTCTAGATCAGTTAGGCTTTGATCTCACAGAGATCTGACTGCCTCAACCTCCTCAGTGACACCTGTATCCCTTACATGATTTTTGAGAGCTACTGACTCACTGATCACTTCAAGGGTCAAGAGCTGGAGAACAGGAGAAACAAGGCAAACGATAAAATTTCTAAGAATAAATTGTAACACTGTAGCTGATAAGGAGGTAATTTAGTGAAGAGAACATTTGAAGAGGTAATTTAGTGAAGAGAACATTGGATTTTCACAGCCTTGAACAAACAAAAGCTGAGCCACATTTCTGATTCTCCATAATTTTTTATAGATGTTCAAAGGTGTTGATAGCAATATGATAAACACAGATATTTATATATCAATATTATACAGGTAGCAAATGAATTAATCCAATTAAAAGTAACTGTTTCAAGCTTTTACCCTTAGTACCAAAAGTCACCTTTTATTTGGGCAAGATTTCTGGCACCTCATCTAAAGAAAATCTGAATTTTAACCACAGAGTATGTTCACTTTGACTATTGTTGTAGTAATATGGAACAATATGAGGGAGCTGGAAAGATGGCACAATAGTTAAGAGAACTTGATTTTCTTGCAGAGGATCAAGTTCAGCTCCCAGTACCCATGTCTGACAGCTTACCACCATCTACACTCTTGCTCCAGGGGATTCAATGTCCTCTTCTGGTCTCATTGAGAACACACACACACACACACACACACACACACACACACACACAAATAAATAATAAAATAATAAAATATCAGAAGCTGGAGAGATGGCTCAGTGGTTAAGAGCACTGGCTTCTGGCTGCTCTTGAAGAGGACCCTGGTTTGGTCTCCAGCACCACATGACAGCTAACAACTGTTTGTAACTCCATGTCCAGGTAATCTAATGCCCTTTTCTGACCTAAGGGGCATTCCATGACATTGGTGCCCTTACATTCAAGTAGTACATTCATACACGTAAAATAAAAAAATAAAAAATATTTTTTAAAATATCAGGAGAGTTGAATTAATCAAATGAACAGGCACCTGATTTCCTATATTTAGTGTGTGTGTGTGTGTGTGTGTGTACAAAATAGTTTGATGATAATCATGATTTCTTATCATGATTTTTAAAAACAAGAAGTATCATACAGAGTTTGATTGAAATTGGATGGTATGGAACATTAGCATTGGCTTTTCTAACCACGAACATGAGATATTTGCATTTGTTTTTATTTTAGCAACACTGCTTCAGCAATGTTCTGTAGCTTTCTGTATATAGGTAATCTGCTTGTGTGGAAACAGAGCCTTGCATCTCTTTTTAGCCACATTCCATTTTTATACTAGAGCCCCTTTGACGTACTGATAAGATGTGTGTCACATAAGAATGTTTTTAATCCTTTAATTATATCTGTCTTTTAGCATGCCCAGGTCCATGGGCTATGACCCTCAAATTACACTTACAAGTATTCCTCAGCTTTTCCCTGTCTCCATTTAAAATAGATGAAACAATTAGAGGGTTATGGAGACAGTCAATTTTCCTGCACTAACAACACATAATGCTCTGGAAACATATTGCCCCTTGCTGAGAAAGACTTTTTCATGTACAATATTGTAGATATGGTTAAAAATGGTAAAGCTTCTGTTTTCGCAGCAAGAAATATTGCAGTTCTATATGACTCATCATGTGTTAACCTGTTGAGATTCATGGAGTTAAATGTCATGAAAATGTGGAGGTTACACAACTGACCCATGAGTTTCGCACTTCACACTAGCCTGAAAATGGCCAAACTTCCCTTTAGGAAGTTTCTTCAACTGTGGTGTTAGATGATTGTATGAAATTAAGGTGTCAACAGCTTAGCTCAATCTGAAGACCCCAGAGCAGAATCCATTCCACATTCCTTTCATTGCTTCTAGCAACTGCCAATAGGTACTGCACCCCTTGACACTTAGCCAGCCTTCACATCTGTTCATGAGTCTTCAGCCTTCGTTTGTGAGGAAACTAGTCATCAGATTTAATAACTATTCTATATTTGCCTATCTCCCCAGATTTAAGAAAAGCTGTTAAACCTATAACCTGGGCTTAAATCAGATAAAAAAATGTCATTGATTCCCTGTGTTTTGTTTTGTTTTTAGCATTTTGAAATTCTAATATTGTGTGACTCGTTCAAGACTTTTATATACTGGAACTAAAACCAAAAGATTTCTGCAACCTATTGACTAACTCACATTAAGAACGAGAACCTTAACAAGGAATAAGCATTGCTTTGCATCCCCAGAAAAAGAAGTTTCACAACCGAAGGAAAATGTATTTGTTATTGCTATTAAGTCTCATAATTATTTCTAAAAAAGAAAAAAATGAGAATATAAAAGATGTCAAAAGAATATGGGAATGAAGATATTTTACAAAATAGAAAAAAATGAGAAAGCTCAAACAAGTGATGAAGGTCTATTTAGGTGTGTTATAAATAAAGGATAAGACAAAAATAATATACACATAATCTTAAAATGTCAATGGTCATAGTTTAGTCAATTAGTTTAAGAAACAAAATATAAATCTATTCACTGTTTATATGAGAATATTTAGTTCTTTACCCAAGCCTTATGTACACAGCACTTGATAATTAAACATACCAGACTGGTGGAAATAACCTTATTGGATATTTAACAGCCATATTTTAAGGTCTATACTAATGTAGTCAGAGGGACTTAAAGGACAGTTTTTGCCCCTTGCCCTCCAAGGTCGACCAAGTTCCAGGGGACTATGGAACATCTCTCAAAATGCCCTATAAATGTAGTGAGTCACCTGCCCTCTTGTTCAGGGAGAACATGGACACCCCATGAGATAGACTTGAACCAGTGTCCAGTCTAAAAAGAGGAGGGTCAACTTAGAAAAAGCATCTCATTCATGCTTCCAAGTGAAGCCAGACATGACGAACAGGACCTTTGACTTATCTTCACATAACTGGAACTGGTAAAAGAAAGGAGCCAGGAGCTCCTCCCAAGCCCTAGTGACACCTGAGGAACAGATCCTCAAATAACCTTAGTTGTAAAAATAAATTGATTTATTTGGGCCAACTGTATGGTCTTAAACACCCAAAATGACAGTATATATAAAAAGTAAAGTCATAAGTATGTTTCTTTAAGTTCAAAGGATTACACTTCCCACACATTCGGCTTAAGTCCATATAAAAAGTTATTTAGACAATTATTTCTCATTGATGATTTTGTTCCTATCCAGAAAGTGTGGCTCAAATGTAAGACTTCAAGTCTTGGTCTCCAATACTGTAGTGCCCACCTGTAGCTAAGGGAGACAACCAGCTATTATTCTAAAATGATGGATAAATTTGTTTTCTCCCCCTATAGAAGCCTTTGAGAGGGAACTGACACTGATTCTAACTACTCCAAGAGCTATCAAAATACCTAAAAGCAAATCCTGAATTCGTCACTCTAGAGTCCAGCCTTGGAAGACAAAAGAGAAATGAGGAAGAACACAATAGAGGGATGTTTTGGAAGGCCTTGTCAAGAAATCCCAATGGACTCTCATATGAACATTTGAAAATTGCCCTATTCTGACTTTTTTCTAGTACCCTGTCTAGAACTTGTCATGCTAATTTACTTCTCATTCACATCTCCTATTCATGATTCAAGGACTTTCTTCCCTCCTTAGAGATAAGAGTTATTCAATTTGGGAGTCTTTTATATAGACCCACTGAAGGGGTACTCCAGTTGCCTCACCCTGCATCCCTGTTCAGCATGGAAGGAGCCAGAGCTGTCTGCATCACTATTCCATATTGACAATTTGGGTAACCTCTTCAGAGGATTGCATGAAAAGAATAGGAGGTAGAAATTGGCTAAGCAATTAGGGTAAAAATACCTCAAAGAAAAATAGCCAGTTTCTTGGCTAAAAGTCAAAATGTCCTTGGGCCTCTTACCAACATACTCTGTTTCAAAGGCCAAAAATTTCAAAAGTATTTGGGAGCTAGTGTCTAATCCTTAAAGATTTTAGGGTTACCTCTTCAGAGGGGGGAATGTTAGAGTACCCAAAAGCCTCCTAAATATAAATAAATAAAAGAAGAAAAAAAGAAAAGAAAAAAGTGATGGGGAGATATAGGAGGTGGGGAATGGACATGGATTTGATGAAAACAACTTATATGTATGTATGAAATTCTCAATAAAGTTTTTGTAAAAGTTAAAAAAAAAGAATTCTACAATAATCAAGAATGAGCAGACTGAATGAGACTGAGTGACATATTCTTTCAGCTTCTGCTTTTGGTTCTATACTGGTTTTTAAAAAATCCATATACCCATTCTTCAACAATGACCTCTCACACTCTTTTTTAAATTATTTATTTAATAAACACATAATTAGAAGAAGCATTTCATTCCTACCACATTGACATAGTCAATAAAAACTTCCATAGTTAAGATGCATCTTTTTCAACATGAGATCTAAATTTTTAGGTTTACATTTGAATTCATACAGTTATACAATGTTGTACTCAGTATAAACCCTATAAGACATAAAATTGAATAACTTTTAAACTTTGAAAAAGATTTCCATTTCATTATTAAAATATACTGTTTTATACAGAAAAACTCATTTTTAATGGAAGTAAAACAGTGTTTTCACAAGCATCTCTAATCTCTATATATCTGATTATTGCTAATCATAGTAGGTTACTTTCTGAGGTCCTTGGCACCTGAGCATGGATATAAAGTCATCAGGTAGATTTCAATGGTAATGTCTTTCACATACGCTAATTAACATGAAGCAAATTTTTATGCTCCTTCCTCAAATATAACTCATTTTTTATTTATTTATTTTTTTGTGGGTGTGTATGTGTCTATTTCATACAAAACATCCCAAACAATCTTATTCATCCACATCCGAACTGATATGCTCTCATGTGCCCCACCCACTGGAGCCCGTATACTCTGTCATCCCTCTTACTGTCCACTGTGTTGTCAGTGTCCCCTGCCATTCCCCACTGCTTATCCATCCGCTGCATCTAGTAAACCTATCTATAGTTCCTTGTTTTATGAAGATCATCTCTTCCTCATCTAGCAGCAAGCTGTTGCCAATATTCTTTTAGATAAGACTGGTATCTGCTCTTCAGTTTCCCAGTTCTGTGCTGGGTTACTGTCTGGGAGTCTCTTTGGCCACCCTGGCCAACAATTCAAAAGAAGGTCTCGCCTGTCTTGCATTGTTTCTTGTTATGTACCCTTTAGCTACACTCATGGACTCTAAAGGAATTATATTGATCCCTTTAATCTTTGCTTATTTGCTGGCTCCAAGAGTTCCATGGTTCTTGGCAAGAGTGCTGTTTGACAAAGTTCCAGCCGAAAGCCGATGACCACTGCTCTTTTGGTGGATATCCCTTCCCCAATTACTCCTGGTTTTTGTAATTTGGATAACCTTCTCTAAGTATTCTGATAACCAACTCTGATGATGGAATGGGAAACTAAACCAGGAAAACCTCTGCCTTTAGCAGAATTATTATGTTACTGAAACAAAATGAAAGTAGTAAGATAGATGTCTTCCTCCTATGACTATGACCTCATTTGGACCTGCATTTGTGATTAATAATGAGGCTTGGTTTCCCCCAAAAGGAAAAGATAGCATGCAATAGATGCCCTGCTTCCTTTTACAGGGGATCCTGAACAAGGAATTATTGAGACTAAAGTTTGGTATAAGGAAAAACTACTTGGCTTAGGCAAACTCCCTCTTGGATAGAAAGATTTGTTAGGTCAGTAAAAAGCTGGTGGTGCATGTCCGCTGAGGAAAAGTTGTCTATTCTTTTACAAAGACTAAAAGCGATTCAAAAAGCCCTTAAAGATAAATGGCAACAAAATAATAAAAGGATATTGAAATAGAGAAAATAATCATATGACTAAAAGAGTACAAAACATTCAGGAAGAAACAGCAAAAGGGAGAGGAAAAAGATAAATTGGAATATTGGTTAGACAACAAATAAAGAGTTGGTTATTCCCATCCCTATCAGAAAAATAATTCTCTCAAATATACATGTCTACCTGTAAATATTAAATTCAAAGAATTAAAGGGCAAATGAGGACAGGCTGTCTTACACTTTTATGCTAAAATAGAAACCGCAAGGCTATAAAGGAAACAATGAAGACATTGCTTGGCTATGTTAAGAAAAGGTTAATCATTGAACTTTGTACTTTCCTTTTACTGTGATTATTGAAAAATATTGTACACTGAGAAATACTGCGCAAACTCATGGTTTAATTTATGATCTGATGCTTTACTGCTATTGTAAGCTTTCTAATTATAAATAAAGGTTGTTGTAGAAGGCTGCTTTCAGAAGAAAATAGAGAGAGAAGTAGAAAAAGAAAGAAGACATTCAGGCTGACCTCCCCCGAGCAGGGCAGTCAACAGCCTCTACTAGAACTGCAATTGTGGTTTCTGGTACAGTCATTTCTACCACTGCAGTTACCTTCACCCCTTCAGGCCCTGGACTCAGATGGAGGTGGATTACAGCAGTTATGCTTTCCTTTCAGGTGTTTAAGACCATACAGTTGGCCCAGATAAACCAATTTATTTTTTACTCTTTTTTAAAAACTTTTTTAAAAATTTAAAAATTTTGGTTATTTATTTTTATTTTATGTGTATGTGTGTATTGTTTGCATGTTTAAGTGCACCAATGTGGTACAATGCCCGTGGATGTCAGAAGAGACTGTCAGATACCCTGGGACTGGAGTTACAGACAGTTGTTAGCTGCCATGTGGGTGCTGGGATTTGAACCTGGGTCTTCTCAAAGAACAACCAGTGTTCTTAACCACTGAGCAATCGCTCCAGTCCCAATTAAGCTTTACTCTTTTTTTTTTCTTTTTTTTCAAATTTGTGTCAGTGTATTGCCTGCATGGATTTGAGTGCACCCATGTCGGGTAATGCCCAGAGTTCAGAAGGGGGCTTTGGATTCCCCTGGAATTGGAGTTAAGGATGGTTCGTCACCACCCTGTGGGTGCTGGGAATCAAACCTCAGTCCTCTGCAAGAGCAGTCAGTGCTCTTAAGGACTGACCCATCTCTCCAGCAGCTATTTTTACTCTTAAAGTTGTCTGAGGACTGTTCCTCAGGAATCACATGGGCTTAGGTGGAGCCCCTGACTCCTTTCTTTTACCAGTTCCATCTATGTGAAGGTAAGTCAAAGGTCCTGCTTGACCATGGATGGCTTCACTTGGAAGCATGGAGGAAATGTTTCCTCCATGGTGACTCTCCTTTTTGTAGACTGGAAACTGGTTCAAGTCCATTTGGTGGGGTCTCCATGGCTTCCTTGATCAAGAGGACAAGTGATTCACCAAAGCTACAGGACGTTTTGAGAGATGCACCATAGTCCCCTGGAACATAGTCGACCTTGGAGGGCAAGGAGCAAGAACTCTTCCTTAAATCCCCATGACCAAATTAGTACAGGCCTCAAAGTATGGCTGTTTACCATCCAAGAACGTTAGTTCAACAAATCTGTCTAATACTTTTTTTTCCTGGGGTTATTTTGAAACAGGGTCTCCCTGTAGCCCCAGCTGACCTGGAACTCACTATGTAGTCCCAAGTGCTGGGACTACAGGCATGTGCCACCATGCCCAGCTTTTGTCTGATACTTTTAATTACTATGTGTTATGTAGATAAAACTTGGGCAAAGATGAAAGGTTCTCAGATAAACCTTGCCTAAACATGTATTATACTCATTGAGCTAGCTGTATGTGTAACTTCTCAGTAGGTTGTTGGATTAATATGGTTCCCTCTGGTTATTTTAAAACTAGCTAGGGATTAGTTATCTCTCCCATCATGGTTTCCCCAATTAATGTGTCCCCATTTGTCCCAATTCTTCCTTAATAATACCTTTCTCCTATGGTTCCATCTCTCTTGAGCTCCTTCTTTCCCTTTATCCCCAAGATTGCTTATATAACCCTCCCTCCCCCCACTCCTTAAAATAATGCCTTTTTTGTCCATATTTCCCTTCTTAACACCTGTTTTCTACTGTTCTTCTCTTTCAGAATCTTTCTTTTCCTTTAATACCTAGGTTCCTTTTCATAATCCTGGTTTCTATAGTTACATCTGGATACATACTCACATAAGGATTTAGTGCTAAGATCCACATATGATGGAGAACATCCATCATTTGTTTTTCTAAGTCTGTGTTAATTCACTTAATATAACAGTTTGTAGTTCCATCCACTTACCTGCAAATTTCTTGATTTCATCTTTCTTACTGCTGAGTAAAAGTCCATCATGTAAATGAATCACATTTTCCTTATCTACTTGTCAGTTGAGGGACACTTAGGTTGCTTCCATCTCTTAGCTACTGTGAAAAGAGCAGCAATAAACATGGATATACAGGTGTCTCTGCAATAGGATGAGTTCTTTGAGTATATGCCAAAGAGTGATATAACTGGGTCAAATGGTAGATTCATTTGTAGTTTTTTAAGAGTTCTCCACCCTGTATTCCATAGGGGTTGGACAAATTTACAATCCCACCAGAGATGGATGAACGCTCCCCTTTCCTGACATTCTCTCCAAAATTTGATATCATTTGTTCTCTTGATCTTAGCCAGTTTGACTGGGTAAGATTAAATCTTAAAGTGGTTTTGATTTGCATTTCCCTAATTATTAATGATGTTGAGCACATTTTAAGATGCTTCTTAGACGTATTTACTTCTTTTGAGAACTCTCTGTCTGGGATGTTCTGTATGAAATCCACACACAAAAAAATCAATAAGTCTCAATTACTAAGGAAGTAATTGGGTTACTTCCTTTCTTGATTCTTTGTTTTTTGAGTTCATCATGTATTCTGGATGTTAAACCTCTGTCAGATGTGTTGCTGGTGAAGATTTTCTCCCAGACTGTGGGTTTTCTCTTCACTTTCTTGGTTGTTGATTCTTGACCTTGTTTCCTGAGCAATTGACGTTCAGTTTAGAAAATCCTTTCCCACACCTATATCGTACAGGTTATTGCCAAAGTTTTCTTCTAACAGTTTCAGACTTTCAGGCTTCACATTAAGGTTTTTGATCCATTTGGAGTTGATTTTTTGCAGGGTGAAAGATTGATTTTTGTGCATTCTTTAGGTTGTGCTCCAGTTTTCCCAGAACAATATGCTGAACATGCTGTCTTTCCTCCAGTGAATGTTCTTGGCCCCTTTGTCAAATATCAGGTGGCTGAAATTGCATGTACTCATATTTGGGTCTTTAATTTTGTTCCAATTATCTATGGGTCTACTTTTGTGCCAGTCCCTGCTGTTTTTAAGACTATAGCTCTATTAAACAGTTTAAAATCTGGTATAGTAATCCCCCCAACATTGCTCTTAGTACTCAGGGTTGCTTTGGCTATCTGAGGTCTTTTGCGCTTCCATATGAATCTCAGGATTTTTTTTTTTTCAAATTTGCAGAGAATGCCATTGGGATTTTGATTGGCATTGTGTTGAATCTGTAAATGGCTTTTTGTAGGGTGGTCATTTTTACAGTATTAATTCTTCCAATATATGAGCATGGGAGGTCCCTCCATCTTCTAATATCTTCCTCAATCTCTTTCTTTAAAGATTTAAAATTTTCATTGTAGAGGTCTTTAATGTCTTTGGTCAGTTTTATCCTGAGATATTTTATTTCTTTTGCAGCTATTGTGAAAAGGAGTTTTTCCATGTGCTCTTTCTTTGATTGCTTGTTATTGGTAAATAGAAAGGCTACAGACTTTGTAGATTAGTTTTGTAACCTGCCACTTTACTGAAAGTATTAATCATTTCTAGGAGATTTCTGAGAGACTTTTTTGCATCTCTTAGATATAATAACATATCGTCTGCAAAGAGGAATAATTAGAGCATTGCTTTTCCAATTATTTCTCCTTTAATTTCCTTCTCTTGTCTTATTGCTTTTGCAAGAGTTTCAGGCACTATTTTAAAAAGGAGTGGAGATAGTGGAAATCCTTGACTGGTTCCTGATTTTATAGGAAGGTTTCCAGGTTTTCTCCATTTAGAATGATATTTACTGTGGGTTTGTTGTATATAGCTTTAATTATGTTGAAGTATGTTCCCTGCAGTCCAGTTCGCTCTAGAATTTTGAATATAAATGCAGGTTGAATTTTGGCAAAGGCCATCTCTGAATCTGTAAGATGACCATATAGTTCTTGTCTTTGAGTCCATTTATATGATTTATGACGTTTACTGGCTTCCATATATTGAAACATCCCTGCATCTTGGAATAAAGCTTACTTTGTCATGGTGGATGATTATTTTGATGTGTGTCTGTATGCAGTTTGCAAGTATTTTGTTGAGAATTTTTGCATCTATGTTCTTTAAGGATATGGGTCAGTAGTTTTCTTTTCTGGTTGTATCTTTACCTGGCTTTGGTATTAGAGTGATGCTGCATTCATTGAAGGAACTTCGAAGTTCACTCTTCATTTCTAACTTTTTGAATAAATTAGGTAGTATTGTATATAACTTCTTTAAATGTCTGGTAGAATTCTGCTGTAAATCCATCATGTCCTGGGCATTTTTTGATGGGAGGTTTTGTATTGCTGTTTCAAATTCCTTATGTGTTATTGGTCTGTTTAAGCTGTTGATCTCTTCTTGGTTTAGTTTTGGTGGTTCCTGTGCTTTTAGATACCCATCCATTTCTTTTAGGTTTTCAAATTTGGTAGCATATAGGTTTTTAAACTATTCCCTTATAATGTTCTGAATTTTTTGCTGTCTGTTGTTGATTTGGAGATACTCTTTCTTTCTTTTAACTGGGCTAAGGGTCTGTCTATCTTATTTAGCTTTTCAAAGAACCAGCTCTTAGACTCTTTGATTCTTTGTGTTGTGTTCTTTGTTTCTACTTCATTAATTTCTGCTGTGATATTTGTTACTTCTTCTCTTCTCCTGGGTTTGTGTTTCATTTGTTCTTGGTTTTCCAGCATCTTGAGTTGCAGTGTTAGGTCATTTATTTGGCCTCTTTCTAATTTTAATGTAAACACTAAAAGGTATAAAGATCCCTCTTAGGACTGCTTTTAAAGTGTCCCAGAGGTTGTGTTGTGTTGTATTGTCCTTTTCATTGAATTCTAAGAACTATTTTATTTCTTTCTTAATTTCTCCTTTCACTGGCTCATTGTTTAGGAGTATATTGTTTAATCAACATGAGTTCCTATAGTGACTCAGACTTTGTCCACTGTTGCTTTTGAACTTTATTGCATTGTAGTCTGACAGAATGCATGGAATTATTTCAATGTTTTTGTGTTTGTTGAGGCTTGTCTTGTGCCCCAGTATATGGTTGATTTGAGAGAAAGTTCCATGTGGTGCTGAATAGAAAATATATTCTTTGGTGCTTGGGAGGAATATTTGGTGGATGCCTGTTAGGCCCATTTGATCTATGGTATTGTATAATTCATATGCCTCTCTGTTAATTCTCTGTCCTGTTGACTGATCTAATGGAGAAAGTGGAGTATTGAAGTCCCCAATCATTAATGAGTTTTAATTAATCTGGGTCTTAAAGTCCTGTTGTACTTTTTTTATGAAGTTGAGAGCACCACAGTTTGGTAAATATATGTTCATGATTTATGGGGTGGGTCGCTAGACCCCCGGCGTGGTGTGTGCGGGCACCCTGGGGTCTCTGCCACACCTGGCTAGTCCCGGCATGAGTCTGGCCGCAAGCGATGTGGGGAGCGCGCCTGGGCTCCCGGGTGCACTCACTCTGGATGTGGCCCGGGGTTAGGTGTGCGCGCACTCTCCCGCCATGGTTCTGGTCCTGCTGGCTAGCCACTGGTGGGCCTAGCCAGCCGCGCCTCTCTGGAGACGGCAGGTGCGCAGACTTCTCTGATGCTGGCTGTAGCTGATGGCTACACGCTTCTCTGGAGCGGAGAGCTGCCTCTGCTACTAGAGTATTATCTAGTCGGAATCCCGCCTCTATTACACCCTTGTACCTTTCCTCAGGATTGAGGAGATCCTGGCCAGTGAACTCCACAGGGAAGAGGCACGGAGGCGGCGAAAGCTGGGGTATCCGTGGGCCGATAATGGAGTAATAGCGCCCCCTGGGGAGACTGGATCACAGGATTTAGTGTTACAGCTCAAGACAAGTGACTCAGCTCAGATCTCAGTGATTCAGCTCTAGCTCCAAGTCTAAGTGATCCTGCTCCGAGTCTAAGTGAAGTGATCCAGCTCTGAGTCTGAGTGAAGTGATCCAGCTCCAACTTTATTGGGGTAAAACTAGGACTATTTATAGTGTAGAGACAGTAGAAGAAGTCTTAGCTGATAGGTACTTTTAGGATGCCTCATTTACATAGGGTGGTGGGCTTCTATCAGGCTATCAGACAATGCCTGACTAAAAACCTGGTATCTCCTGTGCCAGAGGGCATGTATTTGTGGAGAACACTTTAAAAGAAGAGTCAGGGAGGATGCCCGGAAGGCACTCTGCTATGAAAGGAATCTGCAGCACATGGTTTCCGAGCTCGTGAGCTATCCGGATATGAAGAGACTTCTACTTGCATAACAGAGGACCCCAACATCTCCCCCTCTTTGATTAAAATATGAAAAAGTGTCATCGCCAGCCCTAAGAACCAACTCATTTCATCTCGGGAAAATCCAAAGTTTGATAACTGACCATGACCTGTTTCCTGTGGTGATTTTAGCAAATGGCAGTAACAGTCAGCAAAGAAATCTTAAAGAACAGTGAGCAAGCACAATACACATTATAATCAGAGAGCAATAAGGGATAGGAGCCATGCAAAACAAGGGATTGCTAAGCCAAATAGATTACAAAGTTTTGAGAGTGTTAACATTGGTTTCAACAACATCTGATTCATTTACAAATAAACAGTATCTTTCCCAATATCATGTAGTCCCATGTTTAACAGCTATCAAGTCCAATGTTCTTTTATTGTGAAGCATAACTTCTGGCAAGAAAGTTTATCTGCTGTTGGAGAAACTCCTGGCTACCAGTTACGAATGTCACTGCTCGGTTCAGCTTGTCTTCAGCCAAGGGTGGAGTCAGTACAGCGTGTTGTCATGGCAACGTCTCCAGCATCCAGTGCAGGTTCAGTCTCCGTCAGTAAGGAGAAGAAGATCTTTCTCTGCTGACAGCTCCTGGGATGCAATTGTTGTTATACAAAGGTGGATAAAGAGAAATTAACACAGTTTTGGGCTTTTCCTCACTTTATAGGAAAAGACTGGGGAGGCTCGTTGCTGAAAATGTAACTGAATAGTTAGTTAGCTGTTTGAATCCACTTAGATGAAAGTCAGTGAAGTCTTTTTCTGCTGGCAGCTCCTGGGTAGAGAAGGGTTGTAGCTGGTACTGCTGACAGCAAAGATCTATTGCTGGATGCACACAAAAGCTATTAGACATTGGGGTAGATGGTGAAGGGAAGAAAGTTAAGCTTGCTCTAGGACACAGCTGATTTTATTTGGTCCTCTATCTTTCCTGTAAAATAACATTATAAGTTAACACATGCTTGGTTGCAGATGTAAGGTGTTAAGAGACACAAAGTTAGCTGTGGGGTAGCTAGAAAATACATCTGAGTAGAATTCTGCTATTGCTCCAATGCTCCAGTGATTGTCCCATGAATCTGATTCTTTCTCTGAAAATTAAAATCTCTAGAACATGGTATTAGGGAGATTGGGGGCTGTCTGAAGAGTTGGTGCTAAGCAGGGTAAAGACAGCCACGAGAATGTCAGAGAAGGAAGCTCCAGGGGACATCTGTGGCGTGCAGTCTCCACTAGGTCATGGATCTCTCTCCACGTGATCCAGGGTGGCCTTGGATGTCATCTCTGCCTCTTTCTTTTCTTTTTTTCTGTCAGGGTCATGAGAGCCATTTTCTTCGTGGGCGGGGAGGTGTCGGACATTTCTAGCTGGAACCCAGATGGGCTTTGGTTGATCCTGTGGGAAAACACAAGCAAATCCTCTCCCTGTGGTCAACAATGGATCTGGTCCTTTCCAGAGTCCATCAAAGGGGTCCCTCCATCTGACCATGATGGGTGGTACTGGGTGTATTTGAGCCCAGTGTTGGGTGATGGGAGGAGCATCTGTCCCTCTATATACATTAAGTACATTAAGAGTAAACAGGGCTAATGTTAATTGAATATTGGGAGAATATGTTGTTTGAGCCTGTCTTTTTAATTGGTCTTTTAAGGTTTTATGCGACCTTTCCACAATGGCTTGTCCCTGTGGGTTGTAAGGTATGCCAGTGTGATGGGTGATTTTCCACGCTTCACAGAAATTTTTAAATGAAGAGCTGGTAAATGCTGGGCCATTGTATGTCTTTAATTGTGCAGGGAAGCCCATAATGGCAAAGGATGAAAGCATATGATTTATTAGCTTTTTCGAACTCTCATTGGTTTGAGCAGTGGCCCAAAGAAAATGAGAGTAGGTGTCTATAGTTACAAATACATATTTCTCTCTGCCAAATTGAGGGACATGAGTTACATCAATCTGCCAAAGGGCATTAGATTTTAATCCTCTAGGGTTTACACCCATTTGTTGTATAGCTGGAGTTTGTATTAGTGATGTACAAGAAGAGCAGGTTCTAACAATATGCTTGAGCTGCCTGAGAGGGATGTGGGGAAACTTAAGATGAAGCCCTTGTAAATTAATATGAGTGGCATGGTGGAGGTCTTGGGCATCTGTTATGCTGGCAGGGAAAGTTCCAGCGGTGGCTACTTTATCTGCTATGGCATTTCCTTCAGTAAGAGGTCCTGGGAGAGAGGAGTGGGACCTGATATGCTGGACAAATAATGGTGCCACTCTCTTTTGTAACAGTGTGGAAATTTTAATTAACAGGGGTGAGATGGGGTTGCCATCAATTTTAATAAAGGAACGACTTAGCCATGGAAGTAAATTATCAGCATAGATGCTATCAGAATAAAGGTTAAAGGGCTTATTAATTTTATCAAGAGCCATATAGGTAGCAAAGAGTTCTTTAAAATGGGGATTTATCAGGTAAAGGCTGGAAATATATTATAGGTGGGTCATCATGAGAATCACATATGACCAATGCAGCTCCCTTTTTTCCTCCATCTGTAAAGGCTGTAATAGTCTCTTTTATTGGTTTATGGCAAAAAAGTCTAGGTGGCAGCAAAAGAAATGTTGGAATAACTGATATCCATTTATCTTTAAGATAGTGATTATCAATTTGTCCTGGGAAGTCTATTAAGCTAATTGCAAAAAAGGAATGATGCTTTAAGAGCCATTGTACATCTGACAATGAGAAAGGAATAATAAGATTATCAGGTTCCTTTTCTAGGATTTGTACAGTTCTATCTCTCCCATATCGTACCATGGATGCAAGGGTGTCCACTTCTGTAAGGAAGCAAGGAGCACCACCTACTGGCATGTGAAGCCATTCTAGTAGTCTGTGTAGCTGATGGCAATCATTATTGTGCAAACGGATGGAGAAAAAGCAGTCTTTTATATCTAGGACTAACAGGGGAGTATTAAGGGGGATGGCAGAGACCATGGGTAGGCCTCTTTGGGGTGATCCCCATATTTTCATGGTTTTATTTATAGTTCTAAGGTCCTGCAACAGTCTCCATGCCCCTGTCTTTTTCTTTATTACAAAGACTGGGGTGTTCCATGGGCTCCTGGAGGGCCTAATGTGACCCAGCTGTAGCTGTTCTTTCACAAGTTGTTGTAAAATGAGTAATTTCTCCCTGGCTAAAGGCCACTGTTCCACCTAGACTGGCTCTGTGTGGGTCCAATCAAGGCAGGAAGTATGGTAATCAACAGGGGCCCTTAGAATTGGGGGTCCTGTTGTTTTAGGGACCTCATCTGATCATCTATTTTAAGGCATCTCTCTTTAGACCCACTAGTAAGAATTACATTGAGGTCTTCTAAGATATCTCGTCCTAGGAGGTTTGTAGCAATATCTGCAATCAGGGGTCTTATTGTTCCAACTTCTCCATCAGGGTGCTCGCATGTGTAGGGATTTTTGGCGGTAAATGCTTGGGAGGCCACTCCTACTCCTATTAGTTGGGGTCCTGGTATCAATTCCCAGTGTGGAGGAACCTCAGATTGCTTTAAGATGGTTCTATCAGCTCCAGTATCAAGGAGGCATTTGAAAGGCTTATTGTCTATTTTTATGGTTAATTTTGGATGGGCACTTTCTGTAATACTGGTTACCCACAATGTTTGTGGCTTCCCTCTTGTTAGCGTGGCTGAGGGCTGCCCCTGAGGAAGTTTCGAGGCAGCAAAGGATTGGCATCCCTGTCATTTTTAGATCTACAATCTTTTTTCCAGTGATAACCTCTTTTACAGTGAGGACAGAGGGTTTTAGGGGGTCTAGTGGTAGCTGAGTTATTTTGAGGGCATTTTTTTAATCCAGTGTCCAGTTTCTCCACATTTAAAGCATTTTGAGTTGGACTGAGTTGCAACTGCAAGGGCTTGGGCAAGGGAGGAAGCCTGGTGTGTGGCAGTTCCTATATCTAGAGTAGCCACGATCCACTTGTCGTAATGCTCATTCTTTAGTGCCTGACATGCTTGTCTGTGCTCAGGGGTCATCCCTTCCCAGAGTACATCTCCAATCCCGTGTATTTGTTATCTGGAGGGGACCCATCGAGTCACGGACCCTAACAGTCATAATTCCAATCTATAAATCCAGGTGGTGGATCCTGTCCTGGCTGGGGTCTCAGCTGTTGATTATGAGTGTCATTTCTCTTAACTTGCATTAGGCACTCATCTCTAAATAAGGCTTCCCATTGTACAAATAATGGACTGGGGAGAGTGGACCCACAGATGTCTCTCCAATCTTGGGGAAGCAGGTTAGTATTATATGTCTGTAGTATGGATTTAGTCCAAGGAGCATGAATTCCATCCTCCCTCACAGCTTGACGCAAATCTTTTAACTCTGCTGCAGGGAGTGGATACCAAGCTAGGGGATGCTGTCTGGTTACTTGCAAATTGATAGGAAAAGCCTCTACTGGTGGGTTTGGGGGGTCCTGAGACTGCTGAGGCTGGAAATTTTTAGGCTGGCAGCTTTCACTGTCTCTAAGGCTACACAGCTGCTCTGTAGCTGGGCGTGGCTCCATAGGCTGTGGCTGAGTCTCAGGGCTTGGAGGCAGTCGAGGCAGAGGAGGAGGGGGGGAATTTACCTGAGAATCTTTGGAAGCTTTTGAAATTTGGGCTTTAGTATCTGGGCTTGTTAAATCAGCTAGAGAGGGGTAAGGATTAATTTTACTGATGGGTGGATTTTGTTTGGTTTGGTCAGATTTTAATTTTGAGGCTGTTGAATTTGCTACTGGGCTGTTTTGGGGATCTTTTTGATCTAAAGCCTCTTTTTTATTATTTTCTGGTGCCTGTAAATTCTCATTAATTCTAGGTGGATTTTTTAAACATTGCTGGATGGCTGCCATTATTGGAAAAAAATGAAAAAGGAAAATTATGCTTTTCTTGGGCTTCTTTCTTATATGCCAAATGCGAAAGAAAGCTCCACACCTCTGGATCAGATATGTCTGCTGATATGATCCAGGGTGCGAATCGATACACCTCATTCCAAAATTTTAAGCTTTCCTCTTTTGAAATTTTTAATCCTCTGGTTTTAAGTAGGATTTTAAGGGAACGAATTTGTCTTTTCTTTTGACGTGATTCTGAGTTTCCCATTGTAAAGAGAAGATGTTAAATGTTTTGCAGTAACTTGGCACTGCTCTGACAGGCAGGAGTTTTAAACTGTAGAAAAAAAATTGCCTGTTTTAAATCTTTATCTAAAAGCCGCTTTTGTCAGGTTACCGGCCCTTAGGCTACAGGAAAAAAAGTTTACTTTAAATCTTTTGTCTAGCCGTGAACCACCCTGAATTCCTAGGTGTTCGGCAGGGACTAAGTAATTTGAATTTTCACTGAACCGGTGTAGGTGTGGCTCAAATGCTCTGAGGCAGGATAACAGAGCTGACTTAGAAAAATCTGCCTGACTCTAAAGCTTAGAACTTTAGGGATTTTTTCTCTAGCAGTATTCAGATAGAAAAAGTTGGGTGAAGTGGCACTTTCCAAGGGGACGTTCCTGAAATTAAAATTTCAGGGGATCCCAGTGGCTCCCAGTCACAAGACCTTCCTGAGCTGGCTGGAGGAATTCTGCCTGACTCTAAGGCTTAGGTGGAAGTCCCTGGAAATTTTGGGGATTTTTCTCTAACAGTGTTCAGATAGAAGAGTGAGGAAGTGACGGTTTCCAAAGCGACGTTCCTGAAATAAAAATTCCAGGGGATCGCAGTGGCTCCCAGTCACAAGACCTTACCGCATATTTGAGGGGGCTGGCGGCCAACCCTAATATTTCTTACTTGGCCGATGCATCACCAAAGTTTTTTGATATTAAAAATATATCTAGACAGAGATCTTTTCATCCACACCTGAACAGGCAGTCAGAGTCCTCCTAGGGGGTTCAGAGAGACCTTCAGCCAACACCAGGGGGTAGCCCTGGCCAGAAGTCGTCAGTTGTTTCTCTGGCCCTAGTGGTCTCTCGCGAGGACTTCTAGACCGGAAAAGAGAAAGGAGGAAGTTTTTAGAAGAGAGAAAGAGATTAAACTACCTTCCTGAGTGGGAAGGATACTCACGGATTCCTGGCGTTTTTGTGGGCACCAGCTCCAAGCTGGCACGAAGTTCAGAGGCTAAGCACCCACATTGTCCATGAGGTTGAGAAGCCAAGCTCCACATTGTGGTGCCAGATATGGGGCGGGAGGCTAGACCCCCGGCGTGGTGTGTGCGGGCACCCTGGGGTCTCCGCCACACCTGGCTAGTCCCAGCATAAGTCTGGCCACAAGTGATGTGGGGAGCACGCCTGGGCTCCCGGGCGCACTCACTCTGGATGTGGCCCGGGGTTAGGTGTGCGCGCACTCTCCCGCCATGGTTCTGGTCCCGCTGGCTAGCCACTGGCGGGCCTAGCCAGCCGCTCCTCTCTAGAGAAGGCAGGTGCGCAGACTTCTCTGATGCTGGCTGTAGCTGATAGCTACACACTTCTCTGGAGCGGAGAGCTTCCTCTGCTACTAGAGTATTATCTAGTCGGAATCCCACCTCTATTACACCCTTGTACCTTTCCTCAGGATTGCGGAGTTCCTGGCCAGTGAACTCCACAGGGAAGAGGCACGGAGGCAGCAAAAGCTGGGGTATCCGTGGACCAATAATGGAGGAATAGCGCTCCCCGGGGAGACTGGATCGCAGGATTTAGCGTTACAGCTCAAGACAAGTGACTCAGCTCAGATCTCAGTGATTCAGCTCCAGCTCCAAGTCTAAGTGATCCAGCTCCAAGTCTAAGTGATCCAGCTCCAAGTCTAAGTGATCCAGCTCCAAGTCTAAGTGATCCAGCTCCAAGTCTAAGTGATCCAGCTCCCTGATTAAAACCTGGTAGCTCCTGTGCCGGAGGGCATGTATTTGTGGCGAGCACTTTAAAAGAAGAGTCAAGGAGGA
Source organism: Nannospalax galili (assembly GCF_000622305.1). Taxonomy (NCBI): domain Eukaryota; kingdom Metazoa; phylum Chordata; class Mammalia; order Rodentia; family Spalacidae; genus Nannospalax; species Nannospalax galili. The sequence goes on along the minus strand of NW_008345699.1, from coordinate 1,169,374 downwards.
TGCCAGGAAGGCACTCTGCTATGAAAGGAATCTGCAGCACATGGTTTCCGAGCTCGTGAGCTATCCGGACGTGAAGATACTTCTACTTGCATAACAGAGGACCCCAACAATGATTGTAATATCTTCCTGGTCAATTATTCATTTGATGAGAATGAAATGACTCTATTGCGTCTGATTAGTGTTAGTTTGAAGTCTATTTTTTCAGATATTAGAATTGCAATGCCTGCTTAATTTTTTTTCTATCCTTTCACCTTAAGGAATTGCCTGTCCTTGAAAGTGAGATGACTTTCTTGCAGACAGCAAAAAAAGGGTTTTGTATCTTAATCCATTCAACTAGTCTGTGTCTTTTGACTGGGGAGTTCAGTCCATTCATATTTGAAGTTATTAGTGGAAGATGTGTACTGATTCCTTTCATTTTTATTTCTATTCACATTCTTGGTATAGCTGTTTATTTACACAGTTATACCTTCATTGAGTTTCTTTCTGTGACCCCTTGGGTATAGTCATTCCTTTCCTCAGCTCTTTGTATTGCTTCAAGAACTCTCTGAAGGGCTGTTTTTGTGGTGGACATGAATTCTTTCAGCCTATATATGTCATGGAAGATTTTTCTTTCCCCTTCAACTATAATAGACATTTTGGCTGGGTAATTTGGGTTGCCATCTGTGGTTATTTAGAACTGGCAGTACTTTGATCCAGGCTCTTCTGGCTTTCATAGATTGCATTGAAACATCAGCTGTAATTTTGATGAGTTTTCCTTTATATGTGCCTGATTGCTTTTCTTTTGCAGCTTTCCGTATTCTTTCTTTGTTCTGTCCATTTAGTGTTTTTACTATGATGTGCTGTGGAGATTTTCTTTTCCAGTCCTGTCTATTTAGTGTTCTATATGCTTCTTGTATGTGTATGAGCATGTCTTTCTTTAATATTGGGAAATTTTCTTCTACAATCCTGTTGAAGTTCTGGTCCATATCATTATTCTGATATTCTTCTCCTTCCTGTAGGCCTATGATGCATAAATTTGTTTTTTTTTATTTTTTATTTTTATTTTTTTTGTCTTTTTGAAACAGGGTCTCCATGTAGCCTCAGCTGTCCTGGAACTCACTGTATAGACCAGGCTGGCCTTGAACTCACAGAGATCCGCTTGCCTCTGTATAGCAGGAGGCCTCCAAAGATAGCACGGACCCAGAGCCCTGGGATTCAGTGAGAATTCACTTCACTTCTTGGTCCGCAAATAGCCTGCCAAAAGGAGCCCATGCCTCCATACCCTGCTCATGAGACCAGTGATTGCTGACAGACTGCATGGAGCAGACCAATCAGAAAATAATGCACTGACTAAAGGGACTTGGGGGCAGAGAAAAGGGAAATATAAGGTGTGCCTCTTCCTGCATTAAATGAGTCTGCAGCACCTCGCCTAGTGCTTGCTTCTACCTGACTCCCGGGGTCTGTGTGTTGTGACTCTGCGCCTCTTACCTCCTAATCGGCAGGGGATCCGATCCAGGTTATGGTATTCACAGCTGGCCTGAGGAGAACCCGCAACACCTGGCGCCCGAACAGGGACTCCTGCCCATGGTGTTGGTGACACCCAGAACCTCGGTTCATTCAGTAAGTAGGCCCCTGATCTTGTCTGTTTCTTTGGCTGCTCGAGGGTAAGCGAGTAGCCCCCTCCTCGGTCCCCTCCACCCTGTTTGTCATCTTTATTGTTGGACTAGTTTGTTAGATCAGGGAGGCACACGCCACCAAGTGGTCCCGAAGCCCACGTCAGCAGCTCCCCCCTCTTGGCTCACCCTGGCAAGTTCACATAAAGGCTGATCCACCCCGAACTCAGAGCCCACGCTTCAGGTCACCCTGTTGCCTGTCCCGGAGACACTGTGTGAGCATGCGGCTGGAGGTGTTACGGCCTCCAGAAGTCCCTCACTGAGCACAAGACATTTGGATCTGATACACCTGTACATGTTGGAGCAGTTTACATCCTAGTGGCTCACAGTGCTTCTTTCCTTCCTTCGTGCCCTCTTAGTAGTCATCCTTGTCTTCTACTTTTGTGGCAAATTCCCCTTCATGAGACCCTCCCACAATGGGCAATTTACCATCACAATGCAGGGAACCACAAATGGCAGCACTCAAGGTGCTACTAAAAACCAGAGGGTTGAAAGTGAAACCAAAAATATTGAACACTTTTGGGATGAAGCCACTAATTTGGCTCTGTGGGTCCCCCCGAAAACATGTGGGACCCTGACACGTGGATGTGGGTACTCTTCCTGGCCTGAAAAAGGGAGGTCAGGTCAGGGATCACTCCCCCCACATCGTTTGTACTGATCCTCCTAGCCATCGTTGCTAGCCTTAAATCTTCCTCTCCTTCTCCTGAGGAAGTCATCTCGGCCTACACCAAACACTGCCAGGAGCAATCTAGTGTAGATCTGGTTATTATCTCGACCCTGGACCCCCCAGATCCCACGGACCCAGAGGTGGACGCTGCCTCTGCACCCATTTCCAATAAGGAAGGAACTCCTTTGCCTATATCTCAGGATACTCTCCTAGAGCCACCATACCCAAAAATTCCCCTACCCCATTACCCATGGAAGGAGTCACTTTCTCCCCCACAGTAACCATCCCACCCCTTCCCCTGCTAACGTGCCCCTCCCTCCTAGACCGCCCTCCTTAAAGCCTCACCCGCTTTTGTCCGCATTCCCAGTTAACGTTGGCCCCGATGCAGTGCAACATCCATGGCTGCCCACACCACTTGCTGACCTCATTCTCATCTGCAAGGCAGCTGAGCAATCGGGCCCTGACTCCCCATATTTCGAACAGGTTCTTTGCCAGTGGTCCTTACAGTTACAAACCCACTATGATTGGTATAGCTTACTAAAGGCAGTCTTATAACCCTCAGTCTTTCTAAACTGATGCGCAGCCTATGATGATCAGGCTGAAAGCCAGGCATGCCTAAATCTTCAACATGGCCTCAACATTATGCTGGACATGCTCATGGGACATGGACAATATACTGACTGCATCTCCCAGTCTACTATTGGCCTGCATGCCTATTTTCAACAAGTTTCTGACTTGGCCTTTAAGGCCCTTAAATGTTGCTCCCCTCGTGACCCACAAGTCTTTTTCCGTAATTTGATTCAATAGTCAGGGGAGTCCTTCACAGAATTCCTTACCCATGTCACCGAGGCAGTAGAGTGGAGGGTGGAGTCTGGACCCAGCCGAGAGGTGTTTATCAAACAATTAACTTGGGAGGGACTAAACATTCCTACTCATAATGCTATTGCGCCTGTCTGCAATGCTAACATTCACAAATGGGTACTCACTACTAGATACTTGGACCCTAGGGCGGGCCCTATTGAGGCTTTGACCACCTCCTTGGAGACTCTTTTGTCTCAAGGAAAACCATGCAAGAAGGCTTTTGGAACTGTGGGGGGCTTGGCTACTTTCGTAGCCACTGCCCAAGAGGTATAGTCCGCCCCAAGACTCACTGCCCCAAGTGCAAAAGAGGGCTCTATTGGTCTAAAGACTGTAGATCACAGCCTCAACCAGACTTGGCTCCTTTAAACTCCACCCGGGATGCCATTCAGCCCTGCCCACAAGAGGGGAAATGAGACAGATATTATGGACTCTCCCAATCCTCAATCACTCCCCACTAATGACCCTGTTCCTAGATGGAACTGCCATAAAGGGCCTAGTAGACACAGGGGCTGATGCCACCATTGTATTAGTAACTGAATCCCTTAAATTCCCTCATTGGAAATACCGGCCAGGCCCACCAATAAAAGGAGTTGGCGGCACACAAGGTACCAAGCTGGTCACACATCCAGTATATTGGAAGGACTTGGATGGAAACCAGGGCACAGTTACCCCCATAGTAGCCAACATTCCCTGGAACTTGTGGGGTCGAGACATCCTAGAGGACATGGACACAGTTCTTACCATGGATGACCATGCCTTTTATGATGATGCTCCACAATAACTTGGGACTATCAGGGAAAGGACAACACCTTGCCCAACACCCCCAATCCTAATGGCCACTGCCTGCCCGGGATCGACTCCAATCTTCGCCCCTGAGCCGATCCCCATCACTTGGCTCTCTAATGATGCCATTTGGGTGGACCAGTTGCCTATAATAGAACCTAAATTATCTTCCCTCAAAAATTTTGTAGCTGAACAATTGAAGCTTGGCCACATCAAGCCCTCTCTCAGTAAACATAATACCCCTATATTTGTTATTAAAAAGAAATCAGGGAAATATAGATTCCTCAAAGATCTTAGAGCAGTCAATGCCCAGATGGAAAAGATGGGGTTGCTACAAGCGGGCTTACCACACCCTACAGCTATCCCCCCATCCCATCATATCATAGTACTTGATATCCAAGATTGTTTCTTCCAAATCCCCCTAGAAGAACAAGATAAACCTCACTTTGCCTTCACATTATGGGATCCCAACTTTCGAAGAACAGCCAAGAGATACCAATGGAAGCTACTACCACAAGGTATGAAAAATAGCCCCACAATCTGTCAATTATATGTTAATAAGGCCTTAACCAACATCCCCAAGGACCTAACTGTCATCTACTATATGGATGACATACTGCTAGCACACAAATCTCACAATATTTTACAGGCTGCAATACCCAGTCTGCTTGCTGATTTATAATGTCTAGGTCTCCACATTGCGTGAGACAAGTTACAATACATCCAACCTTTCACATTCCTTGGCTACCATATAGATACTGTAATTAAACTGCTTAACCCTTCCATCTTTCAAAAAACTGTATATACCTTGATGGAGCTCCAAGAACTCTGTGGGACTATAACCTGGCTCAAACAATTTATGCCAGTCCCTGACTTGGAATTCTGGGTCTTGTTCTCCCTGCTGGAAGGCCATAATTCACCAACTTCAAGGATCCCTCTCACCCAGTCAGCTAAGGATCTTCTTAACAAGATAGATCATATACTCTGGTCTGCATCACTCCGACATCATGACCCAGCAGAACCATTACTGGCCTTAATCCTCTGGACTAAAAATGGTGTCTTGGGGGTGCTATGGCAGCAAGACCCCCTGGTGTGGATCCAACTGGCTACCTAGGACCTAACTAGGCTTAGTTCTAAGTATGATATTGTCTTCAAGTTAGCAATTAAGGCCTGACAAACAGCCAGGTGCATATTTGGAAAGGAACCTGACAAAATTATACTGCCCTTTCCTCTTAAGCATTCCCAAACACTATGGGGAGACTCTCTGGCTTTCCAACTAATGATGTCCAGGTTTACAGGGTAGTTGGATAACCACACACCCCCAGATAAGCGAGAGATTGTCTGTAGAGATTCCTCTGCTAGAACAAGCGAGAGCCTTACACCAAAAATTTCACCTTTCTCCTCGTAGTCTTCACCGCCTTCTACCTGACCTACCCATCTCTCAATGAAAACATCTGAGCAGATCTTGTGTTACAAGTGCACCCCTTGCTCCCTTAGGCCTCCTCAATTGCTATGGAGTTAACCCGCATCGTCTCCTACCCAATGCCTTCTGGCAAATGGATGTCACCCATTACAACTCCTTTGGTAATCTTAAGTATGTCCATGTCATTGTTGACACATACTCCTTCTTTCTTTTTGCCATCGCTCAAACCAGTGTAAAGGCCTCACACGCCATTAAGGCAGTGAAATCAGCAATGCTGTTAATGGGAGTGCCATGGACCCTAAAAACTGATAATGTGCCAGCTTACAACTCTCTAAAATTCCAATCATTCCTGTCAACATGGAAAATTAGCCACTCTCTTGGCATCCCTTATAATCCACAGGGACAAGCCTTTTTGGAGTGGGCAAATAGGACCCTCAAAGAAACATTAAAAAATTTTGCTATCCCTGAGTCTAAAAGGGACCCGCACCTGGCTCTAATTGAAGCTCTATTCAGCATTAATTTCCTGTCCTTCGACAAAAATGGGTTGAGCCTGGCTTAGAAACACTGGGCCACCATACCTAAGCTTACACCCCTGCCACTAGTGAGATGGAAGGACCCCATAACATGTCAATGGCAACCGCCCACCCCCTTGTTAACAAGAGGGCGAGGCTATGCTTGTGTGTTTCCTCAGACAGAAGCAAAGCCAGTATGGGTTCCAGCGAGAGATGTGAGACCAGCAACCGACCAATAGGACACTCAGGACCCAGAGACCTTGCCGCTATCTGGATAATTGCTTTGTTCTTTCCTGCCCCTGCCACGGCCCATGATCTCTGGGCCTTGGTCCCCTCCCCACCTATACTCTTGCCCTTATTGCTTCATTCCTCAGCCTTCTCCACCCTCTATTCAACTAATTCCATGCTTGGCCTCCCCACCATGGACCCAGTTACTTCCTGGGAATCACTCAATGGCTTCTGGCCCCTAAATAACTCTCTATGCTTCACTACCAACAGTGCATCCTCATGCCTTGGGCTGTTTAACCTGACTATCCAAGATAATACTGGCAGTGCCTCCTCGGTTACATGCTTCAACTCCAGGGCCTTTCCCCTACCTTCAACAACACTGATGTAACCTAGGTCCTCGCTGCACTGGGGACAATACTAACAGGGGAGTTGGAGGGGACTGCCACCCCTCCACCCACATTTTGCCCTGCCATTCTATGCCACTGCTCCCCAACTGCCCATGCATATGCTCCCTTGCACCCTTTTCCCTCACACTCCCTATACCATGGCAGAGATGCCACCCTAAGCCCAAACATGCCATCCCTCCCTTTTGCCGCTTCAGCCGCTCCCCCTCTAATCATGCCCTAGGATCTTGGAGACACCTGGCCCCCACCAATCCCTGTGGCATTAAGATCTCCCATACCAACCACGAATCAATACTCGTTAACTGGGACCTCTGTGGTGTGCATGCCTGCATGGGCATGAGCCCATTACTGGCACAGCAGGGCCTTCAGCTTTCCAACGACACTTACACTAACACCAATCCCTCTACTTGTGCCAAAAACAAAATTCTTACATCCATTGATCACACAACATCCTGGGCCCCTACCCCCATTTGTGTGCAGCCCCCATTTTCCTTATTGCTAGCCAATGTTACCTCCGACCCTCAGGGACAACTCAACTGCTCTGATACCAACACCATCTGTGTACTGGCAGCCTGCTGGAACCATCCAGCCCACATAGTTCTCTTTATGCATGAACCTGCAGCCCTTTGGGTTCCAGTCACCAATGCAACCCACTTCCATGCTGTCACCCTTATAGAGCAGACAGCCTTGTCACAAATCCCCCACTTAAAATGGGATTTCGGGGTCACTGCCACTCTCATCTCAGCCATCATCCTTGCATTAGGGTCAGCAGCCACCACTGTAGTAGTTATCACCCAATCCTCCACTACTGTGGAGACAATCAATGAGGCTGTGTCCAAAACCCCCTCTACCTTTCACACTCAGTCCCTTATCAATCAGCATCTTCAGGCAATGTGTTACAGAACAAATTGATCTTTTAAGTGAAGAGCTGGAAATTACCAAAGACATGGCTCTGCTAGCTTGTGACCCTCACTTTAGGTCACTTTGTCTCACCCCCTATAAAGTACAAAATATTACTGAAGCACACCTACAACTCGTGCACTATATTCACGGCCACTGGAATCAAAAGTTTCTTAATTATTCTAGTGATTATTCTAACTAATCAAATTATTGCTCTAAATTATACCCACACCCCCACGCTGGACATCAACTCAGGGTTCTTAGAGAAAATGTGGTCTAATCTAAAAGCACCGTTTTACCCGTCTTAGATCATCACTTACCTACTCCTGACAGGCATAATTATTCTTCTCTTTCTACTTCTTAAATGCCTTGTTCTTCGTTCCTGCAGTCAGAGGAAATTCAATCACTCGGTGTATCAGGCCTTCAGAGCAATTCACGAAGATGATTTCAACCTGCCCTATGCAGCCCAACAGACTTGGCTTGCACAAATGTACGAGGCATCCTACAGATAATTCCCCACCTCGACTGATCTCCTGGTACATACCCCTAGGAGGGCTGGTAGCCAATGACAGGTAAGATCCTGTTGGGCTGAATCAACCTAAGCCAGGACATGGACGTGTATGTCCATGCTCCAATGATGGGTAAGGTTCATGCCCTCATGCCCGAATAGGACAACCTAAGACAGGCATAGTCCATGATCCTGGGGTCATCCCGAGGCGGAGCTGCCTACAGGCTCTCGCTAGACAGTCATTTTTAAAGAAAAAGGGTGGAAATGTAGCAGAAAGCCTCCAAAAATGGCACAGACCCAGAGCCCTGGGATTCAGTGAGAATTCACTTCACTTCTTGGTCTGCAAATAGCCCTCCAAAAGGAGCCCACGCCTCCGTACCCTGCTCACAAGACCAGTGACTGCTGACAGACTACATGGTGCAGACCAATCAGAAAATGATACATTGACTAAAGGGACTTGGGGGTGGAGAAAAGGGAGATATAAGGTGTGCCTCCTCCTGCATTAAATGAGTCTGCAGCACCTTGCATAGTGCTTGCTTCTACCCGACTCCCAGGGTCTGTGTGTCATGACTCTGTGCCTCTTACCCCCTAATCGGCAGGGGATCCGGTCCAGGTTAGGGTCTTCACAGCTGGCCTGAGGAGAACCCACAACACCTCTGCCTCCCAAGTGCTGGGACTACAGGCATGTGCCACCACACCTGGCTAAGTTTGGTATTTCTATGGTGTCACTCAATTCCTGCATATTCTGTTCTTGTGTTTTCTTAAATGTTTCAAAATCTTTCCATGAGTGGTCTAATTCCTCCACTTTAATCTTCCATTCTTGATATTCTGTTTTCCATTTCATCCATCCTATTGGTGAGGCTTTCTCCTGCTGTTTCTAATTGGCTTATTGAGTGTTTCACTTCCTTCTTCATTTCAGCCTGACAATTCTTCAACTTTACTACTTCTTTTCTGAATTCATTCAGCAGTTTAGCCCTTTCTTCTTTCAGTTATTTTATTTCTTTGCTTGTATGTTCTTTAAATTCACTGAATTCTTTTATCATGTTTATAATTTTCTTTGGAATTCCATATTCTGTGTTATCTCTAGGGTGTTCTCATTGTACTTCTCTGCAAGACTGTTGGTACTTGGTGGGAATATATTATTTGCGTTTTTCATGTTATTATTTTTTTGCCATGACTTTGACATGTGGATATCTTTTGTAGTTTCTGATTCTTGTATGAGATCAAAGCCTTCCTTTGTTGAGTTTAGATCTGCTTCTTTTTGTAAACTTTATGTGCCTTTGTGGTTTACTTGTTGGGCATGAAAAGATGGTTGGTCTAAGCTTCAGGTTTTCTCTTTTGATTTTATGCTCTCAGACTTTCTCCTAAAGACTGGATCCATCCAGGATAGCTGCTGGCCCCAGAAAGCTAGGTACCTGGACTCCCCAGAGATGCAAAGGGAGGTGGAGATGGAAAAAGGCTCTGAGGGCTCCCTGGGACTAGAAGTAGGGATTGGGTTGGTCTAGATGAAAATGATCAGGAAGCAGTGGGGAGTCTAAGCCAAGAAGTCACTCCAGAGTTCTGGGATGCCAAGAAAGAAATGGGGCATTGTCCTTGCTAGGAGAACAGATGGGGTGGGGGAGCTGGGAATGTGAATGAGGCTGGGGTAGTTAAGGCACAGTGGGCACCTCCAAACTTACCCAGGAACGTTCTCTCACATTCTTTTTTTAACCTACTTATATTCTTAGCTAATTTGCTTGATCATAATAGAAAATATATTCAAACTAGCTCTTGTGTAACACTGAGCTATAACTAACAATTAGCTGTTGTTTCTGTGCTAATATTTGAATGTTCATTGACATCAAACACCATTGGTCATTGTTTATTAGTGGAATTATTTGGACTTTTCATTACTATTCTTTTGGGGGTGGGATGGGATCTGGTACTTTTTGGTTTTGGTTTTGCTTAGTCATCTTTAATTTTGTTCTGCGTTTATTTAGATATACATAGGAAGCAGACAGGATCAAAGTGGTGAGATAATGGTGAATTTTGATATTTGAGATTTTTTTTTTGAACATTTTGCTCAAAGGTTCTTTTTTTTTTCTGACAGGACATCATTATCTAGCCCTGGCTGACCTGGAACTCACTGTGTAGAATAGGCTGTCCTTGAGTTCACAGAGATCTTCCTGCCTCTCTGTGTGTGCCTCTGCCTCTGTAGTGCTGGAAATAAGGGCCTGTGTTACCATTTCAGCCAGCATTTTCAATTTTGAAAAAAATCTCTGTGTCCTCCCATCTCTGCCCTTCTCAGAACTCCTCCTCATCCTCCATCCTCTCCCCTTTCCTCTTCCTCCTTCTCCCTTCACCTCCTTTCCCCCATCTCTCCCCCTTTTCCTCCCTCCCTCCCTTCCTCTATAACCTATTTCTTCTGTTAATGTCTAGGGCTCTCTGTCATAGGAAATACAAATGAAACTTATTTTTCCCATTATCTCTGTTCCTTTAATATTTTTATTTGTTCTTCTCTTTCTCAAAAGGCGTTTCTCTGCTCTGGAACCTGTAGAGTCTCTTAGAAGACATTGGTGGTGCCATTCCTTATTCGATATGTGTAATGTAACTTTTCCTTTATGTGGGTGATGGCAGAGGGTGTTACTCTCCCTCATCTGTGTTCTCATACTTTAGTTCTTTCAGTTCCATTAGCTTTCAAATCTGAAAATTCTCTCTTCTGTGCTATTCATTGAACATGTAGAATAAACTCTTTGTTTCACACAAAAAGTTATTGTGTTTTCTATCAGAAAAGAAGCATTGTCAAGGAAAGAATATAACCTATTAAATTTTAAGTGATCCATACAAAATCTTTTTCTATTTCAAAATGCTCCATTCTGTAGGTGAGGATGCTGTGATGTAATCTCTATGAATTCACACACTTTAAATTTCTCATGCTAAATGAACCTTGAATTTGGTTATAGAACCATCTGTGCTGGACCCTTAGTGTGTTAACATTTCATTTGCACTTTATCCTTGCAACATCCCATGCTGTTTTAACAGTGTTTGTGTACTCATTCCTATAAAAGGGTACACAGGCACACAGTTACATAAGTATACAAATTTAATGTCAAAAGCATTCTGATGGTTCTTGTGTTCTCCAAATGTTCTCAGGAAAGATGAAAACCGAACAAATATATGATATATTGTAATTTTATCTTCAACTTTCCATGTATATTCATATTGTTCAATTTCTTGCTAAAAACATGGGAATGATATGGGAAAGAATATTTTAAACTGAATATATTAAGCTTGCATGTACTCCTTTGCTGGAAAATTCTGAAATTCTCTTCCCCTTAATGGATCTTTTGTATCTATGTTATCTTCATTCTTTATATTTTCTCCCTTATTAATTGCAACTTAAGGCTTTTTCTTTCAAATGTTTACATTTTCTCATTGTACCTGTTCAGTGAGACCATTTCTATGATTAATATATTGTATTTCTCAAAAAATATTTTAAATAGAATCTATGCAAGTAGATGTCCTAAAATGCCTACATGCCAGGCACTGATATTTTACAAACATTATTTCCAGTTTTATAAAGTTATCTAAAGAATGAAAGTCCTGGACAGATAAAACTAACTGTTTTCTTAAGCAAAAGATATCTCTGAATGCAAGGAATGTTCTTAAAGCAGTTTGAAATTAGCCTTTACTCTATTTGGAGATTTTTGTTAATGTTCTAATTTATATGGAAAATAGAAACATTATATTGATAACATGTGTTTCTGGTTGAGTATGCTCTTCTGAGTCAGTAGGGAAAATCATTTGTTAAGAAATATCTTCTTCATTCCTTTCCCATATCATACTTAATGTATATTGAGAGAGAGAGAGAGGGAGAGAGAGAGAGAGAGAGAGAGAGAGAGAGAGAGAGAGAGAGAGAGAGAGGAAGACCTTTGTTCCAGAGGAAACTACTGAGAGAAATCTGAAGAAAAAGTTCTCAGACTACTTTGGCTTCACTCCTGTTTCTAAGAAATGCCAGGGGGTCAGGCTGCCTTTGTTCAGGCAGTGCTGTAACATGGCATCATACTGCTACAAACAAATATTAACTTTTAATATTCATTCTTAGTGTTCATTCAGAATCTATTCACAGACCTTCAAGTTCAACTCATACTTAACTTTTAGTTATTTTGTCTTTGTCTTCTATAGCTGAGAAAGTGCATTATATGTAAAAGCTACAAGACAGTTATTGACTTAAAGAAAATGAATTAAAACTTGAATTTAGCTACTATAATTCATAAGCTTCCTTTAATACTTATTATTTTCATTTACAAAAGAGGAAACCAAGGCACACACTGATTATTTTTCAAAGCCCCTCTAATCAATGGCAGACCTAGAAATGGGAGTTAATTGATTTCACTCCAGAGTACAATCTTCACCACAAGGCAAGACATCATTTCAAGGTGGCTTCCATTTTGTTAATTAGCAAGGCTGTTACTTTCCCCTGTTTCCTAGAATGTTTACCTTTTTCTTCTCTTTTATGCTATATTGATGTGTGGGTTTAGTTTATTTGGAACTCATATATATTCTAATAAATTCTAATGAAAAGTATATATATTATGTGTGTGTGTGTGTGTGTGTGTGTGTGTGTGAATTGATGATTTTTGGTAGCTACTGAAGCACATTATTCAAACTTTTACTCCTATTTTATCCAACTTAAATGTTATAAGTTCTTTGAATGCCATAAAATTTATCTTCATATGCCATATATATATATATATCTCCTAGTCACAAAATGGTTCATTATGAGGAATAGATTCACACAATTATAGAGGCTAAAAAGTCTACAATCTGTTATCTACAAGCTGTGTATTCAGAAATGCTGGAAACGGTACTGGTGTCATTCTGAGATTCTAAGATCCCATAGTGTAAGTCCCAGTGGAGAGCAGGAAAAAACAATGAAAAAAAATTTTAAATAACCGCCAAAACAGCCCAGTTCAAGGAGTAAGTCAAACAGTTAACCAAGGGAGTGAATCTGCCTTCTTTCACCTATCAGGACCTTAATGCATTTCACAGTACCCACACAGTTTTTTTTAATTGAATTTTTGCGATTTTCGTACAATACAGTTATAGCTCCCCTCCCATATTCTCACCTTCCCGCACTGCCCCTCCCAATTTAATGTACTCTCTATATATCCTATAGTATCTGATTTGTGTCCTTAAATGTCCTTCATTATGGATCAATCCACTAGGCCAACCAAAACCCCATCCCTGTAACACACTGTTTTCCCCCTCCCAACAACCATCAATTTCCAGAAGTTCCTTCAGCTGGCTTAGGATATCTTAGCCAGTTCCCCCACGTCTGTGCTGGGATTTTGTCTGGTTTAAGCTTACAGAGGACTTGTACATGCTGTCACCATTGTTGTGAGTTCATATGATTAAATGATCATCTGTCTGGGGCACTCTGTTTCCTTGTGGTCATCTACACCCTCTGGCTCTTACAATCTTTCCACCTCCTCTCCTGCAATGATCCCTTAACCCTGAGAGGCAGAGGTTTTAAATAGGTGCCTATGCAGGGATAAACACTCCACAGCCTCTTTTTCTCTGTATATTGACAAGTTGTATGTTTCTGTGTTTCATGTTAATGACTAAAACACTTAGAAAACATTTCTGAATAGTGTTATCTTAAAATACAGGTAATAAGATATCACAGCACAGAGTTTTCTCAGAAGCCATGCGACTGGAAGGTAGAGTAAGGAACATAATGGTGTCTTCAGACTTCATTTAAATCTGTAACATTACTGGAATTATCAAAGTAATAGTAATAATAATAAAGATTCGAAGGCAATAACAATAAAAGAAATGTAGCCACTGTTAATGTAAAATAACCACTTTGCATTAAGAAAAAAATACAACAGTTTATTTACAGCCAAATATGAGTGACCATGTTCTTGAAACACTTATTCAAATGACACTAAATGGAATTTCCACATATAAAAGGTTACATAAAATTTAATTCTTATGGAAAAAGGAAAAGTTGATCAAAAAATTACTCAGGTGAGCTACAAATTATAAAAATCTCTTTTATAAGTTTTAGATTTTTTTTTAGATTTTTAGCTTTAGAATTGGTATAGGACACATCTATTAAGTTTAGTGATAAATACTGTCATTTGCATCATAATCACAAGGTTGAGACTATAAGGTACTACATAATATAAGACAAAGGACTACCAAAGGGTCTACAATATTCCAAATAACTTTATTCTGACTTACATCATTTCACCTCTTCACTGATACCATGTTCCAGTTAGCCAAGGTAAGTCTGTAGTATCTTTAACATAGATACAACTTCTTCTGAGACTTAGTTAAAAATAAAAATATTGATTTATATCAAGTTCAGGGAAATATACCAATAAATCATACTTTCTACTTAAAAATACTTATAGATGAAAAGGTGTCCACTTATTTAGCCAATGGTATTCCATAGATAAATGTTTTCATCTTCTTAACAGAAATGTGAATTAAAAACCCAATCATAATGTTAATAAGCATATTTCAAATATTTTAAAAATAAGAGTTATAATTGAATGATATTTTCACTGAGTAATGAAATAAAATTTCAAGCAATTTTATATATAATACTTTTGATTTTAATTAACTTGAGAAAATATCAAACTTATATTCTGTTGATAACAAATATATACCCTCTATATGCTAGATATTACTTTAAAATAGGAAAAGAGTAGTTTAAAGAATAAATAATGGAGTGTATATTATAGAAGGGCTATAAATAAATGATCTAGATTAAATTAGTGAATCAAGTATGATGAAAACTACTTTCATGTCAAGATGTAGTTATCCTTTCCTGGTCCTCTCAAGATGGCAATTTGTCTTCATTCTACCCACTAACACATACAACTGAAAATCTAGAACTATTTCAACAGACAAGTCAAAGAGAACCACAGAAAGTAGAAGAGAAAGTTTCACATGTTTGGGATAACATGGTTAGATGAACAACACAGAAAGAATAAATTATGACCATTGACAACATAGGAAAATTAGTTTAACTTTAATTTCTGGACATCCAGCCCAGCAAAAGAAAGCCCCTGTGTCTCAGGAAAATCTTTGGAAGAACTGGAGTAAAGTCTCAGCAAACCTAACAGAGTAAGAATGAGGGTCCAGTGGAAACACCCAGTGGTAATAACTGACTATGGGCATTTCTTTACCCACTTGACCTGAAATTACCTCTCACACTCTGTGAAAAAACTGAGTATCAACACACCAGAAAGTAGACTCTAAGCATATCAAATGTTAATCATATAAAATGTTTCACATCCTGTACTGTACATATATACAAACAACTAAGACCTCCAATTACTGGCTAGGCAGGCTGCTCAGACTTAGAAACATCCTTCTAGTCCTGAAATCACCATCAGCTGGGTTGAGCAGTTTACCTAAAGTATGGGATAAACACACCAGTACAAAATAATATCTCATAGTGTCCAAGAAATTATAAGTGATTGGATTGGTTTTTCAAGCTTAAATTCAGTCATACTGTCCTAAATATCTAAATAAGACCCAGGTCATATTAATGCAATAATCAAAATGTCTAGGATCATTGTTGGATAAGCTTGTCCTCCAAGTGACCAGCAATGATTAGATGCCTTCCTCTCTATTGGCTCGCTGCTTGCTCCAACCACTTCAAGCTAATTGGACTATGAGACTCTCTGTAGGAGGGGTGGGGCAGAGGGAGGGAGTCACCTCTCCCACCCAATCAGTCAGCCTTAACTACATAAGGGGGCGGGACTAAGGATATAGACAGGAGAAACCAGGGAAAGGGGAGGTGCTTCATCATCTTGGAAAAGCCTGCAGGAGTTCAGGAAGCTTTGATCAAAATGTAGGGAAAAAAGGCCCAAGGATGCTCATACCTTTATAAGTACCCCCTCACTGCCGTCATATGATTTGTTAGCAACCCCAGTAAATCCTGCTGTTCCCTAAACTGTAGTTTTGAGGAATATTTTCTCAGTTTGTTGTAAGGACAATGGGAGGAGGGGGCTGTGTGGAGAGAGCCTGGAGGCCAGGCAGGAAGCCTGGAAGCTACATGCACATCTCCCAGCAGTAAATTTAACATACACATGCCAATTTTCTTGTTGTGGTCTCATTGTTTGGCTTTGCAATGTGACCCTTGGAGCATGTGGGAAAAGAGAACATGCTAAATGTGTGCTTTTTTTAATTAAAAATGAAACTACAAATATGAATCAAATTTGATATTCTAAAGTAAAATATTAAAAATATGACCATTATAAAAACTGTTTGAAATGTTCCAATTTTTATCAAATGTAGTTTAAGTACCAGCCTATATGATAAATATTCTTAAAATTATTGATTAGTTAAATTATTCTCATATTATGTTTAGTTATACTCTATTTATCTTTTATAATTTTGTGTGCTTTCAAACTCCAAAGATAATACCCATTATTAAATAATTTGTAGTGCATGGATAGGATAATGAAGTGAATGGTCTTTTCTCAATCAGTGTTATCCATTTTAAAATTTAACATAAATGAATTTATTATTATTATATATGACTATGAGAAATAGATGTGCTTCTATAATTACACATGTGGGGATCAAAGGATGACTATCAGGAGTGAATTCTCCCTTTCCTGTATACATTCTGAGAAGAAACTCAGGTTTTCAGTCAAACTAAGCACTTTTATTTGCTGAGACATCTCAGCTAAGCTTTCTCCTTTTTTAATTTTTAGAAATTTCTATTCTAAAGAATCAAAGAGAAGTACAGTAGGAAACAGTTATTAATAAGGGAGATATGGATAAAAATGGGATTATTTTAAGGGGAGGGAGGAGGGAGGGTTACACAAGGAACCTGGGGTATAAGGGAAAGAAGGAGCTCAAGAGTGGTGGGACAATAGGAGATAAAAATGGGGGCACTTTAAATGGGGAAACCATGGAAAAAGAGTTAGACAATGTGAGAGATAAATAATGCCTAGCTAGTTCTAAGAAAACCCAGAGGGAGCCATATTAGTCGAACAACTGACAAATTATACATACAACTAGCTCAAGGAACATAATATATGCCTAGTCAAGGCTTATCGGAGAACCTTTGTTCTTTGCCCCAGCTTCATCTACATAGCACATAGTAATTAAAAGTACCAGATTGGTGCAACTAATCTTCTTGGAGGTAGAACACCTATACTTTGAGGCCTATACTAATTTGGTCAGAGGGACTTAAAGGACAGTTTCTTCTCCTTGCCCTCCAAGGTCAACCAAGTTCCAGGGGACTATGGAGCATCTCTCAAAACATCCTGTAACTCTCGTGAGTCATTTGTCCTCTTGATCAAGGAGGCCATTGGAAACACAACCAGGTACACTTGAACCAGTGTCCAGTCTACAAAAAGAAGGGTCAACATAGAGGAATCATTTCCTCCATGCTTCCAAGTGAAGCCATCCATAGTCGAGCAGGGCCTTTGACTTACCTTCACATAGATGGAACTGGTAAAAGAAAGGAGCCAGGGGCTCCTCCTAAGCCCATGTGACCCCTGAGGAGCAGATCCTCAAATGACCAGAAGAATAAAAATAAATTATTTTATCTGGGCCAACTGAATGGTCTTAAACACTCAAAAGGATAGTACAACCAAAGATTAAAGGGATCAAAATAATTCTTTAAGAGTCCATGTGTATTTCTAAAGGCTACATAAAAAGAAACAATGCCAGACGGGAGATGCCTTCCTTTAAGCTGTTGGCCAGGGTGGCCCAAGAGACAACCAGGCAGTAATGCAGCATAGAATTGAGAAAATGAATAGCAGACCCCAATGTTAACTAAAGGAATATTGGCAACTGCTTGCTGCTAGATGAGGAAGAGATGATCTTCCTAAAACAAGGAACTCTAGATAGACTGACTAGACTCAGTGAATGGACAAACACTGGGGAACAGCTGGGGGCACTAACAACACAGTGGACAGTAACAGGGATGACAGAGTATATGGGCTTCAGTGGGGAGAGGGGTTATGGGTGTGTGCCAATTGGGTCTGGGTATATAGATTATAAGATTTTTTGGGATATTCGTATGAAACACACACACACACAAACAATAAATTAGAAAATGAGTTATATTTGAGGAAGAAGCATAAAATTTGCTTCATGTTAATTAGTAGATGTGAAAAACATTACCACTGAAATCTACCTGATGACTTTATATCCACGCTCAGGTACCAAGGATCTCAGAAAGTCACCAACTGTGACTAGTAATAATCAGATATATAGAAATTAGAGTATATATGCAAACATCTAAGTGTTAGTCACATTAAAAATTAGTTTTTCTTAACAATTATATGGAGATCTTTTTAAAGGTTAAAACCTCAATCAATTTTATGTCTTATAGGGTTTATACTAAGTACAATAATGTATAACAGTATTGATTCAACTCTAAACCTGAAAATTACAGCCAATTTTGAAACAGATGCATCTTAGCTCTGGAAATTTTTATTGAATATGCCAATGCTGTTTTAATGAAATGTTTCTTATTACGTGGTTATTAAATAAATAATTTAATTTTTTTTCTTTTCTACAACATCATTTGTTTCTTCTCTTGAAATCAAGATGATCGATTTTTCTTCATTTCTTGCTTCCAAAAGTTTGATCTATTAATTATCTCTTTATCATCAAGCTTCTGTTACACTTCTTTTCTTCTTTTTTTTTTTTTTTTTTTTTTTCCCTTTTTTATACGGGGTCTCCCTGTAGCTTTACCTGCCTGGAAATCACCCTGTAGAAAAGGCTGGCCTAAAACTCACAGAGGATCTGCCTGCCTCTGCCTCCCAAGTGCTGGGATTAAAGGCATGTGCCACCACGCCCAGCCTGTTACACTTTTATCTTCTTTCTCATGGCAGTTGTATGTGTTCAAATTTGTCTCTTTGAAAACACCAAGTCAAGTGAGTGTGGAAGAAGAGAAAGGAAGGCATGGGGAGGGCACTTCAGTGCCATTACTTCACCTCTGCATTTGAATTTTTCTCTCTTACCAATGTTTCCTATAGTAAAGTTTACATCCCTAGAGAAACCTAAGATGTTATATTAGTTAAATTGGCCAGTAGTCTCAGTATTGTAAATGTATGCATAAAAGTTTCTTCATTTAGCTTCCACAGTCACAGTTACCATTTCCTCATTCTCTTTATCACTAATTGTGTAGATTATTTTTTGAATCAAGATCATGTACTTGCATGGGTGAATGACCAGCAAAGTTTTCACTGGGATACGTGATAATTGGTGAAATCAAGATTTTTTTTTTAATGAAAAATATCAATAGTCTGGGTTTTCAATCTAAATTACTCTTTCCTGGTTGCCTGTGTGGGTGGTGGCATTGACATAGTAGTTCCTGGAGATTTTGGGATTTCATTAGTAAGTATTCATTTTCATCTATTCTAAGTCATATATATGGTTCTTTGCTTTATAGTCATTGTAAGTGATTCTAACACAGGACATTTTCACTGAATTTTCTACCTTCTATTGCAGTACACTAGAAGTTTTGACATGAAATCATAAAACCAGAAATCTAAATTTCTATCTGGCATCTATCATCAATCTATCATCTAGCTAGCTAGCTAGGTATCATCTATGTTTTTATTTATGTTAAACTTATTTAAGCTGCAAGATGAAAGTATAAAAATCTACACATTAATATGATAACCTGAGTTTTAACACATGCATAATTTTTTAAATCAGATAAACAATTGTTACAGAGCAATTTCCTCTGAGACAAAATATTCCACCTTGAAGGAAAGCACATGAAGACGTAAGATGATCTAACGGAAGGAAGTATTTCATCCTGCACAGAACCTCTTTATTATCAGGAATTACACATCTCACAATCTTCAAAAAGGCCCTGAAACTAATGAGATAACCTAGGACCCTCTCTTTTCAACCATCGATAAGCACTAAGGACTGCTGAGACACACTCACAGACCAGCTGAGATGCCTAGAAGAGGCTCAAACCAACTGAGCTGACTGGAAATGACACTCCAACCTGTTGAGCTGCCTGAAGTTTGTGTAGTGAGCTCCAGGTTTCCAGCATTTGTGAACTATTGATCATGCTGTGGTCAAGTCTCAGTGATATAGCTATCATTGTGTCATTTATTTTCCTCCAAGTAGCCCTTTAACCATGCTCCCATCAGTAACCCCAATAAAATTCATTGGAACACCAAATTGGTCTCTGATGGTATACTTGTTTAATGTGTTCTTGGTTTCAACTCTAGGGTGAGTGACATATGCCCATATCTCCCAAGGAAAAGTTTTATATAGCAAACATATCTATCTCCTCAGATATCCATAAGCATGGCTGTGTCTTTCCTCCCAGGTTCTTAAATTATATACATAATTGGATTCAATTAATCCATCCATGAGGGGTTGTGGTACATGCCCAGATAGGAACCATGTCAGTTATTTAGTGCCTGGTTTCTGTTCTTTGCCTCATTGAGCTCAGCCCAGGAGAGATGGCCTACAAGGAGATGAAAGTCATTTGAGTCCTCTGACATAGGCCTATTCCCTTAGGGCTAGGGTTTAGCTGAGTTTTGCTCACTTGATTTAAAAAAAATAATAATTTATTGAGAATTTCATACATGCATATAAGGTGTATTGATCAAATCCATGCCCACTCCCTCCCCTCCAAATCCTCTAATACCTCCCCATCACGTTTTTCTAATAACTTCATGTACACTTTCTTCTTCTGTGATTTATTCATTTATTTTATAGGGGTTTTGGCAACTCTAATATTCCACCCTCTGAAGAGGTAATCTAAATCTTCTAAGGATTAGATAAAAGCTCACAAATACTTTTGACATTTTTGCCCTTTGGAACAGAGTATGTTGCTCTGAGCCCAAGAACATTTTGACTTTTAGCCAAGAAATTGGCTACTTTACTTTGGGGTCTTTTTACCTTAACTGCCTTGCCAATTCCTATCCCTATTCTTATCACACCATCCTCTGAAGAGATTACCCAAATTGAGTATAAGGAATCAGGACACAGAACACTCTGGCTTCTTCCATGCTGAATAGGAATGCAGAGTGAGGCAAATGGGGTACCCCTTGAGTGAATCGATCTAAAAGACTACTACTCCAGGGGCATAATGCTTATCTGTAAGGGGAAAAGAAAGTCCTTGACAGATGAATAGTAGATGTGAAATAAGTAAAGGGAAGAGTAATTAGCATTACAAGTTCTAGACAGAGAACTAGAAAAAAGTCAGAGCAAATTTCAAATGTTCATATGAGAGTCCACTGGAATTTCTTGATGAGAGCTTCCAAAAGCATCCCTCTACTGGGTTCCATCTCATTTTTCTTCTGTCTGCCAAGGCTGGACTCTAAAGTGAAGGATTCAGGATTTGCTTTCAGGCATTTTGATAGCTGTTGGAGTGGTTAGAATCAGAGTCAGTTCCCTCTCAAAGGCTTCCTGATAGGGGGAGAAAAAAATTCATCCATCATTTTGGATCAATAGCAGGTTGTCTCCCTTAGCTATAGATGGGCACTATAGTATTGCAAACCAAGATTTGAAGTTTTACATCTGAGCAGCACTTTCTGATTAGAAACAAAATCATCCATGAGAAATAATTGTCTAAATAACTTTTTATATGGAATTAAGCCTAATGTCTGGGAAGTGTAATCTCTTGAACTCTTAAAGAAATATACTAATCACTGTACTTTTTGGTTATACTTTCCTTTTGGGTGTTTAAGACCATACAGTTGGCCTAAATAAATCAACTTATTTCTACACTTAAGGTCATATAAGAATCTGTTCCTCAGGGGTCACATGGGCTCAGGAGGAGCCCCTGGCTCCTTTTTTTTTTTTTTTACCAATTCCATCTATCTATGTGAAGATAAGTCAAAGGCTCTACTTAATTATGGCTGGCTTCACTTGGAAGCATGGAGGAAATGTTTCCTCTGAGTGATCCTCTGCTTTGTAGACTGGATACTGATTCAACTCTGTCTAGTGGTGCCTCCATGATCTCCCTAAACAAGATGACGGGTGACTCACCACATTTACAGGACATTTGAGAGATGTTCCATAGTCCTTGAAACTTAGTCGATCTTGATGGCAAGGGGCAAAAACTGTCCTTTAACTCCCTCTGATCATATTAGTATAGGTCTCATAGTATGGCTGTTAAATGTCCAATAACATTAGTTCCATCAGTCTGGTACTTTTAATTACCATATATTATGTGATAAAGCTTCTATAAAAAAACAAATGTTCTCAGATAATCCTTGATTAGATGTATTTTGTTGCTTAAAGTAGTTGACAAAGCTATGACTTTAGAAATTTGAAGATTATGTGTATCTTATTTTTGTCTCATCCTTTTTATATCAAAACAAGCCTACACAGACATTCATCACTTGCCTAGGATTTCTCATTTTCTGTATTTTAGAAAATATCTCCATTCCCATATCCTTTTAACATCTATTACATTCTCATTTTGTTTTTTAAATAAGAATGAGATATAATAGCATTAATAAATAAATTTTCCATCTGTTGTTAGAATGCTTTTCCTGAGGATACTAAACAATGTTTTTCTCTTTTAATGTTCTCGTGTCAAACCAATGCTTGATTAACGTTTTACTGGGGAACCAATGAATTTACTGAGCTTACTTACAGAGATAACTGAGGAATTGTTGAGGTGTATGATAGACATGGGGGTATGCACACTGGAAAGCTTTTACCCAGCATGGTTCAATTCTTCTCATTCTAGCCTTCCCCAGATTCTATACTTTAGTCCTCCCCAAATCCAGGAGACCATGTGTGATTAGGGCCAAATTATATACAGTTGACTGGGAAGACTGGCTGGATATTCTGGTGAGGGTCCAATGACCCTGCTTGCCCTTCCTCCCCAAGTTGTGACAATGTTTAGTAATCAGGCACAGCTGAAGTCATGATGCTGGTAGTTATTTCATTCAGAAGAGACTGTTGTACAAAATAATCATGTTAAAAGGACATAGAATTTAAACAGATTTGGTGTTAGGATCCACAAATGAGGGAGAACATATGACTTTTATTTTTCTGAGTCTGTGTTACTTCACTTAGATCCACCCATTTAGCTGCAAATTTCATTATTTCATCTTTCTTTACTGTTGAGTAAAACTCCATTGTATAAATGAACCACATTTTCATTATCCACTCATCAATTGAGGGACACCTAGGTTGCTTCCATCTCTTAGCTATTGTGAAAAGAGCAGCAACAAACATGGTTGTACGAGTGTCTCTACAATAGGATGAGTCCTTTGGGTATATGCCAAGGAGTGGTATAACCCTGTTGTATGGTAGGTTCGTTTTGAGTTTTTTAAGAGCTCTCCACACTGTTTTCCATAGGGGTTTCATGAGTTTACAATCCTGCCAGCAGTGAATAAGCATTCCCTTTTCTCCATATCCTCTCTGGCATTTGGTATCATATGTTGTCTTGATCCTAGCCAGTCAGGTTGGGGTAAGGTGATACCTTAGGGTGATTTTAATTTACATTTCCCTAATAACTAACAGTGTTGAACACTTTTTGAGATGTTTCTTAGTCATCTTTATTCCTTCCTTTCAGAACACTCTGTTTAGCTCTTTAGCCAATCTTTTCATTGGGTCATTTGGTTTCTCGCTTCTTTGTTTTTTGACTTCTTTATATATTCTGGATGTTAAACCTCTGTCAGATTTGCTACTGGTGAAGATTTTTTTCCCATTCTGTGGGTTTTCTCTTCACTTTTTTTGACTTTTTTTTTTTTCTCTGAGCAGAAGCTTTTTAATGAGGTCCTGCTTGTTGATTGCTGACTTTAATTCCTGAGCAAATTCTGTCCGATTTAGAAAATCCGTTCCTACACCTATATCTTGTAAGTTACTGCCAATATTTTCTTCTAATGCTTTCATGGTTTCTAGTTTCACATTGAGGTCTTTGATCCATTTCGAGTTCACATTTGTGCGAACTGAAAGAAAAGGATCTAGTTTCATTCTTCTATAGGTGGAGATCCAGTTTTGCCAGCACCATTTGTTGAAGATGCTGTCTTTCCTCCATTGTGTGTTCTTGACACTTTGTCAAATATCACATGACTGAAATTGCATATACTCAAATTTGGGACTTCAATGATGCTCCATTGATCTATGTGTCTATTTTTGTGCCAGCACCATGCTGTTTTTATGATGATAGCTTTGCAGTATACACTGAGATCTGGTATAGTAATTGCCCCAGCATTGCTATTTGTGCTTAGAGTTGCTTTGCCTATCCAGAGTCTTTTGTGCTTCCATACAAATTTAAGGATTTTTTTTCAAATTCTGTGAAGTATGTCATGGGGATTTTGATTGGGATTGCATTGAATCAATATATTGCTTTTTGTAGATGGTCATTTTCACAATATTAATTTTTCCAATCCATGACCATGGGAGGTAATTTCACCTCCTGGTGCTTTCTCAATAACTTTCTTTAAAATTTTCATTGTAGAGATCTTTGATGTCTTTGGTCAGATTTATTCCAAATTTTATATTTTTTTGCAACTGTTGTGAAAGGGACTGTTTCCATGTGCTCTTTCTCTGATTATTTGTTATTGGTATATAGAAAGGCTACTAATTTTTGTAGATTGATTTTATAACCTGCCACTATACTGAAACTGTTAATCAGTTCTAGGAGTTTTTTGGTGCATTGTTTGGGATCCCTTATGTATAGTATCATATTATCTGCAAAGGGATAGTTTGACATCTTCTTTTCCAATTAGCTCTCTTTAATTTTCTTCTCCTGCCTTCTTGCTCCAGCAAGAGTTTTAAGTACTATGTTGAAAAGGTGTGGAGACAGTGATCATCCTTTTCTGGTTCCTGATTTTAATCAGAATGCTTCCACTTTTTCTTCATTTAGAATGATGTTGGCTGTGGGTTTGTTGTATACAGCTTTAATTATGTTGAGGTATGTTCCCTCTAGTCCAATTCCTTCAAGGACTTTGAATATAACTTCATACTGAATTTTATTGAAAGACTTTTTTTCATATATTGAGATGATGCGATATTTATCCTTGATTCCATTTAGATGATTTACGACGTTTATTGATTTGCATATATTGAACTATCCCTGCATCTCTGGAATAAAGTCTACTTTATCATGGTGAATGATCTTTTTGATGTGTCTGTATGCAGTTTGCGAGTATTTTGTTGAGAATTTTTGCATCTATGTTCATTAAGGACATGTGTCTATACTTTTCTTTTTGGTTGTGTCTTTTCCTGGTTTGGGTAATTAGAATGATCCTGGCTTCACAGAAGGAATTTGGGAGGACTCTTTCTGTTTCTATCATTTTGAATAATTTAAGTAGTATTAGTTGGAAGTATTCTTTAAATTTCTGGTAGAATTCTACTGTAAATCCAACTGGGCCTGGCCTTTTCTTAGTTGGGAGGCTTTGTATTACTGTTATAATTTCTTTTTTGTTATGTGTCTGATTAAACTATTGCTCTCTTCTTGGTTTAACTTTGATGGTTACCATGATTTTAAATATTCATCCATTTCTTTTAGATTTTCAAATGTAGTAGAGTATAGCTTTTTAAAATATTCCCTTATAATGGTCTGGACCTTTTGGGTGTCTGTTGTTATGTTTTCCTTTTCATCTCTGATTTTGTTGATATGGATTGCTCTTTATTTCTTTTGGTTAACTGGTCTAAGAGTCGGTCTATATTGTTTAGCTCTTCATAGAACCATCTCTTAGATTCATTTATTCTTTGTATTTTTTTCCTTTTCTATTTTATTAATTTCTGCTCTGATTTTTTGGTATTTCCTTTTTTATGCTGGATTTGGGTTTTGTTTGTTTTTGCCTTTTCAGGACCTTGAGTTTTAGTTCATTTATTTGGGTTTGTTCTAATTTTTTAATATAGGCACTAAGAGCTATAAGTGCCCCTCTTAGAACTACTTTCAAAGTGTCCTAGAGATTGTGTTGTGTTATGTTGTCCTGTTCATTGAATTCCAGGAATTCATTTAGTTCTTCCTTAATTTCTGCTTGGACCCACACATTGTTTAGGAGTGTGTTGTTTAATCACCATGAGTTTGTATAGTAATTAGGGCTTTGTCCAGTGTAGATTTTGAGCTTTATTGCATTGTGGTCCAGTAGAATGCATGGAATTAATTCATGTTTTTTTGTATTTGTTGAGGCTTGTTTTGTGGCTCAGTATGTGGTCAATTTTTGAAAAAGTTCCATGTAGTGCTGAGTAGGAAGTGCATTCTTTGGTGCTTGGGTGGAATATTCGAAAGATGTTTGTTAGGTCCATTTGATGTATGGTATTATTTAATTCAGATGTCTCTTTGTTTATTCTTTGTTCAGTTCACCTGTCTAATGGAGACAGTGGGGTATTGAAGTCCTCTACTCTTACTGAATTGAGGGTAATCTGTGTCTTAAAGTCCTGTAGTGTTTTTTATGAATTTGGGTACACCAGAGTTTGGTTCATGTATGTTAAGGATTTTACTAACATCTTGGTTAATTATTCCTTTGATCAGAATGAAATGACCTTCCTCACCTCTTCTTTAGTTTTACTTTGAAGTCTATTTTGTCAGATACTGGAATTGCAACTTCTGCTTGTTTCTTAGTGCCATTTGTTTGGAATATTCTGTTCCATCCTTTCACCTTAAGGTAGTATCTGTCCTTGAAGGTGAGATGGGTTTCTTGCAGACAGCAGAGAGAGGGATTTTGTTTCTTAATCCATTTGCTTAGCCTGTGTCTTTTGACAGGGGAGTTCAGTCCATTGATATTTAAGGTTATTATTGAAAGGTGTGTATTGGTTGCCATCATTTTGATTGCTGTTTATGTTCTCTGTCTAATTTTGTGTTTCCTCAATTATACCTTTATTTTTTTTCTTTCATTGCCCTGGGTTATAGCTGTTTCTCTCTCCACTCTTTTTATTGTTTCAAGAATTCTTTGAAGGGCTGATTTCATGGACATGTATTCTTTCAGGTTATTCGTGTCATAGAAGATTTTTCTTTCCCCTTCAACTATAATAGACATTTTTGCTGGGTAAAGTATTCTAGGCTTGCATCTTTATCCTCCAGTGTTGATATACTGTTTTCCATTTCATTCATTCTAGTGATGAAGGTTTCCCCACAATGTGTATGAAGGAATCATGTCCTCTCAGATGGTCCTGTGTGTTCTCAGCCTGTATCCCAAATGGAGACCAGATCCAGCACTCTCTGGTGGTCTGCTGAGATTACAGCCTCTACACAGATGGAGGATGGAACCTGCCCTCTCAGTCTGTCTGTTAAGATCTCCTGCTTATATGACTTTTAAGATATTTTATTTATTATTTTTATTTTATTTGTCTGAGTGTTTTGCCTGCATATATATAAGTGCACCTGTGTTGTGGAATGCCCATGGAGGTTAGAAGAGGGCACCAGATCCTCTGAAACTGGAGTCATAGACAGT
This sequence comes from Nannospalax galili, assembly GCF_000622305.1. NCBI lineage: Eukaryota > Metazoa > Chordata > Mammalia > Rodentia > Spalacidae > Nannospalax > Nannospalax galili. Next base: position 1,142,072 of record NW_008345699.1, on the reverse strand, counting down.
TTAGACACTTTTTACCTGCCACACGGATGCTAGGAACTGAACCCAGTTCCTCTGCAAGAACAGCCAGGGCTCTTAATCTTTGAGCCATCTTTTTTAGATTCTTTTTTAGATGAGGCTGGCCTTATACTCTTGATCCTCTTGCCTCAACCTACCAAGTGCTAGAATAGTGGGACTGCAAGGAAAACCAAAAGTGTTGTCCTGAGACCTGAGCTCTTGGAACTGGTGGAGGCCTGAATCCTCAAGTTTCACAAGACCACAGAAAGCAGAGGGATGGCCACACATAGGAAACACTTCCAGTGGCCATGTCCTCAGGACCACAGGATGAAGTATTAATAGTAGCGCAGAAATTTGTTTCAGAGGCTCTCTTCAGTTTAGTTCAGAGAAAGTGCTTGACCTGGTATCACTACAAGGAAATAAGGATCTGGAGAACACCTCAGCCTTCCCAGCTGCATCTAGAGGACACAGATTCTATTCAATATGACTTGAGATACTCTGAGAAAATGGCATGCCTCAATCTCCCAAGAGCCACCAAAACTCTGAATTGCAGTTTGCACAAAAATTTGAAGGACACCCTAGATTCTTGGGCCAGATGGATTCATCAGCAATCCTAATGAAATATGTTTATATTCTGATGCCCAATTCCAAAAATATATGGACTTAAGATACCATGAAATATGTGCAACGTCAGAAGCTACTGTTTGGAATATTTTTTCAGTAATTGAATGTGTCAAATTGTAGCCAGATGATTTGTTTCTTTTAAAAGTACAATCAAACTAGAAATTCTCTCCTGACAAAAAGCGTGTGGATACATGATCAAAGATTATACATCTGTACATTCAGAGAAAAGAAAAAATACTCATTTGTGTGTGAAGCATTTCATCATTAAACAATTAAACATGCTATGATATTTTTCTTGTTATTTGCAAGTTTTCTGCAGACAGACATTTAATAAGTTCTAATTTAGTGCACTTTGATCTTATTCAAAATGACTATTCATTTTCATGTTATTTTATACAGAAGACTTACAATGGGACTCTGTCTCAGTAATTCCATTATAAGTTGAAGATACCATAAGGATTTAAAGACAAGGAAATAGAAAAGAGACTCTTTGGGAAGATGAAAGTGACCAGTGGGAAGGGGTGTATACAAGAGTGGATAATGAGAGGAAATATGATAAAAATACATGATATACTGCATGAAAATGCCCTAAGGAAACCTATTTTCAGCAATGAATATATGCTGATTATAAACATTAAAAAGAAATATAATTTACTAAACAGCATAGTTTATCAAACAGTATACTAGAGTGTGCAGTTTTGGATTTTTTTTATCATTGTGATGATACCTTGCTGTGGCTTTCACTGCCCTGCACCTCAATAACTTATGATACCACATGCAGAACAAGAAAAGATGAAAAGACCAAAACTGAAGTGTGGTGTGGTTTTTACTGTAAAGTTGGAAGTTTTGGTTTGAACTGTAGTAAGTCAGCAAATGTCTTACCTTGCAATTAAATATTATGCCCCCTCCCCTTTCTCATCTTCCTCCCCCTCCTCCCCCTCTTCCTGTCCCTCTCTCCCTGCCTGCCTCCCTCCTCCACCTCCTCTTCCTCCTCCTCCTCCTCCCCCTCCTTCTCCTTCCCCTCGTCTTCCCCCCCTCTTGTCCTCCTCCCTTTCCTCCTCTTACTCTTCTTCCTCCTCCTCCTCCTCCTCTTCCTCCTCCTCCTCTTCCTCCTCCTCCTCCTCTTCTTCTTCTTCTTCTTCTTCTTCTTCTTCTTCTTCTTCTTCTTCTTCTTCTTCTTCTTCTTCTTCTTCTTCTTCTTCTTTTTCCTCTACCTTTCCAGACCACATCTTTCTATGTATCACAGGATGTCTCTGAATCCATACTTCATATCCTTTTGCTACAGTCTCCTGAGTACTATGTTTTTAAATTTAGATTTTTATTTTGTATTTAATTGTGTGTGTGTGTGTGTGTGTGTGTGTGTGTGTGTACCACAAGTTTGAAAGTGCCTACACATTCCAGAAGATACTGAATTCCCTGGAGCTGGAGTTATATACAGTCACCTGACATGAGCTTTAGAAATGAGCTTGGTTATTCTGTAAGAGCAGTATGTGCTCTTAATTATTGAGTCATCACTCTAACCCTATAATCTGTTTTTAAAAAGAACAATAATTTACTTTTGCAGGTAATCCAGGTTCAACATACAAATCCAAAGATTTTAAGTTAGGATCCACATATGAGAAAGGATGTGTAGCATTTATCTTTTGGAACCTGGGTTACCTTGAGAACATTTTTTTGCTATTTTTATTCATTTATCTGCAAACTTCATTTTTCAAGGCAACTGAATAATATTCTATTCTGTAAATATACTACATTCACATTATATACTCATCAGCTAACAGACATCTAAGCTGATTCTGTTTTTTTTTAACTCTTATGAATAGAGCAGCAGTAACCTTGGTTGAACAAATATCTCTGTAGTAGGATAGAGACTTTTGAGTGGAAGTTCCAGAAATGGCAAGTCTAGGTCACACATTAGTTCTATTTCAGCTTTGGAGGAATTTTCATGCTCACTTCCATAGTGACTTCACAAGTCTATACGCCCAATTACAGCATACAAAGATTGCCCTTTCCCCCACATCCTCACCAGGATTTGTCATGATTAGATTTCTTGATGATAGCCATTTTTACTGAGAAGATATGACATTTCATGGTATTTTAAATTTGCATTTCTCTGATGGTTAATATCCTCTGAACATTGTTTTTAAGCGATTATGATTATTAGCTATTTGTATTTCTTCTTTGGAACAAAGAATTCTCTGTTCAGATCAACAGCCAGTTTTTATTTTATTTCTTAAGAATTATTTATTTACTTGTTTTTGGTCTTTCTGAGACAGGATCTCCCTACAGCCCTTTTAGGGCTGTAACTCACCTTATAGACCAGGCTGGCTTCAATCACACAGAGACCCACTTGCTTCTGCCTCCAGAGTGCTGTGATTAAAGGCCTGCCACCGCCCAGCTGTGTCTTTTGTTTTTCTGGATGTTTAGTTGCACCCATGACTGGGAAATTCTCAGGCTCCAGGGGAATTGCTACAGCTATTTAGATAAACTGCCGTGGTGTCACACTATCTTCTAAATATTTTTCCTTCTACTCACAGAAAAATGCTATTGTCAGGTTTATTCAGAGAAGGTTCATTTTCGTAATAAATCTATGAAGAGGAGGGTCAACAGAGGAACCATTTTCTCCAGGCATCCAAGTGAAGCCATCCATTGTCGAGCAGGATCTTTCATGTATCATCACATAGATGGAACTGGTAGAGTAAAGGAGCCAGGGGCTCCTCCTAAGCCCATGTGACCCCTGAGGAACAGATCCTCAAACTACCTAAAGGGTAAAATAAATTGGTTTATTCGGGCCACTTGTATCTTCTTAAACACCAAAAAGGAAAGTATGACTAAAGATTATAGGGATCAATATACTTTTTTAAGAGTCCATCTGTATAGCTAAAGGCTACATAACAAGAAACAATGCCAGACAAGAGATACCTTCCTTTGAGTTGTTGGCCAGGGTGGCCCAAGAGACTCCCAGACAGTAACCCAGCATAGAGCTGGGAAAATGAACAGCAAACCCCAATCTTATCTAAAGGAACATTGTCAACTGATCGCTGCTAGATGAGGAAGAGCTAATCTTCCTAAAACAAGGAACTCTAGATAGGCTGGCTAAACTCAGCAGATGGACAAGCACTGGGGAACAGCTGGGGGCACTAACAACACAGTGGAGAGTAACAGGGATGACAGAGTATATGGGCTCCAGTGAGGAGGGGGGCTATGGGAGGGTGCCACTTGGGATGTGGGTATAGATATGATAAGATTGTTTGGGATATTTTCTATGAAATACACACAAAAATGTCAATAAACAAAAAATGGATTATATTTGAGGAAGAAGCATAAAAATGTGCTTCATGTTAATTAGTAGATTTGGAAAACATTACCATTGAAGTCTACCTCATGGCTTTGTATCCATACTCAGGTGCCAAGGTCTCAGAAAGTAACCGACTGTGACTAGTAATAATCAGACACAGAGAGATTAGAGATGCATGTGCAAATATCTAAGTGTTAGTTGCATTAAAAATGAGTTTTTCTGTATGAAACAGTATATTTTAATAATAAAATGGAGAACATTTTTAAAGGTTAAAACCTAATTCAATTTTGTGTCTTATAGGGTTTATATAGTATATATTATAGGTTTATATATTGTATAACTATATTAATTCAACTATAAACCTAAAAATTTATAGCCAATTTTGAAAGAGATGCATATTAGCTCTGGAAATTGTTATTAACTATGTCGATGCTATTTTAATGAAATGCTTCTAATTATGTGGTTATTAAATAAATAATTTAAAAAATAAAATAAAATAAATGGCAGTGAATGCAGAACCACATGGCCCCTCTGGAAATAAATGATGATTGAGCTCTCAGTCTTGAGCAGGAATGTAAGAGCTGGACGACTGGGACAAGGGCTGTGAAATGCTGTCTTCTGGCCATGGCACAGCCAATGCATTCATGACCTGGTAGTAGCTGTGTCTACCTCCAGTGGGCCTACACGAGACTCGACCTATGCACAATCAATTATGGATCAAGGTGGGGCTCACCATGCCCAATCACTTCTGGCCAGACCGTTGATTACTGTTGGATTCTGTGGGATGAGCAGTCATTGTTTTGAGTAGTATAACCACTGGGGTGCTCACTAACCTACAATAGATAGTTCCAAACCCAGGGTCACAGAGATGTCTCCAATTAAATTGGTGTGCCTTATGCAAATAAAACAAAACATACATGAAAAAACAGCAGCTATGACTGTGGGAAAGTGACTAGTAGGGAGGAGGGGGGTAACCGAGATAGAGGAAGATAAGAGAGTATGGGGAGTTACTATTTTCAGAATGTATTTCATACATATATGAAATTTTTAAAGAAGTTTAATAAAAATCTTTAAAGACAATAATATACTTTCAGTATTCAGCTTTCTGAAAACCTGGGACTCCTATTTGTTATATATATACTTCGGAACTATAATAGATTTTTACTAAAATGAGTAGAGTTTAGAATATTGATACTTCAAATAACTGCCCTGCCTTATCTTAGAATTCATGTGTCCAGCTCTATGTTGGTGATTCCAAAACTGGTAACCTCACTTTGAGCCGTGTGTGTGTGCGTGTGTGTGTGTGTGTGTGTGTGTGTGTGATCACAAGCTTTCTGGTATGAAATAATGCTGTAACCATGTAGCATTATTTCACAGTGCTGGAAGTGCTATGCATGTCACTGGAAGATAAAAGTAATAATACATTCCAGCTTTGAACTCTGTGAACTGCAATAAAAAACAGGTCTGACAAGACATGCCCAGTGGTACAGTAGGGGTACAAATGTCATGAGAATAACACATCGCTTTCTAATTGGAATGAAGACCTATTCCACAAGAATACATGCATACTGAGCACTGTTTGCCCATAAAATCCCTTGCTTTTATTATCCAATAAATCAATTCATAGGTTCTAAGGGAGAACCTACTATTTATTATTATGCTAAATGGACATAATATTAAGCAGACTCCTAATGAGATACCCATAAATTAGGGTATGTCTCAACTTTCATTAGGAAAGTTTCTTTGTCAGTAGATAGCTATTAATACAGAAACCCACAACTGCTGAACAATCAGGGGAAAAGAGACCGAAGAGTGATTACCACTAAAGGAGACAGCTATACCTACCTCATCCTCTCTTCCCAAGGTTCAACTCCAAGACAGTGGGACTCAATGATAATGTCATTCTCAGAGAACGCTCCCAGCATGGAGAGCAGTTACCATGTCCTACCATTAGCTGAGGAACATTTTCATTTTGTTTGTGAGCTTCTGTACATTTTATACAGAAGTTCTTAATCAAATTTATACACCACTCCCCCATGTATGCTCCCCTACACTGGACCTCATGTATTCCACCATACATGTTAAGTACTATCCAGTCAAACGTTTGTACCTAGATGTCCCTCATTGCAAATTCCATTGGAGTCTAGTCAGCATAGCTAGAGAACTTAAGTAAGACCTACTCTTCCTCACCCAGTAGTAATCAGTGTCCAGTAGTTCCTAAACTAGGGCCAGTCTGCTACCCATTTCCCTCATTCCACTCTGGGCTCTTATTTGATTGAGTTAGCATGGATCCTGTGCTTAATGTCATTATTGCTGCAAGTTCACATGTGCAAGATACCAATGACCTGAAAACTTCTGCTTCTCTATGTTCATGAACCAACCCTGGCTCTTACAATATTTCCACCCCCTCTTTTGCAATGGTCCCTGAGTCACGGGTGGGAGAGGTTTGAAATAGGAGTCCTATCCAGGGACACAACTCTGTAGTCTCTTATTCCATAACAATTGGCCAGTTGTGTCCTTCTCTGTTCATCACACTCTGTTCTATAAGAAATCTTCACTGGTGAGAGTTGAGGAATGCACTTGTTTTCTTTCTAGCCTCCATTCTTCTATGTTCCATGAGCCTTAGGTGTAGAGGTTCAACTGTAGACATGTCATTTAGGACTGGGCGTCTCTCAGACTTATAATCTCTGTGTCTGACCAATTGCAGAATTCTGCAGTAGCCTCTACCTATTGGTAAGATGGTCACTTTCATAATATTAATTCTAACAACCCATGAGCCTGGTAGGTCTTTCATTCTCCTAATGTCTCCCTCTAGCTCTTTCTTTAAAGATTTAAAATTTTCATTGTAGAGATTGTTAATGTCTTTGGTTAGGTTTATTACTAAATATTTTATTTTTGTTGAAGTTATTGTGAATGGAAATGTTTCCTTGAATGCTTCTTCTGATGGCTTGTTATTAGAATATAGAAAGGCTACTGATTTTTTTCACTTATTTTATTAAGCTTTTGAAATCCTTTGCCAAATCGTAAATCACTACTAAACCTGTGTTATTTAGTAGCAACTTAGTGTTAATTAATTTTTTTAACTATTTTGTTTTCTCTTAGAAGATGAGGTTTGTTCTCCAAGATGGGTCTGTTGCTCAAGCTGGTCTCAAACTCTTGACTGGAGTAATCTCAGCCTTCTAAGTAGCTGGTACTGCAGGGTGCACCATTGTGGCTTCCTGTGTTACATCTTCCTTAACTTGCTTTTTACATACTGGAGTTCTTTCTTCAAAAAACATTCTGATCATGAAAAATGCTTTAGTAAACTCATCCTTTGCAGGTGGCACTCAGCATGTGTTGCAGAGCTGTCATCATCCAGGTGCTCATATTCATCCTGCACCTCAATATCATCCTCTTCACACAGCTCCTGAGCTCCACCAGCGCAGCTCAGATCACACTGAACTACTGCATCAACTTAGGGCTGTGAGCACTCCTGCAGAGCTCTGGCAGGCTTCTTCTGGATCCCTCCACAGGTGGTTTCTGATTCCTTCCCCTCCACTTTGGAAGTCACAGGAGTTCTCCCATGTGTGACAGAGTGTCATCAGGGAGACTTGCAGCTTATCACCTTGCCAACCTCTTGGTAAAGCCTGCCTTTGTGAAGAATCAGACAGCCCTGCTTGCTGATTTTGTGAAAGCATCTTATCTCATACACATCATCTTCGTCTTCCACTTTACCATCTTCTAAATCCTTGGGACACAAGGTGCCAAACCTAGCATCTCTCTTCAACATATAGATCACCTTTTCTTTTGGAGAGATGACAAAGGCTTCAGGTTCCCCATCTACTTTAGGCTCCAAATCAGATCTAGAAAGCACACATCCTGTCGAGTGTTGCTTCTCGGTCACCCTGGAATCAAACTGGAGTGCTTTATCTACTTTACTGCCCTGGGCCAGCTGGGTGGGCAAGGAGCCATGATTCCCTGGGAAGCCTGGCTCACTGAGCTTCTTCTGAGCTAAGGACAGCAACCTTGAGTATTCCTTGGCATTCCTAGATGACAGCTGCCTCAGTGGCAGAACCTGGCTCACATCAGCAGACTTACACACTTCTGGCCTCACATTATTCTGGCTTTTAACCAACTGAATCTCAGGTATCACTTTCTGTGGAGGTGGCAGGAAATGGGGAACAGACCCATAGCCATTCCTTTCTTTACCCAAGTTATCTCCACACCAGCACTTGACTTCATGGTATCTTTGGCTCCTAGAACTTCATTACACTGCTCCCTCAGAAGCCTAGCTCTAGGCTCGTCTATGTCATAGCCACCCTTTAGAGAGTTATACAGTGCACCTCTGCCTTCATAGTTTAGGCCTAGGAATTCAGTGCCCCTATCCACTCTCCTTTCTCATCTTTCTGAGGCACCATTAAACAGACTGTGACTAGGCAGTCTCATGCCTTACATTTGCACCAACTGAGCCAAAGATGAAGCCCATTCATCTTTCCTGGGAATGTTTTCAAGTTTAATAGCAGGAGCAAGGGCAACGGAGCTAACATATAAGGTCCAGCTGGCAGCTTGTGAGGGGAAGTCTTACTTTGTGTGTGTGTGTGTGTTTTCACCCTGCTCAAGAGTTAGAGTTGCTTTCATTTCCTTTCTATTTATAAAGCCATCACTAGTGTGGAATTGTGTAGGTGGATGGGATTTTGGAATTGGAGGCTAGTGACTTGGTGTGATAGGCAAGGGAGATGGCTGCATTACAAATGGGGGAGGCATATTTTGTACCCAAGAACATGGAAAAAATAGACTTTCATTGCTGAAAACCACTTCCAAAAAGCCAGGATACTGGAACTGGGGGCCTGGTGGTCCTGGTCCAGTGTAATTAGGTCTGACACTTGGTTCATCTCTTAAGATGAACTTATTGTCTAGTCAGGATAGTTTCTCAGGAATGAAGAGACCAGGAGCACCTCTCAGGCTACTGATTTTTTAAGTTAATTTTGTGGCTTGCCACTTTACTAAAAGTATTAATCATTTGTGGCAGCTTTTGGGTGGAATTTTTTGGGATCTCTTATATATAGTATCATATCATCAATAAATAGTGATAATTTGACCTCTTAGATTCCTATTAGTATTCATTTAATTTCATTCTCTTCTCTTATTGATTTTGCAAGAGTTTCAAGTACTATATTGAAAAGGAGTAAAGACAGTGAATAGCCCTGTCTGTTTCCTTATTTTAATGGGAATGATTCCAGCTTTTCTCCATTTAGAGTGATACTGGCTATGAGTTTGTTGTAAATAGTTTTAATTTTGTTATTTTCCTTCTAGGACATTTAACACAAATGTGTGCTGGATTTTGTCAAATGACTTTTGTGCATCTATGGAGATGACCATGTGATTTTTTTGTCTTTAGGTCCATTTGTATGTTTTATTGCATTTATTGACATGTATATTAATCAATCCCTGAATCTCTGGAATAAAGTCAACTTGATCATGGTGGGTGATCTTTTTGATGTACATCTGTATGCAATTTGTATTTTTTTTAAGTATCTTTGCATCTATGTTCATTAAGGATATGGGCCAATAGTTTCTTTTTCTGTTGAGTCTTATTCTGATTTTGGTATTAGAGTGACATTGGCTTCATAGAAGTAGTTTGGGAATTCTCCCTGTTTCTACTTTTTTGAATAATTTAAGCAGTATTGGTTGTAGAAAGGTCTTTGAATGTGTGGTAAAATTTTGCTGTGAATCTATCTGGGTATAGGCTTTCTCTAATTGGGAAGTTTTGTATTACTCTTTTAATTTCCTTATTTGTTATGGGTCTTTTTAAGCTCTTGATCCCTACTAGGTTTAACCTTGGTGGTGTCAATGATTTTAGAAATTCATCCTTTTCTTTAGATTTTCAAATTTAATGCAGTATAGATTTTTAAAGTACTACCTTCAGTGTTTTGAATTTTTTTGGTGTCTGTTGTGATGTTTCCCTTTTTGTCTCTGACTTTGCTAATTTTCATTTATTCTTTCTTTTTGTTAACTGGGATAAGGGTCTATTTATTTTGTTTAACCTTTCAAAGAATCAGTTCTTCAATTCATTGATTTTTTTTGTATTGCTTTCTTTGTTTCTATTTTATTAATTTCTGCTCCAATTTTTGTTATTTCTTCTTATCTACTGGGTTTCAGGTTGGCTTGTTCTTTCCTTTCCAGATCTTGAGTTTTACTGTTAAGTCATTTACATGTGCTCTTTCTGATTTTTTAATGTAGGCACTAAGATCTATAAACTTCCGTCTAAGAACTGCTTTTTTTAAAAAATTTGTTTTTATTGACTTTTTGTGAATTTCAATTAGAATGTCTCAATCAATCTTAATCATCTTTATACTCCCTTCCCCACTGGCACCTTCCTAGCATACATTCTGTCTTTTATATTAAGGCCTATTGTGTCAAGTTAGTGTCCCCAGACGGCCCTCAGTGCAAGTTCATCTATTGAGGTCTAATCAGCTTATCTAGAGTCCCTCGCTTTAGGAAGATCAGCTCTTCTTCACCTAGCAGTTATCAGTTGCCAATATTTCTTAAGATAAGATTGACATTTTCTGTCCATTTCCCAAATTCTATGCTGTGTTTTTGTCTGCTTGATTTTCATGGGGCTTGTGAATGCTGACAGCATTGCTGTCGATTCATATGAGCAGGGACCCAGGAGCCTGTAGGACTCTATTTCCATACGGTCATGCACCTCCTCCCCTGGCTCTCAAAATCTTTCTGCTCCCTCTCCAGCAATACTCCCTGAGCCCTGGGTGGGTGAAGTTTAAAAGTGGAGTCCAGTCCAGGGACCAGGACTATGCTAGATGCTTTGTTGTGTTGTGTTCCCATTTTCATTTAGTTCCATGAATACTTGTATTTCTTTCTTAATTTTTTCTTTTACTCTACCACTATTCAGGAGTGTTGATTAATCTCCATGAGTTCATGTAGTTACTAGAGCTTCTTTTTCTGCTTATTATAAGCTTTATTGCACAATGGTCTGATAGAAAGCATGGAATTATTTCAATTTTAGTGTTGTTGAAAATTGTTTTGTGCCTCAGAATGTGATCAGTTTTAGAAATCCTTGCATGAGCTGCTGAGTAGAAAGTTTTCTTTGGTGCTTGGGCAGAATATTCCTTAGATGTCTATTAGATACATTTCATACATGATGTAATTTAATTCAGATAGCTCTCTGTTTATTCCTTGTCCATTTGACCTGTATATTGAAAATAGTGGGCTATGAAGAAACCTACTCTTTCTGAGTTGGGGTTAATTTGTGCTTTATAGTCCTGGAGTGCTATTTTTATGTAACTGGGTGCACCAGAGTTTGATGGATAATGTTCATGACTGTAATATCTTCTTGATCAAATGTTCCTTTGATTAGAATTAGGTGACCCTCTTTATCTCTTCTGATTAGTTTAATTTGAATTCTATTTTGTCAGCTATTAGAATTGCAACACCTGCTTTCTTCTTAGAGTCATTTGCTTGGAATATTTTTTCCATCTTTTCATCTCAAGGTAGTGTCTGTCCTTAAAGGTGAGATGAGTTTCCTGGAAGTCAACAGAAAAATGGGTTTTCTTTCTTGATCCATTCTGCTAGTCTGTGTCGTTTGACAAGGGAGTTGAGGCTTTTAGTATTTAGTGTTATTATTGAAAGCTGTGTGTTGGATACTGCCATTTTAACTTCTTTGTTTGTGGCCATGTTTTGTGTTTTCATTATTATACCTTTTTTGTTTTCTTTCTGTAGCCTCTTGGATATACTCTTTTCTGGGTTTGGTCCTGTGTATTGTTTCCAGTATTTCTTGTAGAGCCAGTTTTGTGGACATGAATTCTTTTAGCCTATTGGTGTCATGGAAATTTTTCTGTTCCTCTTAAACAATGATAGCTAGTTTTGTTCAATAATTATTTGGGATTGGCATCCGTGATCATTTAGAACAGGGAATATCTTGATCCAGGCTCTTCTGGCTTTCACAGTTTGTATTAAAAATCTTCTGCAATTCTGATGGATTTTTCTTTTATATGTACCTTGTTTTACTCTAGCAGCTTTCAGTGCCCTTTCATTGTTCTGTACATTTATTGTTTTTACTTTAATTTGCTGTGGGGAGTTTCTGTTCTGATCCTGTCTAATTGGTGTTCTATGTGCTTCTTGAATCCACATAGGTAGGTCTTTACTTAATTTAGGGAAGTTTTCTTCTATTATCCTTTGAAGATCTGTTCAATGCCAAAGGCCTGAGATTCTTCTCTTTCCTATATGCCTATGGTGTGTAGATTTGATCATTTCATGTTGTTCCACATTTCCTGAGTATTCCATTCCTGGTTTGCAATTTTTTTAATAATTTTTTTTTGTTTTGTAAATTTTTAAATAGTCTTTTCTTCAGGAGTCTAGATCTTCAACTTTGTCATCCAGTCTTGATATTATGTTTTTCATTTCACTCATTCTACTTGTGAGGCTTTCTCCTGTTTTTCCAATTGAAATTGAGTTTTTAAATTTCATGTTCATTTTGGTTTGGGTTTGCCTCAATATCTCTATCTCTTTGTGCATTAACTTTTCAAGTCCTGAATTAGTTTTGATATTTCATTAAGCCACATATTTGTATATTCTTGAGCTTCCATCACAAGTTTATGCCTATCCTCTGAGTTCTTTGAGTTGTTTTTCTGTTTTAAGTTCTTTGATCATGTTTATCATTGTTCTTTTAAATATGTGTCCTGGGGTTCTTCAGGGTGCTTTTCATTGCAGTGCACTTCTATAGGGCAAGTAGGTTTTATTGGGGACATAGTCTCTTGGATTTTCATATCACTTATGTTTTATTCACTGCTTATTGGGTATATGTATGTTCTTTGTTGGTTGTGTGTCTGGTAGGAACTTCTATTTTGCCTTTGTTTAATTGAATTTTGGTTTTGTTTATATTGTTTATGTAGCTTGGTTGATTTTTTGCTAAAGTATGAAAAATAAATTGGTGTGTATTTCAGGTTCTTGCAGGTAGTGTGCTGGCCTGGGTAGTTAGTGGGACAAGGTAGTTGCCAGGCTGGTCAGGGTAGTAGGAGGGCTGGTCTGTGTCAGGCTGATCAGGAGCCAGGGGAAGATAGGGTGGGGACCACCTGAAGAGGGATTTAGCAATATATGCTGGGGGGTTAGCTAGTCTGGGTTAGGAAGTTAGTCCAGAGATTTGAGACAGGGTAATTGGAGTGTCTGGATTCAAGGACAGCAGGGGAGAAGGGTGGGGTGGGGTACATTGTATGTATTGAGGCTGCAGATGAATGGAATGGAGGCATGGTGGATAAGATCTCTGAACTATTGAAAATTGATGGCAGAAGGGAGAGGAAGGGGGTTTTCTTTAGGAGTGTGGCTCCTAGCATATAAACAGTGCACCACTGGATGACCGTGCACCCAACAGTATATGTACAGTACAAATTGGGTTCAATGAGTAAAAAAGAAAAAGAAAAACATGAATTTGAGAGGGTAGGAAAAGGGGGTGGTTGGACCTGAGAGGAGTTGACAGGAGGGGTTAATATGATCAAAATATTTTTTATGAAATTCTCAAAGAATTAATAAAAAGTTTGGGAGAAAAATATGTTATGTTTCTACAAGGAAGAAAGTGAAAAAAAGATTCCAATGCAGATCCACAGCACAGAGCAGTACCTGTTGAAATTAGAGAAAATCATTGAGCCGGTCATCATATGAGACCAGACAGCTGCCCACAAGGGAGCATTTCTTCTAACAGGAAACATTTAAAAAATTGTCAAAGCTAGAAAATACAGGCTATATCTTGTATACAGTTTCACACTGAAATTTTCCTGCCTTTCTTGTAGATATTTCATCATTTTCCCTTAGACATTACATTCAAGCTCCTATCTTGTCACCTGTGAAATCACTTCATCCAGACTATCCTTCTTTGTATATAATCCCTTAATTAATACAATTTTAAAACAAGAGGATTAGCTGCAAACGCAGCCCACTCATAGGCTCTCAGAATCAGCACCTTCACTGTATTAAAGCTGACTCAATCTAGCTTGACTTAATTTGAAAACTCTTACTATGATCACTTTTATTTGGGGATCATGTTCTTTATTTTCACTTATCAAATCAAGATACAGGCTATCATCCAATCAGGCCTTAAGGGATAGTATCTGAGTAAGACTCGCTCACTCTTCATTAATATACTGGTTCCTTGGCTCAGTAAAACACAATCTAAGGGTTCTCCTGTGGATTCTGTGATAGGCCAGGTTAGTTCAAATGATGCCATTACTGGAGGATATATTAAATATCATACTTTGAATTTCTTATATCCATGAATTAAGAAAAACATTTTGCTTACATGATGTAATTAAAAATTTCATAAATCTGTATAGCATTTTATATATTCTAATAATTTTTAAAGCAGTCCTCATTAATGCCTCGATGTTTTAGCCAATGTATCACATTTTCTATGACTGTTTACTCCCTAGTTTATAAGTACTAAAATTGTTTTGTATAATCATTAAACTACTAGGCATGATTTGATAGTAACCTATGATTAGATTTGAGCATATAGAATTCAATGTTCAACCTAGCCTTATGTAAAATATTGCAACATATTTCAAAAAAGTGTAGTATAAAGTAATCAGCCAGGTATGGTAACACATGCTTAGGCTAAGGCAGGAAGACAAGCTCAAAGGCAGCCTAAGTGATATAGTAGATGTATTTCTTTATCACAAGTTTAAGCACCGATAAATTTAAAATGTGTAGATACTAAAATGAATTTTCTTCATGTGATTAAGTAAATAAAAATTAACATATGTATTTTTCTCTAAGATGATGAATTTGTGGTTTATGAAAAACACAAAATTAAGTAAAAATATAAATTTAAAAAGAAAAATTTAACAATGAGGACTACATGATAAATATTTGATCTAATGCTACAACACAGAAAAGAAACCCCTCTACCAAGATTGTGCAAACATGACTTGAATCTCCTTAGCTTGTAGTTTACTATTAGCACATAAAACACCTAGCGTAATAATAAATGAGTGAACAAATTCAATAGAAATGGGAGGCAGTTATTAATTAATGCAAAGCTTTATTAGGGCTGGCAGTTTCCGTGATGCTTCTCAATTACTCTGTAACAGATCATTAAGATCATCATGCAGATAATAGAATTAATGTTTAGAAAGTTTAAACAGTACATCCTAAGTTACATAAATGTTTGGAGACAAAAGTGGGAAATTACCTAATTAAGTCACATTTAATTCTGCTTCATTGACTGTAAGCTCTGAGAGTTACACACTGAAGTATGTGCACAACCATTTTTTAATCTTGCTTTATTGGAGGTATCAGAAAAGTTAATGACATTCAGAACAGTCATTACAAGTCCATTAAATGGAGACTAGGCAGTTGCACTTCAGTTTATAAAAAAAATCCCCTAATTATATGTTTTACCAAAGTCACAGCATAATTGATATATTGTACTTACAAAATATGAAAAAAAAAACAGTGAATATGAAGCATATAATACTTAGAAATTAGGTAAGTATAGTTGTATTCTGACATCTGATTCAGTGTTATTTTTCTTTATTTAAGATCATCATGCAGGTAGTATTTTACTATTTTTAAATGAACATTTTCTTCTTTTAAAAATGTAAATATATTTATTTATTGTGTGTGTGTGTGTGTGTGTGTGTGTGTGTGTGTGTGTCTGGGTTCATGTGTAGCATAGCACATGTGTACAAGTAAGAGGACATCTTGCAGGAGTTGGTTCTTACCTTCTACCATGAAGATTCCAAGAATCAAACTTAATTTTTCTTTCAGGTTTGATGTCAAGCACCGTACTGACCCATCTTGATTGACCAGTTAGATTCTTTTCTTTCTTAAATGTTTATTTATTTAATTTAATAACTTTTGAGATTTTTTTTTTTTTTGAGATATAGTCTCCCTGTTTCCTCAGCTAGTCCGGACCTCACTCTGTAGATCAAGGTGGCCCCAAGCTCAGAGAGATCCACCTGCCTCTGCTTCCTGAGTACAGGGGTTATAGGTGTACACTACTCTACTGGGCTCTGCTTTTCTCTTTTTAAGGCCATACTTTATGTGTTGAAACACAAAAAAATATTAAACAGTACTATAATAGTTAAGTTTTAAATGAGAGAAAAGGAAAAAGTAGGGTTCAAATATTTTTTTTTTCTCAAACTACTTTATGAAGAATGTCCTCTATTTACAACTGAAATTATATAACCATTGTATTAAGTTGATTTTTAACTTGCAATCTCTTTTTCAACTATAGGAACAAATTCATTGAAGGATGTTGTGCTTGAACAAAAGCCACCAGAATATTTTGTGAACAATAGCTTCAAAACTGCTTCATGTTCCCCAAAGGAAAATTATATTAGCATGTCCAATTTTATGTCCCTGTTCTGTAAAGCCAGATGTTAAATGGATTATATGCCTGTTTCTGGAAAGTAGTTATCAGACTGACCCTCAAAAGCAAGAGGTGAAATAAAGGCTAGAAATGAACTGCACTGTGGAGAATGGGTTCCTAAACCTGACTGGTCTGGGAGCCCTTAAGGCACTTTTACATCCCATGGAGATTGACAGGTGAGTTAAGGGACCCTGACAGACGTTCTCTAACAGTCAGTGGTTTTGGTTCTTAATAAATGCAGGAATACATGTGAATTGAGGCTTTGTCAGTTGGCTTAGGATACCTTTGCTCCTTACCAGCATGCCTAAGAGAGAGCCAGTTTTCTCTAAAGAAGTGGTGTTGTCCCTGCTTTCGCTAGGTTGCTGTAAGCAAAGCATAGAAACTACTGACATACTAAACTTATAGAAACAGCTGAACTAAGAAGCAGGTTTTCTGCCAGACACTCATTTGGGAGTTGAACTTTGTAAGTCTGAATCTCTTTTTTAAACTAGATCACTGTGATTAGTGTGTCTATTTTTAGCCAAGAATATATAACTTAGCTCTTAAACTACGTGAAATACAGTATTGACTAACGCATCTTATCTACCAGACATTTTCATAGTAAGAAGGTCCAAATACAGACACCAAGAACCGAGCACAGTGGCTGAGGCTGTTGCAACTGTAGAACCTTGGTGGGTAGTTGTGGGAACCTAAAGGCCCCACCTTGTATAGGTCTGAAAGGAAGTTACTGGGGGCGCTGGAAAATACAGGCTATATCTTATATACAGTTTTACACTGAAATTTTCCTGCCTTTCTTGTAGATATTTTATCATTTTCCCTTAGACATGGCATTCAAGCTCTTATCCTGTCACCTGTGAAATCACTTTGTTCAGACTATCCGTCTTTGTATATAATCCCTTAATTAATACAATTTTAAAATAAGAGGAGGCCAGAAGTGGTTTTGATCTCTGGTAGGCCAGGGTCGTGTGTCTGAGAATCAGATACTTTATTCCTCAAGCTTTAGCCAAATTTTAAATTCCTATTTTATTATTGTTATGGTTTGCTCTGTCTTTGTCCTAGCTCCTTTCAGACATATCTCGATGTGACTCATTCCTCAATTTAAAAATATATATATATATTATTTATATTATGTGTATGAGTGTATGCCTGCATGTATGTAAGTGCACCCATGATATTCAATGCCAGTGGAGGTCAGAATAGGGTGCCAGATATGCTGGAACTGGAGTTACAGACAGTTGTTAGCCACCATGTGGGTGCTTGGAATAGAACCCCACTCCTCTGCAAGAACAGCCAATACTCTTAACGACTGAGTCATTTCTCCAGCCTGCATTTATAATACTTTGCATTTTATAGTCACACATTAGACTCAAGAAGTAGTTAAATCAATGTTTCTGAATGGTACAGTTTGTGAGCTTATTTTTGATAATCTACTATGTTCAAGACAACATTATGCATCATACTTATAGCCTTTGGGCTGTATATGGCCAATGATAAGCATAAATATGGTCCAACATGAAATCTTAAAATTAATTAAAACATGCAATATTTTTGTAATACATTTGTGCTTTATTGAATGGTTCTTTACTGTGATCTTTGTAGATTAGAACTTCATATGATAATGTCAACAAGTAATGCCCAGCATTGGGCATATCTCAGTGGTGCTAAAGGTACATAACAAAACTGCTGTGCTTCGACAGATTTTAACAGCCTTCTTAGGACACTCACACACTGCTTGCTGAATTGAGGTGTATCATGAGTTCTCAGTGAGTGGCACAGCACTATCTAAAGTGGCAAAACTTGATTTTACGTGAATGGGGTGATATCTCTCTGTTTTATATATATATATATATATGACAAAAATACCCACGCATGGGACTAGAGATGGATCAGTGGTTAAGAGCATTGGCTATCTTGTAGAGGACCTGGGATCCAATTCCAGCACCCACACGGCAGCTAACCACATCCGAACACCAGTTCCAGGGGATTCAATGTCCTCTTATGATCTCTGCAGGCATTGCTTGACACAGATACACTTATACACATGCAGAAAATATATCCCTACCCATAAAATAATAAATAAAAATACCCATACATTAGATAAGAGCTAGATACTATATTTGCAGTATTGTGGGAATGACTTCCAGACTCCCCTTTCCCTTGCATTAGCCATTGAACAATTATTTCTTTCTTTAGAAATTTTAGAATGGTTCTTTACAAATGACTTTTTCCTGAACTTGTAATCAAAAGTTAATGATGTGTTTTGAAATCATTTAACACTATCTTAGCTTGTTTATAATATAATCATGCTTACAAGATCCTGGGGTCCTTTATGACATTTCCTTACCCTTGACCTATAACAATGTATATGTGTGTGGGTAATTTGTGAAAATAACAAGTGCTCCAAGTAGTGCGTATTAGTTGGAAACAATGAGAATTATTTCATTTTTGTTACAAACAACAGGTGGGATTAAACTAATAACTGTGTTTGTGTATACTGTCCTAGATTACTAGGGGTAAGAAAGAGAAAATTCTTTTTTGAAAAGGTTCCAAATTTCTTTCCCATTTCATGCTTGATATACTGTTTCAATAAAGCGAGAGGAAGGCCTTTGCTTGAAAATTGTTCCAGGAGAAATCTGAAGGAATATGTTTTTAGAATAGTTTGGTCCTATAGTCTTGGTGTAAATAATGCTGAGTCAAGCTATCATTTTTCAGGCTTTACCACAATATACCACAATATATTATTGGCATTTCATGGTAAAATAATTAAACAAGAATTACTTGAAATTCTCCATGTGACAACTGACTTTTTTTTTTAAAAAAAGGAGAATGTGGTAAATAAAGTTATATAAAAAAAAAACACTTCATCAAAACCTAAAGAAGCTTGGCTGCTTTAAGTATGGCACACAGTAAAAAGACTGTAAAGTCATTCTGAAAATTGATTTAGTAGATACAACATCACAGTCAAGGGAAACTTTCTGGATCACCAATTTAATTAAAGCTTACTGTTTTCATGTTTTAGTACATTTTTATTCTTTGAAAATTTCATACAATATATACAATGTACCAATGGAAACAATAACTTCTAAAACTATGATTTCCTACCAGTTAAAATTTACCAAACAATCATCTGCTTATTTTTATCATAAACAATGTTTTATTTGTATCAACTTATTATATGATTTTATGTGTATCATAGAAGGGGAGGCTGTAATAGAAAATTGGATACATTCTAACTGCAAATCTGATATTATGATTATGATTTAGGAATGTTCACATTTTCACTGATTCAATATTGTTCGTTTGTTTTTATAGATTCACAGTAATGTAATACTTTTCTTCATAAATACCATTTATACTTCAGTTCAATAACATTTGATATAGGAACAAAACAATTTAACTTGGGGATGCAGACTTAAGGACATTGAACAAATCAGGAAATGAAATGTTCTTGCAATGATATGTGTTTTATGATAGTAATCTGAAATTAGAAATATAACAGAAATTTATAATCCATTTTACAAATGAATTTCAAAATAATATATTTATTGTCAGTATTTATTACTCATGTGAAAAATGCTTTTTTCATTCTGATGTCACAGGACACATTTCAGAGTTAGGAATTTTGTCCAGTTCAGAATCAAGAAATCTGGGCATTGGAAGTGTGGAAGGATCAGCTATAAGTTGTAATATCAAAGGTATCAAGCATTGCTTCTAACTCTACTCATACATATCAACAACTCCTTAATGAGTATGGTGGCACAGCATGTTAGTGGGAACAATTTTTCAACAGCTGAATTTCAATGTTTTTTATTAAAGTTTACATTTATTTTTCTGTGTATATGTGTGGATTGTATACATGTATGTGTGCAGGCTTTCATGTGTGTAGACACAAGTGTGTGAGTGAATGTGTACATGAATGAATGTGCATGTTTGCACATGTGGGTGTAGAGGCCTGAGGAAAACATCATGGGTCTTTATCATTATCCACTTTTTGACTGAGGCAGGGTCTCTCAATTGAACCCAGAGTTTGCCAGTATGGCTAATCTACTGAGCAAGTCTGCTTGGAGGATCACCTGTCTCTGCCTTCCAAGTGCTGGAATTACAGCAGGCCACCAGGCCCACATGGTGCTTATGTGGGTGCTGGGGATTGAACCATGGTTCTCACACTTGTGCAGCACGTGCTTTACCTGGTGAGCCATCTCTCTTGTCCTGCAATATTTTTAAATCTATAAAGTGGAGATGTTATTTTGCCCATGATTTAGAATAAAATCTAATAACATTTGATCTTGGTCTATATTATTGTCATCACCTTTATTGTTTAAGAATATGAAAAATATTCTCTATTTTAGATCAAAAGGTGGATCTGGTTGGGGGATTTGAGCCCCTATTTCATAAAAACACTTTTTCTGATTGTAATTACATGGAAGTCGAGCTCACCTATCATCTGTCAGATTATTTTTAACAAACTGGGAAAGGTTCTGACTATTATAATGAATGGGATACTAATACACTTACAATTTTGGTGCAGATACCTTTTTGTTGCAACAGTTTTTCCTTGCAAATAATGATGTAAGTTTAGAATGCCAATAGGAACTTCCAATCTGCATAGGATTGTGTCTTTACTGTTATTTCTTTGTTGGTAGGTGTTCTAGTTGCTTTCAATGCTGTGAAAAAACACATTGACCAATAACAAATTGCAGAGGAAAATGTTTATTTGGTTTACATCTCCCAGGTCACAATTCATCACTGAGGTAACACAAGGTAAGAAATCAGGACAGGAACCTGGAGGCAGGAGCAAGCACAGATCATGGAGGAATACTGCTTACTGGCTTGCTCCCCTGGTTTGTGATCAACTGCTTTCTTATACAATACAGGACCTCCTCCATCACTCAACAATCAAGAAAATGCTCCATAGACATGTCCACTGGTCATAATAATGGAGCCAACTCCCCAGTTGAGGCTCCCTCTGCACTGGTGTGTGAAGTTGATAACTAAAGCTATCCGGCACAATAGGGGTATATATTGTGGGATTTGTGATGGTGTGCATGCATGTATTTAAAGCAGTTGCACTAGGAAGTTACTAGTAAGGGACACTTTACAAGGGACATTTTCAAATCAAAATAATTTTATTTTATTAAGTTAGTTTACTGACAATTTCATACAAATTAATATCACATTGTAACTAACCACTGTCATTTCTCCTTCTCACACCTATCAACATCCACTGCCTCCCTACCTGTCCCTTACCCATATTCATGACTGTTGGATTTATTGTAAAATTCATTTTGTTTAACTAGGGCCATCTGTGTGACCATTGTTTTGGAAGTATCCATTGAAGCCAGACGTTTCTAGGACTACGCACTGGCTTAATTTTACCTTCCATTTGACCAAAGGGAAAACACCTACAAAATAATATGCACTGGTTAGTTATTACTATGCGTCCTGAACTAATATGATTCTTATTTCAATTAATCATAATTCAGAAATATATGGGTGTACTGGGTCTTGGAGGTATATCCATTGCATGTGAGTTAGGAATCTAATTCTTCAAAGAATACCCCTTTCAGGTGTATTGGGAATGAAGTAGGAGATAGGGCTAGCACATCGCAAGGATGATGGGTAAACTCAGTTTTATTAAATGAAATCTTAGTTGAAACTTAAAATAAGATTAATCAACAAAAGAGTAAAGGAGGGGACTACTGGAGATTTGAAGAAAAAATTTATTAGAGATTGTTTGAAGTTGACTGGCACATGGAAAATAATGGCTATAAGGCAAGAAATAAAAACACAAGTACACACACAGACATTTGTATTACGCTTTGAAAATTTAAAGTAGTTTCTAAGATACAAAAAAAGGTCTTTGATTTCTTGTTGAATTATATGCACTATTAAATGTGCATTTCTAAGGTTTCTCTTAAAGGAAATGGCTTTTCAAAATGAAATGCTTCATGCAAAAAATTAAGCATAATTATACATAAGAGGCATAATTTACTTCATTATTATACAGCCAAATGCTTAAAGTGGAGAAGGAAGGTACAATATTTCTAGAATTAGAAATCTCAGTGAAAGATTCTGAAGTAAAAGCTATTAAAGTGCCAGACTTACCTGAATAAGTAGAAACATTTGGTACACAATTGATGCATTACTATTTAATGTCAATTCCATTTCTTTTTTCAAGTGGACTTCGCTAAAGAACAGCATTTAACTCATGCCTTCATGAGGGTTTGAACAACCACGTGACATGCAGTTTCTGCTGAATAACAAAGTATTTGGCTGTAGAATCTTAAGTATCATGGAATGGAATAAAAGAGCACTATGTATATTGGGATTCATGATGATGGTGCATGATCAGCGATAATCACTACATAGAGCAGGTGTCTGACTTCAGCCACTGGTATTGATATGATTTCTATTATATAAATGGACAATAAAGCAGCAATCAGCTTAAGAATCCTGAATAACCTGACTGGTAAAATTTAAAAGTAGGGTATAGAACTAGGAGGTTTAGTAAGAAATAAAAAGGCAAGGTGTTATGGCTAATCTTGGTTGTCAACTTGACTGGGTCTGGAATTAATTAAAATGTGAGACACTTTGTTGACTGGATCATTTGAAATTGGAAGACTCTTTCTGATGGCAGCCCATATAACATGCCGTGGCAGAAGGGAGCAAATTTTTTGGCTGCTTGCCTTCTCTCTTCACTGATGAGTTTATCTTGCTGCTCTGACCAACTTCTTTGGATTCTAACATAGACTAAGACTAGCACATCTTTAAGAATCATCCAGACCTTGAGTGCCAGATTAGAACTGCTGAGACATCCAGCCTCATTAACTGAGCAACTACCAGATTTTTAGCCTCTCCAGTGTGGTGCAGCCATGTTTGGGCCACTCAGACTGTATCCTGTAAGCTACTGTAATATATCCTTATTCTATAGGCATATATATATATATTAGATTATGTATTCATCTTATTAGTTCTGTTTATTTAGAGAACATTGATTAATACAGAGGTAACTTTAGAAGATGTTTGAATGAACACAAATCCTACACTGACATTGGCTATAGTTGGAAGAATTCACTACTAGTCTCAGTGATGTCCCTTCCACTCTTAAAATATTTTTAGCAAATTTTGAAAATATATTTTTGAAATATTGACACTTTTAATTCTAGGAAATCTCCAACATAATTTATTTGATATATCTGAGACATATTAAAACAATTGTTTAGAACAAGTCAATGGATCCTGAATTTACAGGTGAATATGGTAACCTTGTCTTATCTAGAAAACAATTGTGAACATATATTTATTGATATCCCCTAGAGAACTGGAATTATTTTTTTTAATTATGTGAAAGGTCAATTTGTTCCTGTCTTGCATTATTGATAAATCATAATTAGCAGTGATCAGGACAATGAGCCTCCCTGAGGCGTTGTGGTAATTATAGCAACAAATCAAATGCCAGCATTTGTTTAGCTTTGGCTCATATAGGTACTTAACAGTTTTCTCCTAGCACTCCCATATGGACCCTTGGCAACCAATCTAGGAGGACAACTTGAGGACACTACTAAAAATCACACCTCCAAGGAGAATTCTTCAGTCCTCAAACTTAAGGTATACCTCTAAACTTTTCTTCTTTCTGAACATAAGACCTACAGAATCTTCTGTCAACATTCTAGGTGAAGACTCCCTATTTATATTCTGGAAATGGTCACATTTAGAGTGAGCTAAGGACATGAACCGGGGTAATCGCAAATGAGCACTTACCATTTAACTAACACAGAGAATATAAAAATTGTTAATTTTACTTACTGTGACAAAATAGTTGAGAAAACAACATATAAATGGAAAGATTTATTTTGATACATCATTTCAGAGATTCAGTGCATAGTAGTGCTGTGGCTTTGCACCTGCGGTAAGAAAAAATATCATGGTGGAGAGAGTATGTAACAGAGGTGGTTACTTACTTCCTGGTGATTGGGAAGGAAGAATGAGAAGAAAGGGCTAGGAACAAGATGGACACTTCTGGAGCATGAATCCAGTGACTTATGATAACAAGTATCTGTGTCCTGGTTTCTACCATCTCCCAGTAATGCCTTAAAAGTATACATCCATCAACAAATTAATCCACTGGTTAGGTCAGAGCCCTCATGCTCAATCATTGCCATGAGCCCCACCTGGGATGCAACTGAACCGGGAACCAAGCCCCAACATAAGAGCCTTCTGGGGACACGTTATAAGTAAGCCATGAATCCAGTGTTATACAGAAGGAAACTTGTTTTATTTTTTGTATTAAAATTTTGGTGTGTTGTGGG
Organism: Nannospalax galili; assembly: GCF_000622305.1. Classification (NCBI taxonomy): domain Eukaryota; kingdom Metazoa; phylum Chordata; class Mammalia; order Rodentia; family Spalacidae; genus Nannospalax; species Nannospalax galili. Next base: position 1,117,489 of record NW_008345699.1, on the reverse strand, counting down.
ATAGACTTTGCAGACATGGAAGGATGAATGAGACCATTTTTTTTATTTATGGGAGAACACTGAAGAATGAAAAACTCCATTTGTAGTTAATGAAATATTAGATGCCATGGGAATTATTGACAAATATCTTTTGATGGGAGGTAATCAACTAGTAATGAATATCACAGCAAACAATGAGAGCTCTGAAGCATGAATACAAAAAATCTATTTGAAAGGAGAAATCGTTACAGACTAACACTGCTAGTGTGCTATCACAGACATGGTCTTTAATGCTTTCTTTTTTCTTTCAAATTATGTGTTGGTTGCTTTGTTTCTTTATTAATATAATTTATGACCTTACACAAATATCAGAATAAAGGACAACACACTGAAATGTAGTTGGCTTCAACTATATCCCCACAGACTTTCATTTTTTTTCTACATTTTTAGTGAGCTTTTGTGCTTTTCATATAATACATCTTAATCAAATTGAGACTCTCTCCCGATGCACACCTTCCATAACCTCCACAGGATTTCATGAATTCTGTCATATATGTTAAGACCTATCCAAACATTTTTACCCAGATATTGTTCTGTGCATGTTCATCCACAATAGCCTAGTCAGACTATCTAGAGTCTCTTTTTAGTAGAGAATTTTCATTTTAACATTGACTCTGTTTCTGTTCTAACTTCTGTAAATTGATGGTAAAGAAGTTAATAAAAGAAATGAGAAATGGGTGATGGGCTGACCCTAGGTCGAGACCTACTGGAGACTGATTGCTGCTGGTGAGGGAGAGTGTGCCTTACATACGATCTCTAGATGGGTTGACTAGACTCCAGTGGACAAATTTATACTGAAGGACATCTGGGTAAAAATGCTTAACTAGGGGCCTGGAGAGATGGCTCAACAGTTAAGGGCACTTACTGCTCTTGCAGAGGACCTGGGTTTGATTCTCAGCACCGACATGATGGAAATGAACTGTTCTTAACTCCAGTTCCAGGGGAATACAAAGCCCTCTCTGTCCTCCACAGCATTGCACAATGCAGGTGCACTCACATACATGCAGGCAATACACTCATACACATAAAATAAAAATAATAAATAAAGTATTTTTAAAAATGCTTGACTGGATGGGACTTAACGTGTGGCAGAATACATGAGGTCTGGTAGGGAGATGTGCGTGGGGGTATGGATGGGGGGGCCTAAATTTGATTAAGAACTTTTGTATAAAACTACAAAATCTCCATAAAATTTTTAAAGAACTCTTTTTATAGCTATTGTTTTACTTCTATTCTTGCCAATTTTATGAATCTTTGAAGTAGCTAGGTTATTTTACCTATATTTTATGATAATCTGAAATATAATGTATAAAAATGTCTATTCTATAGTCGGTAAATTCATAAACTTTTAACTAAATCTTTGGAGACTAACAGGTTCTCTCTAAAATTTCCAAAGTCTAAGCCTATGGTACTGTTTTATTTCTCCATCACCCCCAAAACCCAGACAACCTTTATGAAATTTTCAAAACATTTGACAAGAGCCAGCAAATGTGAATGAGAGTTTATTTGATTATGTGAAGAGGTTCTACTTATTCATTGTTTCTTTTTAGAAAAGTTGTGTTTTCCAATCACAGTGTTCATCTATTCTTACAAGTTTCTTTGACTCCACTATCTTATTCATTTAAATCTCCTAGTAGAAGTCCTCTACAGTATAACTATTTTGTTTTATGAATACTCATAGTGTTACAGTTGGAATAAACCAAAATCAAAAGAATTTTTTAATCAGTCATAAATAAATATATGCAAATTAAGATATGAAATATTTGATAACTAATACACACTTATCCAGCATTTGAATGAAATAAAAATATAGATATAGCAACCAGGCGTGGTGGTGCACGCCTGTAGTCCCAGCACTTAGGAGGCAGAGGTAGGTGGATCTCTGTAAGTTCAAGGCCAGCCGGTCTACATAGTGAGTTCCAGGACAATTGGGGCTACAGGGAGACCCTGCTTCAAAAAGAGAAAAAAAAATAGATATAGCATGTTAGGATTTCAATATGCACCTTCAAATGCATTTTCTTGGAATTTCTTTAATGCAAAGCTTGGGTACTTATCCTTCCAGATAGGTAAAATGTGTTCACTTTCTTCCAATTAGATGCCCACTGTACACCTTGCATGACTCCATGAGTCTCCAAACTTCTTAGGCTGCATTGATTCTATTAGGCCATCTTCTAGAGTGGTTTCTCTAATCCCACATTTGAAGGCATGCCACGCAGCTAAACATTCTTCTAAGGCCCTGCCTCAACTCTCAGTGACAGATTTGTAGCGACATCTCACCAGTCTGTCTCCAACCTCCCATCCATCACTGAACTTTCAATGACTTTATTGTCTCCTGAAATTGTATCATTTCCCTACTCTTACTGCTCTCCAATAGGAAAGATCTCAAAGAACTACTGCTCTCCTCTTGTGCCAAAAATACCTAAAATGAGAAAACAGGAAGGGCCAGGGTCAGTAGGAAATAATGTGAAAAAGTAGAGAATATAGAGAGTGTGGAAGGATGTATTTCTTTAACATGTAAACCAATGCCTTCAGTTTTAAAATTACTTTAGTACACAATTCTCTTCATGCTATGTTTTTAAATTAATAAAATTTAATAATAATTGAGATCTTTCCTGGGTGGGTCCCAGGGTGCCCACCAAACCTTGACTCCCCCAGCCTCATTCACCCTCCCAGCTTCCCTGCCCCATCTTTCCTCCTAGCCTGGGTACTGGCCCATTAATTGTCATGGCACCCCAGACCCCTGGACTGACCATTTGGCCAAGAATCCACATTGATTCCTGATCCTTTACATCCAGACCAACCCAATACTTTCCTGCAGTTCCCAGGAGGCCCCTGGGCCTGATCCGACTCCCTCCTCCCTTTGTGTCTCTGGGCTGCACAGCCACTGGCTTCCTGGTGCCAGCATCTTTCCTGGGTAAGTACTGCTGCACCCACTGCACCTTGATGCCCCCAGCTTCATTCACCCTCCCAGATCCCCACCCCATCTCTCCTCTTGGCTTGGGTACTGTCCATTTCTTGTCTTGACACCCCAGACTCGTGGGCTGACCTCTTGGCCCAGAGCCCACATTGCTTCCTGATCCTTTGCATCCAGACCAACCCAGCTCCTCCCAATAGTCCCCAGGAGCCCTCAAGGCCCCTTCCCGTCCCCACCTCCCTTTGCATTCCTAGGTAGCACAGCCACCAGCTTCCTGGGACCAGCATCTTTAATGGGCCCTGCTCCCAGGCTAGTGCAGCCCAGAGCTGAAAGGTCAGCATCTTTCCTGGAGGGATCCAGACCTCAGGAGAAAACCTGAGAGCATCTGAACCTCATCTGGCTTGGGCTTCTGTGGGAACTCCTAAAGAAAAAAACAATTTGGCCACTCCAATACAAAATCAAAAGAGAGAACCTGAACCCTAGACCAACCAGCTTTTCATGCCCAACAAGTAAACCATAAAGGTACATAAAGTTTACAAAAGAAAGCAGACACAAAATCAACAAAGGAAGGCTTGGGTCTCACAAAAGAATCAGAAGCTACAAAAAAAATCCACATGTTAAGTCACAGAGAAAAAATAATAACATGAAAAACAAAAATAATATATCCCCACCAAGTACCAACAGTCCTCTAGAGGAGTACAATGAGAACCCCCTAGAGATAACAGAGGACATAGAACTCAAAAGAACAGTTATGAACATCATAAAAGAATTCAGTGACTTTAAAGAACACATAAACAAAGAAATCAAAGAATCAAAAGAAGATAGGGATAAACTTCTGAATGAATTCAGAAAAGAGCTTGAAATAGTGAGGAATACTCAGGATGAAATGAAGAAGGAAGTGGAACAGTAAGCCAATTAGAAACAACAGGTGAAAGCCTCACCAATAGGATGAATGAAATGGAAAGATGAAATATCAAGCCTGGAAGATAAAGTGGATGAATTAGACCACTCAAGAAAAGATTATGAAAAATTAAAGAAAACACAAAAATGGAATATGCAGGGGTTGTGTGACACCATAAAAAGACAAAATTTACGAATGATAGACATATAGGAAGGAGAAGAATCTCAATATAATTGTATAGACCAGATCTTCAACAGGATTGCAGAGGTATATTTCTCAAAATTAAAGAAATATATTGTGTCCAGCCATGACATCGGGACTGCCACATACATTCGGGCACCAGCTGTGGGGTCGCTCCCTTTCCTCGTGGGTCATTCACCATCGCTCCACGAGGACAAGGGGAGCAGAAGTGACAAGTGGGGTCAGTCAGGACGGCCAGTGAGCACTGACGGAAGAAAGCCCTTCTGGGGACGCAGGTTCAGTGATGCAGACTCAGTGAAACAGCTCTAGATTCAGTGAAACAGCTCTGTTTATTCAGTGGGAGAACTAGAGAAAATATAGTGTGGAGGCAGTAGCCAATGCCTCAGCTGATAGATGCTCATATTATGCTTTATTTACACGTGGCAGTAGGCTCCTATCAGCCGACTACCAAGCAATGCCTGATTATCATATAGGAAAAAAACGCAGGGTAGTTTTTACTCCAGGTAATTATGCCAAAGGTCATGTTCCAAATAAGGTCAGGCATCCCTGCTTGGTGGCACTTTCCAGGTAAGTCAGGACGAGAGCAGGAGGCCCCCTGCTGAGAAGGGGAGTCCTTCCATATGGCGCCGAGCCCCTTAGAGCTAGCCCGACATGGAGGACTACAACCCTAGCAGCAGGGTTCCCCCCAAATACATGATCATACAAATAAAAAAAGCATATAGAACACCAAATAGACAAGACCAAAAAAGAAACTCTCCATGGCACACCATAGTAAAAACATTAAATGTATACAACAAAGAGAGAATACTGAAAGCTGCAAAGGAAGACATCAGACATACAGCTGACTTTTCAGTGCAAACTATGAAATCCAGAAGAGTGTGGGCCAAAGTATTCCCAGTTCTAAATGACCACAGATGCTAATTCAGATTACTTTACCCAGCCAAAATGTCTATTATAGTAGAAGTGGAAAGAAAAAAATATCCCATGATATAAATAGACTGAGTGAACTCATGTCCACAAAACCAGCCCTTCAGAGAGTTCTTGAAGCAATACAAAGATCTGAAGAAAGGAATGACTATACACAAGGGGTTACAGAAAGAAACTCAATGAAGGTATAACTGTGGAAAAGCACAGCTATACCAAGAATGTGAACAGAAATAAAAATGACAGGATTCAGTACACATCTTTCATTAATAAATTTAAATATCAATGGACTGAACTCCACTGTCAAAAGACATAGACTAATTGAATGGATTAAGAAATAAAACCCATCCTTTGTTGTCTTCAAGAAACTCATCTCATTTTCAAGGACAGGCACTACCTTAATGTGAAAGGGTGGAATAAAATATACCAAGAAAATGGTACTAAGAAAAAAGAAGGCATTGCAATTCTAATATCTAACAAAATAGACTTAAAACTAAAACTAATCAGAAGAGATAAAGATGGCCACTTCATTCTGATCAAACAAACAAAACACCAAGAGCATATATTCACAAAGCTCTGGTGCACCCAACTTCATAAAAACAGTACTACAAGACTGTAAGACTCAGATTAAGCCCAACTCAATAGTAGGGGACTTCAATACCCCACTGTCACCATTAGATAGGTGAACAGGACAGATAATTAACAGAGATACCTGAATTGAACAATACCATATATCAAATGGAACTACCAGGCATCCACCAAATATTCTACCCAAGAACCAAAGAATATCCTTTTTATTCAGCACCCTGTGGAACTTTCTCCAAAATTGACCATATACTGGGGCACAATACAAACCTCAACAAATGCAAAAGGATTGGAATAATTCCATGCATTCTATCAGACCACAATGCAATAAAGTCTAAAATCAACACTAGAAGGTTCTATTAACTACATGAACACATAGCGATTAAACAACACACTACTGAGTGATGAATAGGTCAAAGGGGAAATTAAGAAAGAAATAAGTATTCTTGGAACTATATGAAAAGGACAATATAACAGAACAAAATCTCTGGGACAAGTTGAAAGCAGTCCTTAGAGGGAAATTTATAGCTCTAAGTGCCTACATTAAAAAATAGGAAAGAACACAAATAAAAGACTTAACATTGCAACTCAAGACACTTGAAAAGCAACAACAAATGAAAGCCAAACCCAGCAGACAAAAAGAAATAAAAATCAGAACAGAAATTAATGAAATAGAAACAAAGAAAACAATACAAAGAATCAATGAATCCAAGAGCTGCTTCTTTGAAAAGATAAAAAGATTCACAGACCACTTGCCCAGTTAACCAAAAGAAAGAAAGAATGCCTCCAAATAAAAAAAATCAGAGATGAAAGGGGAAACATCACAAGAGACACCAAAAGGATCCAGAACATTATAAGGGAATGCCTTGAAAACCTATATGCTCTTGGTCTGGAGTGTGTTACTGAATATGTTAAAGGTGTAGTGCAAAGCTTCTAATAATGTAGTTAGTAAAAATAAAAAAAAATGTTTAAAAAATAATAATTCTTCAGAGCATAAAAATTTGCTCCTTAATAATTTGTAGATGTGAAAAACATTATCGTTGAAATCTACCTGATGACTTTATATCCATGCTCAGATGCCAAGGAGCTCAGAAAGTAACAGCCGACTGTGACTAGCAATAATCTGATATATAGAGATTAGACACGCATGTGCAAACATGTTAATGTCAATTGCATTAAAAATGAACTTTTCTGTATGAAACTCTGTATTTTAATAATGAACTGGAGATCTTTTTCAAAGGTTAAAACCTCATTTAATTTTATCTTTTATAGGGTTTATACTGAGTACAATACTCTATAACTGTAATTATTCAGCTGTAAACCTAAAAATGTACAGCATATTTTGAAAGAGATGCATCCTAGCTCAGAAAATTGTTATTGAATATGTCAATGTTGATGTAATGAAATGCTTCTTCTAAGTATGTGGTTATTAAATAAATAATTTTTATAAAACCTATATATGCTACTAAATTTGAAAACCTAAAAGAAATGGACAGGTTTCTAAAAGCATGGGAACCACCAAACTAAACCAAGAGATTAACAGCTTAAACAGACCCATAACACAAAAAGAAATTAAAACAGTAATACAAAACCTCCCAACTAAAAAAAGCCCAGGACCAGATGGATTTACAGCAGAATTCTATCAGACATTTAAAGAAGATCTACATCCAATACTACTTAATTTATTCAAAAAATGGAAATGGAGGGAGAACTTCCAAATTCCTTCTATGAAGTCAGCATCACACGAATACCAAAGCCAGGTAAAGATACAACCGAAAAAGAAAACTATAGTCTCATATTCTTAATGAACTTACATGAAAAAATTCTCAACAAAATACTTGAAAAGTATTTCCATACAGACACACATCAAAGAGATCATCCACCATGATCAAGTTGGCTTTATTCCAAATACACAGGAATGGTTTAATATACATAAGTCGCTAAACGTCATAAATCATATAAATAGGCTCAAAGACAAGAACCATATGGTCATCTCAATAGATCAGAGAAGACCTTTGACAAAATTCAACATTCATTTATTTTCAAAGCCCTGGAGGAAAATGGACTTAAGGAAACATACCTCAACAAAATTAAAGCCATATACAAAAAACCCACAGCCAACATAATTCTAAATGGAGAAAAACTGGAAGCATTCCCATTGATATCAGGAACCAGACAAAGGTGTCCACTATCTCTGCTCCTCTTTAACAGTACTTGAAACTCTTGCAAGATCAGTAAGACAAGAGAAGGAAATTAAAGGAGTAATTATTGGAAAAGAAGAAACCAAATTATCCCTTTTTGCAGATGATATGATATTATATCTAAGAGATGCCAAAAACTCCATCAGAAAACTCCTAGTAATTATTAACATGTTCAGTAAAGTGGCAGGTTACAAAATTAATCTACAAAAGTCTGTAGCCTTTCTGTATACCAATAACAAGAAATCAGAGAAAGAATACATGGAAACACTCCCTTTCACAGTAGCTGCACATGGTAATTAAAAAATACCAGACCGGTGAAACTAACTATCTTGGATGTTTAACAGCCATACTTTGAGGCCTATACTATTTAGGTCAGAGGGACATAAAGGACAATTTTTGCTCCTTGACTTCCTACATCGACTAAATTCCAGGGGACTATGAGCATCTCTCAAAATGTCCTGTAATTGTGGTGAGTCACCTGTCCTCTTGATCAAAGGGGTCAATGGAGACCCCACCAGATGGACTTGAGCCAGTGTCCAGTCTACAAGGAGGGTCAACACAAAAGAATCATTTCCTTTATGCTTCCAAGAGAAGCCAGCCATGGTAAGTAGGAGCTTTGACTTACCGTCACATAAATGCAACTGGTAAAAGAAAGAAGCCAGAGGCTCCTCCCAAGCCCATGTGACTTCTGAGGAACAGATCCTCAAATAGCCTTAAGAGTAAACATAAATTGGTCTATCTGGGCCAACTTTATGGTTTTAAACACCCAAAGGGAAAGTATAACCAAATATTAAAGGGGCCAATATAATTTTTTAAGAGTCCATGTGTATAGCTAAAGCCTATATAACAAGAAACAATGCCAGACAGGAGAAACCTTCCTTTGAATTTTTGCCAGGGTAGCCCAAGAGACTAGCAGACAGTAACTCAGCATAGAACTGGGAAAATGAATAGCAGACCCCAAACTTGTCTGAAGAAATATTGGCAACTACTTGCTGCTAGAAAAAGAAGAGCTGATCTTCTGAAAACAACGAACTGTAGATAGTCTGATTGGATTTAGTGAATTGAGGAAGAGCAGAACTTCCTGAAACATGGAACTCGAGATAGACTGACTAGATTTAGGATGGACAAACGCTGAGGAACAGCTGGGGGTGCCTACAACACAGTGTACCATAACAGGGTTGACAGAGTATATGGGTTTCAGTGGGGGGGTCGCTATGGGAGGGTGCCATTTGTGAAGGGGGTATATAGATGAATAAGATTGTTTGGATGTTCTGTATGAAATACACACAAAGAAATCAACAAAGAAAATGAGTTATATTTGAGTAAGAAGCACAAAAATTTGTTTCATGTTAATTAATAGAGGTGAAAAACATTACCATTGAAATTTACCTGATGAGTTGATGTCCATGCTCAGGTGCCAAGGATCTCAGAAAGTCACCAACTTTGACTAGTAATAAGCAGATATATAGAGATTAGAGATAAATGTGCAAACATCTGTTAGTTGCATTAAAAATGAATTTTTCTGTATGAAACAGTATATTTTAAAATGAAATGGAGATCTTTTTAAAGGTTAATACCTCATTCAATTTTATGTCTTATAAGGTTTATACTGAGTTCAATATTGTATAGCTGTATTTATTCAACTTTGAACCTAAAAATTTACAGCCACTTTTGAAAGAGATGCATCTTTGCTCTGGAAAATTTTACTATGTTAATGTTATAATGAAATTTTTCTTCTAATCATATGGTTATAAATAAATAATTAAAAATAATAATTGTATAGTTACAGTGAGATGAATGAATAAGGTCCATGAGTTAGCACATTATTTACATCCAATCAAATAGGGTCCAATGTTTTCATGAAGTTTATAGTGGAGTAGCAAAGATACATATATGAAAGATATTCGTAGAACCCTGCAAAAGAGGAAGTAAACGTCTAACTTTAAACTCAAGAGTGACATTTTGGACTGTAAATTTGTTTTCCATTCCTTATTTAACATATTATTACAGAAAACTTAAAGCAACACTAAATAATTACCTTAAGATACTGTGGATTCGGGTTTTAGTACAAGTTACACTGGGTGAAAGGAAGGTATAGACAGTCTATTACTTTCTTAAGATTATAAAATAGAATGTGTTTCTTCAGGGCTGGAGAGATGGTTCCTTGGTTAAGAGCACTGGGTGCTCTTGCAGAAGACGCAGGTTCAATTCCCAGCACTCAAATGGTGGATAACGACCATCCATAACTTCAGTTCTAGCGAATCTGTGCCCCTTTCTGATTGCCACTGGCATTGCAGGACATGGGTGCACTCACATACATGCATACAATATACTCATACATATAAAATTAATATAATAAAAATGAAGTACTTAAAAATAAAATAGAATTTGTTTCTTTGGAATTCTCAGCTTTTGCAAGACATCACCATAACTTCCTTGGCTGGTGATCCCTTTTTCAGTATTTAAAGCCAGCATTATTGACTACACCAGTATCTATGTTTATCATATTGAGAATGGGGTGTTCTTTCCCCATATCCTTGCCAGCATTTAATGCCATTTTTAAGATTGATAATATCATTATAATCAGGGTAAGATGGAATCTTAGTGTAGTTCTGACTTTCATTTTCTTGATGGCCAAGGATGCTGAATATTAGGAAATATTTATTGGTCATTTGTGTTTACTTTGAGAACTGTTTCTTCAGGTCACCTGTCTATATTATCTTTTGATTGGATGTTTTGAGTGTGAGTGTGTGTGTGTGTGTGTGTGTGTGTGTGTGTGTGTGTGTTTGGTGTGGTGTGTTTGATTCTTTCAGTTCTTTATAGATTACAAGTACTGATTTTTTGGCATGTGATAACAAGTTTTTCCCTCTTCTTTGTAATGTCTCTTCATACTGGTTATAGTTTCCTTTGCTGAACTGAATTGTTTTAATATGATACAGTCCTCTTTGTTGGGTCTTCAGAATATTTCCTATGCTGCTTAATTCCTTTATAGCAAGTCCTGGCCTATGGCCATATACTGATACTTTTTCACTGTACTTTATCCTAGAAGATTCAATGTTTAGTGTCTTCTATTAAGGTCTTTGATATATTTTGAGTTGATTTTTGTGCATGTTGAGAGATATAGATCTAATGACATTCTTTTGCAAGTGGAATCTCATTTTCCCAGCACCATTTGTAGAAGGAGTTGCAATTTCTCCAATGTATATTTTTGAAATATTTGTCAAGATTGTGTAGTGATAGGTGTGGGGCTTAATTTGGGATCCTCTATTATAGTGTACATTTTAGTGTGTGTCAGTACCATGCTGTTTTTCATACTATGACTCTGAAGTACAATATAAGATCAGGTTTTGATAATTCCAGGATTGTTCTAGTGACTTAACATTGCTATGGCTAGTGGGGGTATTTTGCGTCTCCTTATGAATTTTAGTAACATTTCTCTACTGTTTTGAAGAACATCATTGGAATTTTTTTGAAGATTACATTGAATCTGTAGATTCCTTTTGATCACACAGCCGTTTTCATTAGATTAATTCTACCAATTCATGAGCTTGGGAGGTTCTTCCTTCTTTTAGTGTCTTCAGTAAATTA
>NW_008345699.1:1103358-1105413 GCF_000622305.1 Nannospalax galili | reverse complement strand
AAAGGAGCCAGGGGCTCCTCCCAAGCCCACGGGACCCCTGAGGAACAGATCCTCTAATGACCTCAAGAGTGAAAACAAATCAGTTTATCTGGTCCAATGGTATGTCCTTAAACACCCAAAAGGGAAGTATAACCAAAGATTAAAGGGGCCAATATAATTTCATAAGAGCACACATATATAGATAACTAAAAGTTACTTGACAAACATCATTGGAATTTTAATGGGCTGGAGTTGAATATGTTGATTCCCTTTGGTCAGATAGCTATTTTTACAATATTTATTCTGTCATCACGTGATCATGGAGAGTCTTTCCATTTTCTATTTTCTTCTGCAATTTCTTTCTTTGCTGTCTTATGTTAATTATAGAGATTTTCATCTCCTTGGTCAATATTTTTTTCTAGATATATTGAAACCATTGTGCATAGAATTTATATCTTGAAAATTTTCTTTCTTACAGCTTGATTATTGATATATAAAGTATTGAATTTTTATGTTTATTTTATATCCTGTTACTATATGATACTATTAAATATTTTTCTAGTGGGATTCTTGGCGTTAAGATCATTTCGACTGCAAATAGTAATAAATTAATTTTTCCCATTTGTATCTATTTTATTACTGCTCTTAAATTACTGTTATAATCAAATCTTTGGATACCATTTTCAATACTAAGTGAAGAGAATAAATGGTTTTCATAATATTAGGACTGCTTTCAATTTTTACCATTTTATAAAACTTTGTATGTAGGTCTGCCATTCACAGCCTTCACTGCTTTGAAGTTTGTACCATCTTATCCTGATTTCTTCAGGCTCTCCTTTATTATAAAAAGATGTTTGTCTTTGTGAGAGGCATTTTCTGCATCTGTTGAGATGATCATATGATTTTTGTCTTTACATATATTTATGTGCTCTATTATATTTGTTGATCGGTATATGTTGAACCATCCCTGCATCTTTGGAATGAAAACCACTTGGTTATAGTGTATCATCTTAATGTGTTATTACATTAATTTTGCAAATCATTTATATTCTGGTAATAAGTAATCACGAGACATAACTCTACTTTGGAAAATCAACTTTTCCACACAGGACAAAGACTTTTCAGTATTCGTCTTTCTAGACCTGGATGATCACACTTATAATAATGACTTCCAGATCAATCAATGTAGTCAAAAATAAAGGATTTTACTTTTTCTGTGGTTAAATGGTATACTGATTTCCATAATAAAAACATTCATTTGCACTCATCTTATAATGTGTAATAATTCCTTTTCTTCCACATCCTTCACAGAACTTGTTGTCTGTGGCATTTATTAACACCATTCTTTTTTACTGTGATAGATGAAATAGTTCCTTGTAATTTTGATTTGCATTTCTCCAGTGATTAGCAACATTATTTTTAATGTGCATGTTGATCTTTTGTATGATTTTTTTTAAAAGCCTGTTTATACCAATTGTCCACTTTCAATAATTTTTTGAATTTTGTTAGATCCTCATCTACTCAGGGTGTTAAGATCTTTTCATATACGTAGTTTAGGAATATTTTCTCACAGGCTGCAGGTGTCCCACACTGTTGACTGGTTTTAAAACAAAGATGAGAGATTTAAAAATATGAAAGATATATTAATAATTAAAATAAGTTATTATGGGTTTAATAAGAGAATGAAGGTAGTATTATTTTTAACAAAACTTATTATCAAATTAATATTTTTGTTAATATGGAGACCAAACCATGATTAAACATTATGTGCTGATAAGAAATGGAATCTTTAAAAATGATCTCAGATATACTATCAGCATACACAAGTCCCATGCAAACTCAGGCAGACAAAAACCCAGCATAGAACTAGGAAAATGAACAGCAGATCTTAATTTTATCTTTCATAATATTGTCAACTGATTGCTGCTAGGTGAAGAAGAGCTGATCTTCCTAAAACATGGAACTCTAGATACACTGACTAGACCCCAGTAGATCGATTTGCACTAGGGAACAGCTGGGGACACTGACAACACAGTGGGCCTTAACAGGGATGACAGAGTATATGGGCTCCAGTGG
>NW_008345699.1:1098714-1099769 GCF_000622305.1 Nannospalax galili | reverse complement strand
AGTGAAAGTTTTGAAGGGTGAAGTATGTGGTCCCCTTGACCCTTTCCCTTGCTGAATTTTGAAAAATCTGTAGGTTGTAAGAATAAAGAGAATAAATTAATTTTATATCTGTGACCATGTTGGCTTAGAAGCAGACAATAGCTTCAAACAATTGGCTCAGATAATGTTGCTAGAATAATCGACTCAGTGTGGTTCTCGGTCAGTTTGCTCTCATTCTTTTATTATTTAAAGTTGGAAGCTAACCAAAGCAATCTGTGACAAGGACATAACCAGACATACACAGTAGCAGGAGTATTAGAGAACCACAAAAGTGAAGGGTTGAACACATATCAGCCCTTTGTTTCCACGGCATTAACTTTACTAAGCAAGTGTCTTCATTTGTAAAATAAATATAGAGGAAGTCCAGTTTGTGACAGGTTGAAAATGAAGCTATTAAACTGGTAAATGTCTAATGAAAATAAATTGCTACCCAAATATTTACAAAATACATTCATCATCGTTATTATCCTCATCCTCAGCAAGTGGATCAAGCTGAGATGAGTTTTTTAATTCACATAGTAATGGAAACACATTGGTTGAGTCTAGGAGTGCCTCTGAAAAGAAAGCTGATTAACAATAAATATTAATTGGACTTTGACACATATGGGTCTTTCAAGGCAAAAATTTTACAAGCAATATTATAGCTGAAAATTGATGGACAAAATGGCAAGTTTTTGAGATATCATAAATGAGTAGTGTTGAATGTGAAGACAATTAGTTTGATCAGTCCTTCTGTTGAACAGTCAGGCCAATGGAGCAGCCCAATAGTGAGAGGAGATTTTCAGGATTTATCTAAATAAACAAGAGTGGTACTGCATTGCCAACTTCCTGGTGCCTTATATTTCAAATCTTGTATAAGTTCAATAAATAATCTGTGGCATTATTATCTTAAAAAAACCTAAAACTGTGACCTATTTTTAGCCTTAAACAGTATCTCAATCCCTCTTACACTAAATAAGAAAATAACATGTAAACAAATTATCTGTTTACCAAAATATACAAGCAACTGATAAGGT
>NW_008345699.1:1093389-1098052 GCF_000622305.1 Nannospalax galili | reverse complement strand
CTCAAACACTTTAAGAATAAAAATAAATTGGTTTATCTGGGCCAACTGTATGTTCTTAAACACTCAAAAGGAAAGTATAACCAAGGATTAAAGGGATCAATATAATTCTTTAAGAGTCCATGTGCATAGCTAAAAGCTACATAACAAGAGGAACAATGCCAGACAAGAGATTCCTTCCTTTGAGTTGTTGGCCAGGGTTTCCCAAAACTCAGGCAGACAAAAACCCAGCATAGAACTAGGAAAATGAACAGCAGATCTTAATTTTATCTGAAGAAATATTGTCAACTGATTGCTGCTAGGTGAAGAAGAGCTGATCTTCCTAAAACATGGAACTCTAGATACACTGACTAGACCCCAGTAGATCGATTTGCACTAGGGAACAGCTGGGGACACTGACAACACAGTGGGCCTTAACAGGGATGACAGAGTATATGGGCTCCAGTGGGGTGTTGGGGGCTATGGAAGGGTGTGAGTGGGGATGGGGGTATAAAAATTATTAATATTGTTTGAGATGTTCTGTATGAAGTGCACAAAAGTTCCATGAAAACAAATTTAAAGAATAACCTCACCAAAACAAAAGTTACTATAACTATCACTTGAGAAATGATAAAATGCAATATAAACACACATTCAAACATGATTTAAAGGGAAGCTGGCTTCTAAGAATTCTAGAAATGTGTTAAATGATTCATACATGAAAGAAAATACATATTTTGTTTAATGTTATCCCCCCAAAAGTGTTTTATCAAGTCATTTGATTACCCTGCACAAGTTAACCAGAAGCTGAATTGTGTACTGATGGCTTATTGGTTCTAAAAGCAGACTATGACCATCATAATGTAGAAAAAGAGCGATTGAAATTGACAAAGTATTTGAGATGAGTCTTCTTGTCCATTATTAGTTCAACAATTCCTTGTTCTGTCTTCCTTCCCTTTTGATATCTCTGATTAGGTATATGTATTCTAAATGCTCTCTCTCTCTCTCTCTCTCTCTCTCTCTCTCTCTCTCTCCCCCCGCCCCTGCCTTCTCCCACCTCCCCATGCTACCATGCTAACATTTGTTAGGTAGGATCTTACTATGCAGTTCAGGTCAGGCTTACCTCAAACTCCAGATCTCCCTGCCTCAGCCTTCTTAGTCCTAGGATGACAGGTACACAGGTGGATGTATATTTCTCAAGTGTCCTAAATATCTGATTAATTTATTGGTGTTTTGCTTTGAGACAGAGCCTAATGTATCCAAGTTGATCTTCAACTCACTACGTACCTAAGGTCATCTTTCAACTTATGATGCATTTCTTTCTCTCTACTGAGTGCTTGGATGAATGTGTGCCTGGTTTCATGTAGCTTTTGAGATTGAACACAAGGCCTTGTACATGCTAAGCAAGTGTTTGGCCACTTAGGTACATCTCCAGCACTTAAAACCTCAACTTTGCCTATGCTGGGGATCAATGTAGGGAAGCAAGCACTCCAGCAACTGAGCTATATCTTCAATCATCATCCATTGCCAACATTTTTTTTTCTCTTAGTATTTGCATTTTGGGACTTTCTAGTGATCTATTTTCAAAATCACTAATTCTCTCCTCAGTCATATTCAGGTTGAAGATGCCATCAAAATTGTTCTTCATTTCTCTTCCATATATTTAAAATTCTAACATGTTCCATTTCTAGAGTTTTCACATATCTCCGTTGTCATTGCATACTTTTATTAGATTCTTGCATGTGACGTATTTTGAATAGTTTTGCTTTCAATATATTCAAGTGATTTAAAATTCTCATCTAGGTATTCCAAAATGAGTATCATACGAGAACTTGGTTAGATGTTTGCTTGGTCTTTTCAGTATACAGCTTTGTGGCTTTTAGCATACTTTTGCAAAAATTTTATGAAATTGAAATGACATATTGAATAATAGAATATTTGATAAGTAGGCATTTTGTATAATGATTCATATTAAAATGGCTGGAAGTTAGGCTCACTTAATATTTTCTGTAACTTTACATGCCAGATGCTGTAAATTATTCTAATCTGCTTCTGCCTCTCCTGTTGATGTGGGAATTCTCTAAGAACTTTTGAACAGATACAGTTTTCATCTTGCAGCTGTTTCAATTATAATTCATCATTACTTTGCTAGAGCCTGTCAATGTTATAGTGAAGCATTTGATGAGAAGCTGCCCATAATCTATGATTGTGACAAGTCTCTGCTGAGTCTGTTCCAGTGTGCTACGTCCTCCACAAGTGTTCCTTTCCTTTCCCATTGCTTATTTAAGAGTGACACAAAACAAAGGCACTGGAAGTATTCCTCTTTCTCAACAGGTTTAAAGTTGAAGAATTTGTTTGCTTTTCTTTCTCTTGTGAGCATACATCAATGTTATGACGAATGTTCTAGGGCTGCACTAGAATGTCTTCTCTATCCCCTTCTAGAGTTGTGACTGAATCTCTTAAGCATGGGTGCCTTATGGGTTTCTTGGAGGAAAAACTCACAAAAGTGTGTGGGATCACCCAAGACTATATCCTTCAGGAGTTTTTCTCTATAGTCCCACCCAAAACCTGATGCTAGAAGGGGTGAATATCAATTTTATTACTTAGTTTTCCCACATATTTGTGGCATATATATATATATAAAATATATGTTAAGGCCTATCAGTTTTGTGTATCAAGACATCCCTTGGTGTGAACACATTCATTGGAACCTGCTGAGCCTGTCCAACATCATTCCCTCCAATAAGATCCATAAGGAAATCAAGTCTTACAGGCTCCTTGGACCTTGCTGGTATGAACTTACAACAATGGTGACAACATGCACATACGATGTGGTGGTTTAAACCAGACAAAAACCCAGCATAGGACTGGGGAAATGGGTAAGAAGCCCCAACTTTACTGGGGAACTATTGGCAACTGATCACTGCTGGGTAAGGGACAAAACTGGAGGGACAGAGCCATCTAAGTCCTTTGAAACCTAAGTCCCAGTCAGACATGGAATTACAGGACTTAGTGTTTCCCCTGCTGATTTTTAGTCATGTTTGGTCTGGTATTTGCTCACTATACCCCCATTCCTCCCTTATGGAATGGAAGTGTGTATTCTATGCCATGGTATGTTGGACTGCTAGAAGGGGTGAATATCAATTTTATTACTTAGTTTTCCCACATATTTGTGGCATATATATATATATATAAAATATATGTTAAGGCCTATCAGTTTTGTGTATCAAGACATCCCTTGGTGTGAACACATTCATTGGAACCTGCTGAGCCTGTCCAACATCATTCCCTCCAATAAGATCCATAAGGAAATCAAGTCTTACAGGCTCCTTGGACCTTGCTGGTATGAACTTACAACAATGGTGACAACATGCACATACGATGTGGTGGTTTGAATGACAATGGCCCTGATTGGTTCCAAGTATTTGAACATTTTGTCCCCAGTTAGTGGCGCTGTTTTGGATGAAGCACAGTGACTAGGGATGGGCTTAGAAACTTCTTAAGCCTTGCTGGCTCTCTGGTCACTTTTGAGTTCCTGTGCCAACTTGAAGATGTGAGAGCTCAGCTTCTGCTCTTACTCCAGCCATCTCTGCCACCACACCTCCCTGCCATGATGGACTCCTGTCCATTTGAAACCATAGGCTAAATAAACTCTTTCTTTTATAAGTTCCCTTGGTCATGGTGTTTCTATCACAGAAACAAAAGTGTAACGAATACATATGATTTTTCAGATATTCAGAATTTCAAAAGTAATACATGCTGGTTGTGTGTGTGTGTGTGTGTGTGTGTGTGTGTATGTGTGTGTGTCTGTATTTCTGTGTATATGTCTGGGATGTGCCAGTACCATAGCATACATGTTGAGGTTAGAGGACAACCAGAGGGAATTGATTTCTTTCCTTCTACCACATGGGTACTAAGGATCAAACACGGGTCTATATGCTTAGTGGCAAGTGTCTTTACCCATTGATCTATATCTCTGCCCAACAAGATGATTTTGAAACTGTGAATATAGAGTTGTGAAGAAAAATGTGAAAATTCCCTTCATCCTGAATAGACTATGAATATTAGTTACTTTTGCTGTTGCTGTGATAAAATACCCTGTCAAAAGCAGCTCAAGGATGGGAGTTTATTTTGGCTCACAGTTTAAGGTACCATCCACCAAGGTGGGAGTGTCATGCAGCTGGAGCTTCAGGCAAGTGGTCACATTGTATCTGCACTCAGAAACAGAGGAGAAAGAGAGAGGAGAGAGAGAGAGAGAGAGAGATTTATCGAATCCATTATTTTCATACTTTGCTAAAGAGGAATTTCACAAGTTTGAGTAGCTTCATATATATATATATATACATACATATATACACATATATATGTTATACATGTGTTTGTGTTTATATGAGTTCTTTAAATAAATATAGTATATATAGGTCTTTAAATAAATAAATATATATATATGTATATATATATAGAGAGAGAGATTTAAAGAAAACATAGATCTCCTTATATCCACTTGCACTTGCATGAGAAATTTTAGAATGCTTCATGAAATCTTTATATGTTGATCTTCTTAGATGCCCTTATTATGAAAGAAAAGATGAAATTTTAGAATCCAAGAGTCTTTTAAATGTATGAAAAAGAAAACTGAGTTCTTTTAAAAAGAATTTTAAGAAAAGGGAATATTTTATGAAGACAA
>NW_008345699.1:1083429-1093088 GCF_000622305.1 Nannospalax galili | reverse complement strand
TAAAAGAGTTTAAAAATCTTTTAAAATTAAAAGTAGTTTTAATCTTTTGCTCTGTAGCACTGTTGAACAGTTTGATGATATTCCTTTATCACTTATGGATAAAAATCAATTATCAGGGCCCTGTTCTACTAATGACAGAGTAGTCTAATCAGCCTAGTGCATATAGAAATGGTATATTCTGGATCAAATGTTTTGAACAAAAACACCTGTTTGATGTCACTGAAGGCAGAAAGTAGAAGGAAAGAACTCTTGAGAGGCCGGGTGGGCTTTCATGAGGTTTCTTTGAGTTTGCTGCTTTTTGTTGCAGAACACCAGCTGGTCCCAGTAGGTGAGGTAGCAGCAGGCCCCAGTGTTAGACAGTCACTGGTTTGAGGACAGCAGGAAGCTAGATAATTAAGCAGAATTCATGAAAGGGCAGCTCAGACTGTATGAGACTACACATCTTCATGACTTCTGTAGTAATCCAACACACATTATTGCAACGTAAATTCATGTGTATTTGTAGACCCACCCCTCACCCTAGTGAAAATAGGGATTGAAAACTGAAAGTTTTGAGCAGAGATGTGAGTTTAGTCGCTGCAGAATGTCATTTGGTTAACCTCGTACTAGAGCAAAATACTGAAACAAAACTGAATTATGAACCTGTCAAAAGGGGTGTGTGTGTGTGTGTGTGTGTATATATGTGTGTGTGTGTATGTTTATATATATTCATATATATATATATATTTCAACACAGAAATGCTAGACTCATGGAACAGTCTGATTCACTGCATGTGAATGTATATACATATGAAAGTGGACATGCATGTGCATAGTACATATGGTGAGATCAGAGGTGATCACCAATCACCTTCTGGGAAAATTTAGGACTGAATTCAGATCATCAGGTTTGTGGGCAAGTGTCTCTAACATCTGAGCTAGCCCATGGGCCCAACCTACATTATTTTGCACCTGGTTTAAGTCCTTAAATGATGAAAAAATAATTTTTAACCTGACTTAAAGTATTTATCTTCATGCCTGTAATGAAAACAACAGGAATAAGTTAAGACCTGCAAAGAGATATGCTTTCATACAAGAAAAAAAAAACCTCAAAAGGGGACAAGCATTGCTTGGTATTCCCAGGAAAAGAATTCTCACAACAGAATGAAAGTGTATTTGTTAACGTTAATATCTCTCATAATTATTGAAAAAGGAAATGAGAATGTACAAGATGTTAAAAGGATATGAGGATGGAGATATTTTCAAAAAGGAAAAAAATGAGAAAGCCTAAGTAAGTTGATGAAGGTCTGTGTAGGTTTGTTATGATATACAAAGGATTAGACAAAAGTAATATACACATAATCTTAAAATTTCTAAGGTTATAGTTTAGTCAACTAGTTTTATGAACAAAATATATGTCTAATCAAAGTTTAGGGAGAACATTTGTTTTTTTAACCCGTTTTATTTGTCATTTTTAAAAGACCTATTTAATCTAATCTGTGTTTTCTCAAGAGCTCTTGGGCATGGGTCCATTTCTCAGAGTCTGTCACTCGAATAGGCATACTAGGCATCCCAATAGTAAGGAAAACTGACCACTTCCCAGCATCTATCAAATGCCAACAGATCATCAGCTAGGGTTGGGGCTTCCTGAAAACTTCCACCATCCATGCTGGGCCCTGTATAGTTTGGGTTGCACAGGTTTTGTGAATGCTGCCATAAGTGCTATGAGTTCATATGCACAACTACCCTGTGGTTTCCAGACAACACAGTTTCATATACTTATATTTTAATTGTTAGCACTATCACTTGGAAAAGAAAAAAAATATAGTAAAAAGATCAAGATTAAATGTAACTCATTATTCTAAATAGGTTTCCCCTTAATGAGGAAATGTTCACATCTTAAATTTGTGAGCTTATTTATATCATTATGGTAATTTTAGTTAAATTACAGATTAAAATTAATTTAAAAGAAAAAAATCTCTGTGGCATGTTTTCTTAGTCATTGGTTAGGCTGTGACATTGATTCTATTCAGAATTTTCTCTAACTATAAAAATAAACATTTTTGATTACACAGTGCTAAAAGTGTTTGCTACTCTAATCATCTCATATGATTAAGTAAGGTTATTTTAGAACAAAGTTAGCTGAGTAACATAATAATTACATAACAGATGGTGTTGAGAAGATTCATGAGCTGTAAATAGGACCATATAAAGTGAAGAGAAATTTCACCTCAGGCAGAGTAGGAATAATTTTAATTTTTCTACACTTAGAAGCATACTATGAGAGAAAATTCACAAGGCAATTAAGAATAACACCAAAGTTACAAAGATCCATTATACACATTTTCATTGTGTTAAAGCAAGAGATGGTCTCTTCCCATTGAAAAATTATATCCCTTTCTGAAAATTCAGAAAATGAAGCTTTTTAGCATTTGCTCAGATATTATATATTGTTTTGTAGTCACAGTAAGAGACTGGATTATCAAAAAAGATTGATCATCACCACGTCTCATAACAAAGAAATACTTATTAATTTTTAATTTCCCAAAGACAGAAATATAATGAAATTTCACTTATTAAAATAAAAAAAATTTCACAATAACTCAGAGATGGAAGCAACTTAACTGTCCCTCAGTTGTTGAGTGGATAATGAAAATGAGGTTCATTTATACGATAGAGTTTTACTCAGCAGTAAAGAAAGAGAAAATCATGAAATTTGCAGGTAAATGGATGGAACTAGAAACTGTTATATTAAGTGAAGTAACACAGACTCAGAAAAAAAATCGATGTATGTTCTCCCTCATATGTGGATCCTAGAATCAAATTCTGATAAGTGAGTATGTATCCAGACATAACTACAGGAACCAGGATAATGGAAAGGAGACAGGGAGGTAAAGGAAAAGAAAGAACCTGAAAGGGAACAGTAGGAGACAGGCATTAATAAGGGAGATATGGTTAAAATTTGGGTTAGTTTAAGGGAGGGGGGAGGGAAGGGTATACAAGGAACCTAGGGAATAAAGGGAAAGGAGGAGCTCAAGAGAGGTAGGACCATAGGAGAAGGGTATTATTAAGGGAGAAAGGGGGGAGGGATGGGTCACCTTAAGTGGGAAAACCATGATGCAGGGGTGAGGCAATGCAAAAGATGAACAAAGCCTAGCTTGTTTTGAAGAACAGAGGGAACCATATTACTCCAACAACCTACTGACAAATTATACATAGCAGCTCAAGAAATATATGTCTAGGCAAGGTTTGTCTGAGAACAATTGGTCTTTGCCCAAGATTCATCTACACGCACATGGTGATTAAAAGTGCCAGACTGGTGGAACTAACCTTCTTGGATTTTTAACAGACATACTTTGAGGCCTATGCTAATTTGGTCAGAGGGACATAAAGGTTTTTATTCTTTCTCCTTGCCCTCCTAGGTAGACTAGTTCCAGGGGACTATGAACATCTCAAAATGTTCTGTAATTGTGGTGGGTCACCTGTCCTCTTGATCAAGGCAGCCATGGAGATGCCACTAGATGGACTTGAACCAGTATCCAGTCTACAAAGTGGAGGGTTAAGACAGAGGAAATATTTCCTCCATGCTTCCAAGCAAAGCCAGCCATGGTTGATTTGAGCAGGACCTTTGACTTATGTTCACATAGGTGGAACTGGCAAAAGAAAAGAGCCAGGTGCACCTCCCAAGCCTATATGACCCCTGAGGAACAGATCCTCAACACCGATCCTCAAACAGTCTTAAGAGTAAAAATAAATTGATTTATCTGGGCCAACTTTATAGCCTTAAATACCCAAAAGGACAGTATAACCAAAGATTAAAGGGGCCAATATAACTTTCTTAAGACTCCATATATACAGCTAAATGCTGCATAAAAAGCAACAATTCCAGATAGGAGATACCTTCTTTTGAGTTTTTGGCCTGGGTGGGCCAAGGGACTCCCAGATAGTAATCCAGCATAGAACTGGGAAAATAAACAGCAGACCCCAATCTTATCTAAAGGAATATTGACAACTGATTGCTGCTACATGAGGAACAGCTGACCTTCCCAAAACAAAGACTTCTAGATAAGCTGACTACATTCACCAGATGGGCAGGTAGTGGGGAACAGCTGGAGGTGCTGACAACACAGCAGACAGTAGCAGGGATGACAGAATATAAGTACTCTTGTGGAGGGAGGGAGGCTATGGGAGGGTGCCATCTGGGATGTGGGTATATAGGTGATTAAGATGGTTTGGGATGTTCTGTGTGATATACACAAAAAAATCAACAAATTTTAAAAAATAAATTATATTTGAGGAGGAAGCATAAAAATTTACATCATGTTAATAAGTAGAGTTTATAAACATTAATTACCATTGACATCTACTCAATGACTTTATAGACATACACAGGTGCCAAGGGTCCGAGAGCAACTGATTATGACTAGTAATAATCAGATACATACAGATTAGAGACGCATGTGCCAACATCTCAATGTTATTAACAAAAACAATGAATCTTTCTGTAAGAAAAAGTATATTTTAAAATGAAATGGAGATTTTTTTTAAAGGTTAAAACCTCATTCAATTTTGTGTCTTACACGGTTAATACTGAGTTCAATATTGTATAACTGTATTAACTCAACAGTGAACCTAAAAATTTTATGGCCACTTTTGAAAGAGATGTGTCTTTGCTCTGGAAACTGTTACTGAGTATGTTAAAGCTGTAATGAAATGTTTCTTTTAAAAACATAAAAAATATATAAAAATTTTAGGAAAAGCATTGACAAATGTAGCTTCATGAAACGTACCAAAAAGACAAATAAGGGGCTGGAGAGATGTCACAGCAGTTAAGAGCACTGCCTGTTCTTATAGAAGACCCGAGTTTGAGTCCCAGGACCCACATGATAGCTAACAACTTGTTGTAAGTCCAATTCCAGGGGATCTGGTTCCCGATTCTGACCTCTGCAGGCAATGCCCAACAGGGGTACATCTACCTACATGCAGGCAATACATTCATGCACATAAAAAATAAAAATAATTAATAAATATTTTTAGAGTACAAATAAAACATTTGATTTTGAGGACCTGAGCTAATTAAACTGTAATTCATTCTAGTTTCTCATTTCTTTTGTGTAAGTTTTGTTTTTCTAATTTTAAAAGAAACCATAAATTAACCTTACTGAAATATGGTTGAGAATTATGTAATGCTCATACCAGCATAAACATAAGTGATTTTATAGTATACTTAACATGATAATATTTTAATCTAAAGTATCAAAATTTTAAAAAATCTGTTAAATTCAAACTCCAGAGATCTAAAGAAATGAAAATGTGTACTGAATGTCTGTAGATGCTTGTTAGAAAATAAACAAGTAACCATCTTATTTTCTTTTCCTATTCTTGCAATAAAATGATATGACAAAAGCAATTTAAAGTAGAAAAGGTTTATTTAGCTCAAAGATTCAGATAGCAATCTATCTTTTCAAGGAATAATTACTTTCTATCACAGTATCAGGAGCTTGAGAGAACTGGTCATATTACATTCACAGTCAAGAGAAGAGATCAATGAATTAACGCCCCTCCCCAACTGTCACTGGATCAACTGTGTAAAGAATGGGCCAATCACAACTAAGATGAATCTTCCCACATCAATTAATGTAATGAAGACAGTTCCTCACAGATTTTTTTCTCAGAGGCTAACCTCAGTCTAGACAATCCTGCACAGGTGTACACAAAGATACACAAAAGTTTTGAATTGATAATTATTATTAAATATTAAACAAACCTAAACCCAAACAAAAAGTAAATCCAAAACTTCAAACAATACAAAAACAACAAGAAACCATGAACAAGTCTCAGGACAAGCTCTTACCATAACTAACATATAGATCCACCTGGTAAAGTTAGATGTTAATATACTGGACCTAAGAGTATTTTTGAGGGGAAGCAAAACTAAATTTGATTACATAGAGTCTATAATGGCTATGATTTGGAAGAGTGGAATAACAAAATAGGGATGGAATGCTTGAAGATGAGCAGTCTTTCATAAGAACGATTTGTGGTTAATGAGGGCAGATGGCCCTGGTTACCTAAAGTAATGGAATAGCATCCACTTTGGTCTCCATGTTCATTTGACATGGAACTACTTCCCTTAATTCCCCTCTTCCACTATATACACATTGTTATTAAATTTAGGATGTCTTAGCATATGCACTTTATCACAGAGTTTCTTTTGATAACTTGCTCCTGCTGTAATGCAATTAATTAATATTTCATTTATGTACAATTCCTAAAAGATAAAATAATGATAAATCAGTGAATATTACCATGAGGACCCTGATCCAGAGATATGATCTAAGGCAGAAATGGAATCTGCACTCAGGAAATTTATAAAAGCCTGACAGAACTCATAAATGTATATGCTAATTATATAATATAAAACAACATTACTTTCTATACTAACCTTTAAAGTAATAAAAATACTACTACAAAAAGCATTTAAACATATTGTATGTGTTAATAAAATTTATTGACAATGTAAACATAAAATAAGTAATATCACTTGTGACAAGTTGAGGTAGACGAGATATTTCTCTGTACCTTTTGAATATGTGTCAGAATACACATTTAAGTAATCTTTAACATTTGTGGATGTTTTAATGAGAATGTCCTCCATAGGCTCCAAGTATTTGGACATTTTGGTGGCACTGTTTTGGGAGGTCTTAGAAGGTGTGACCATGCTGGAGGAAGCACATCACTGGGACAGGTTTAGAGTCCTTAAGCATTGTTGGATCTTGAGTCACTCTCTTGATTCCTGTACCTGCTTGAAGATGTGAGTGTTCTGCTTTCTGTGCCTGCTCCAGCCACCTCTTGACACCATGCCTCCCTGCCATGACAGACTGTTATTCCCCTGGAAACTTAAGCTTGAATAAACTCTTCTATAATTTGCTTTGATCAGTGTTTCTATCACAACAGAAAAGTACTAATACAAAATTCTTAGAAGATTTTCCAAATATGCTTTTTTTTAAAGACATAAATCCTTGGTTATTTAGAATTAATTGAAAATTCAAATGTTAGTTATTGAGTAGTAGGGCACGGTGGCACAAACCCTTAATCCCTGTAATGGGGAGGCAGAGGCATGTGGATCTCTGTGAGTTCAAGACCAGCTTGGCCTACATAGTAAGCTCTAGGCCAGCTGAGGATACAGGGAGCCCCTGTCTCAAAAAAAAACAAACAAACAAAAAAAAGAATTCAAATGTTAACTATTTAATGAGGTAGCTGAAAATAAGCTAACTCAGAAATTTTGAGACCACATATTTAAAATAAAGTAAAATAGTAGTGATGTATTTAAAGAAGAAATTGACACACACACACACACACACACACACACACACACACACATATACCTTGATACAGTTGTGTGTTTTATATTTATTTCAAGAGAAATTCATGACTATATCACTCTATGTGTACTTGTCATGTTATTTTCAGTCTGAGTTTTAAAAAATGAACACCCAATTTCTGGGTCTCTTCAATATCCTCCACTTCATTAAACATTATAACATTTCTGAACTTCCAATCTCTACTAATGAAGACAAATAATGTATGTAATTTAAAATATAATACATTAATCATTGGACCTAGTTCTGTTCAGGGTCAAAAGCCTGAACAGAAAGAGAGATTTCTATATTAAGTGCATCATTTTAATCTGACATAGGTTATCACTATTGTTATTAGTTAGTGAAAGATGGGGCCAGAAATCCTTTTATGGGCTTAGACTTTGTTGCCTTTGAAGAACACTTGGAAGTTGTTTACTTGGTTGTCTAGTTTTGAAATCCTAATTATTTATGAATATTTCAGCTAATTTGTAAATAAGATGAATGTGGGAGACAAGCTTGAGCCTAGGGTGATATTGCAACTGTCAGGGCCACGTGGTTTCCAGGACTCCATGCCCTGTAATCTGAAACCCAGTATGCTAATGAGGCACCCTACCCACTATTCTGTGACAGATAGGAAGCTAAATATGTTCTGATAGGGTGCTAAACCTGTTATGCTAATAAGGTATCCTACTTGCTGTGCTGTGATTGGACCACCACCCCTATATAAGCTTGTGCCTTCCTGAAATAAAACAGACTTGTGTCACTGAACCTGGTCTCCTGCGTCTGAATGTGGCTCCACTGACAGCAGTCTCCTCACCAGCCCTGGGGTCTGGGACCGGGCAGAAGCAGCGACAACAGTAGGCAGCACAGGCCAAGAAGAAGAGCTGCCTCAGCACAAGGCGAGCAGAAGAATGGTCTCAGCCCAGGACAGGCAGAAGAGCGGCTTCAGCCCAGGGCACATGGAGGAACAGCCTTAATGCCCATGAGAATGAAGGAGCAGCACCCACGAGAACAGAGGAGCAGCCACTGCTGGCGGTGACTGCAGATGAATATTACAATAGCCCATAATAACATACAAATTTTATGTTATTGTTTCACATTTTGTTTTCAAAGGAAATTTCACTACAGAGTCAATTTTTGCAGTATGACTTTTGCAAACACAATTGTAAATACTATTTATAAACAGGTTTCATTAGTTACTTTTCACTTCTTATAAAATTTTCAAATTTTCTTATCAGAAGAAGATGACATTCTCACAGCGTCCTTTCATTTCGTTTGTGTTTCTTCTTCCTTCCTTGTTTCATACTTGTGACAATACCTTTAATTTTATTCTTAGAATCTATGTTATTATGGCATCTAGACTTGAATGAAATTCAGGTTTCCTCATTTTTTTTCAAAAATTTTCTTACCATATGTATGTGGGAAAATGGTTGAGTGCAGGTGCCTCTTAATCATACCCAGACCCCCTCCCTTATCTGCACCCCCTTATAGCTCCTCCATCAGATTTCATGCATTTTTTTCATAAATATTAAGGCATATTGAGTCAAGTTTGTGTACCCATATGTCCCTGGATGTGAGTTCATTCATTAGGGTCTAGTCAGCCTATCTAGAGTGACTTTTTTAAAGAATATCAAGTGTCCCTCAACTCATAGTAATCAGCTGCTAATAGTTCTTGGGCTAGGGTTGGGGCATCATCCCCATTTATTCAGTTTTATCCTGGGCTTTTGGTTTAATTGAGCTTGCATGTGTCTTGTACATGTCACCATTGCTGTAAGTTCATATGAACAAGTACGCAGTAGACTGGAAGACTCTGTTTCCTTATGTTCATACACGAACTTTGGTTCTCACAATCTTCCTTTCCCCCCTTCCACAACTGTCCCTAAACCAATTAAAAATATATTTTTATTACTTTTATTTTATGTGTATGAGTGTATTGCTTACACATATGCAAGTGCACCCATACCCTGCAATGTTGCAGAGGCCAGAAGAGGGTGTCAGATCCCCAGATGGGTGCTGGGAACTGAATCCAGGTCCTCTGCAAGAGCAGCCAGTGCTCCTAACCGTTGAACTATCTCTCCAGTCATCCTAGCCAAGTTAAAAAAAATATTTATTTACTTTACATGAATGAGCATTTTGTCTCCATGGATATGGTAAATATCCATGCAGTGTTCATGAAAGTCAGAAGTTGGCATTGGACCTCCTAAAACTGGAGTTTTAGATGATTGTGAGCTGCTATGTGGGTACTGGTTATCAAACCTGAGTCCTCTGCAAGAGTAGCCAGTATTCTTAACCTCAGAGACATCTCTTCAATCTCTTCAG
>NW_008345699.1:1072096-1083303 GCF_000622305.1 Nannospalax galili | reverse complement strand
CTGTAAAAATGCAATTTTAACAGACAGCCCCAAATAAAAATAGTTTATTGTTATTAACTCTAGTATTAGTTATATAATTATTTATTTAAGTATAATTTAGTCAATACTTTTAACCAGGTGCTGATAGATCCCATAAATGGCACATAAGTTATAGTCACTCACAAGAGAACATAAGAAAAAAGCAGAAACTGTGTTCTATTACCATTCTCACTAATTTATTTTTTAGAATTCACCAGAACAACACAGGGTAATCAATAAAATTCAAGACAATCTCCAGAATTACATACCAGTAAATAAATTTAAAAAAACAAGCAATAAAATCAGACTCAACATTTAAGCAATAACTAGGTACCTAACAATTCAACAAATATTTAACTTACAAATTGAACTATCTTTTTTTTTCTACACATTTACTTTGTGGAGACATGTCCAAAGCCCAAAATATAACATTTCTCAAACTTCTGGGATTTTGCTTCTAAGGACAGTTTGAGCTCTCTTGTTAGACCATATATATATTCACATCTGCATTTGGATATACATCAATAGTCTTCTGCTTCTAAACAGAAAAAAAATAATAGTTGAAAAATAAGTGTCAATACTCCAAAACACCCTTTTTAAATCATAATGCCTGATGTCTACTATGAGCATAAAGAAGCTGTGCATGATTCTTGTATGATTAATACTTTAAAATTTTTTTGAGAATTTCAGACATTTCCATACCTTCCAGTCTCCCATCAACTCCTCCCATATCCCCCCGACTCCCTCTCAATTTCTTGTCCTCTTCTTTAATTATTGTTACCTATACATATACATATATGCATATACATATATATATATATATTATACTAGGTCCATTTAGTGGTGATTGTTTTTACCTGTGCTTAGGAATAACCACTTAACTTTAAATAACTTCTCAGGGAGCCCAATTCTCCTTCCCTCTACATTCGTTAATTGCCTGTAGCTATTCGTATAGACGTAGAACACCATGAAACTTCCCCTATCCACTTTGGCATGTCAGCTGGATTTGCCGTTATTCAGATCTCATTAGAGCACCGTACTGTGGTGATTTCATTTGTGCATCTTCCTTATCATGTGTAGAATGCACGGACGAGCAGCAAGTGTCTTGCCCCTCTGACTCTTATGTTCTTTCCATTCTCTCTTTCTTGATGTCTCTGAGCCTTATGTGTAGCCGTGCCACTTAGAGCTGGGCACCTCACATTCAGTTACCTAGTCTCTATGTTTTCCCAGCTGTGGAATTTTATTTCCATCTGTTGCAAAAGAAAGCATCTTTTATGAGTGAAGAAAGCTACAGTTGTCTACAAATATATGAATACATATTTAGCATATAGTAGAAATCACATTGGTCTAGGGAAGTGACAAGTCTAGATTTTCTTCTAAGTTCTATGTCATCTCTAGTTATGTATACAGCATGTTTACAGTATCACACATGAATTCCCTCCTATTGAGGGGCCTAAAGTAAAAAGAGACAGCTGTTGATTATCCTCAAGATAAAAGTGCCACTATTCTAACAATAGCGATAATTTGCTGGGCCAGTTATTGTTGTGATTCCCAGGTTTTGGAACTTTTGTTGTGATTCCCAGGTTTTGGACCTTTTGTTGTGTTTCCTAGGTTTTGGACCATCGATTCTTCTTTCTCCCTTGGCAGCAAGCATACTATCTTCTGGTACTATGAGAGCTAGTCTTCACAAGGGAAGATTCCACACCAATTATGGTTGAATTGCTCCTAGTTCTGTGCCCAAAGTATGTTGTGCCTTAAAGATCTAGGAGCAATCCAAGGCTGTGGCAATAGCCTGTATTATTTTGGTTCTCAAGTGTTAGATTACTCTGTAAGTATAAGGAAAATGTCTTAAACATATGTGCCAAGACAGATAAGCTACTTTTTCACATTTTAAAAATTCCTGTCTCCATGACTATAGCTAACTCCCCATTATGTGGAGATATTAATGGGTAAAACACAGAGCTTTCAAAATGTCAAAATGCAATGGGATTTAATACTGAAAGTGCTACATTCCTAAGAAAACTAGCAGGAATTTCTATGTAAGAGACTTTCTTAAATGCTTAGGATATTATTATCATGTTTCTAATCACAGTTAAAGATCCCTGCCATTCATCAGTTCACATAAGAAATTAACAGAGGTGTAGCCTCGTGCATTCTCTGAAGATAGCTACAGAATATGCTGAAGGACAAACCTCCAACTTGAGTGCAATTAGCAGTACACTGACCTCCAGATCAGGAAAATTTAAAGTCAATAGCTGAGAACCACTTGAATGGACAGTGATTGATTTTGCTTGCTCTGGCCTATGGAGGAATGATTGATCTCAGCTTTATTTTGTGTTAGCCCTTTCTCTATTGCAAACCTAATGAGGCATAAGGGGTAAAGTGAAAATGGAAACAATAGAGCTTGTGCCTGCGTGGCACCAACAGTATAGTGATGTGATAAGAAATTAGTACAGCTTGCATTTTGGCATTAACAGTCTGCATCCTCAATATTCTTAGACAAAAAGAAATATTTTTGGTTTGTGAATATATTTATTTTACATTTCAGGAGTTATTATTTGATTAAACTGGTAGCTACTGAGTATCTTCTATGAGTTACTTATTTGAAAATGATTAGAAGGGATATTTTATTTAACATATTTTACAGAAATTCCTTTATAGTTGAAGCGTCCATTATCAGAATATATCAAAAATATATCCGCCTTTTTTGTTGTTGTACATGATACTTGTAAGAATCAATACTGATGGAAAATAATTGTTTGAAAGATTTGTTGATAATACCAAAATAAAGGGTATTTGGAAAATAAGTTTAAGACTCTATTGAGCTCACATAGTCTCTGATCTCACCAGGAAAAGCTATCTTTTGATTTGCAACTAGAGAGTTATAGGTAGAAAATTGCATTTATGTAGATTTGTGAAGAAAGTTAATAACTGCATGGAAATTATTTCTTACAAGAAGAGAAATATTAACTGTCTTGTCATATAAGGAAGATAAAGCTTAGGACTGGGAGAGATGGCTCACTGGCTACTATTGCAGAGGACCTGGGTTGATTTCCCAGCATCAACATGACAGGTAACAACCATCTGTAATGGTAGTTAGAAGGGATTTAGTGCTCTCTCTGGCTTCTGTGAGCCTTGCACATATGAAGGCACTTATATACATGCAGGCAAAACTCTCATACACATAAAATAGAAATGAACCAAAAATAAATACAATAATGTTTATTAATCAAATCTTCCCTTTTTCGATTTACTTATTTTTATTTTATGTGTATGAGTGTTTTGTTTGCATATATATAAATGCACCTGAATCATGCAGTGCCCCTGGACCACAGAATAGGATTTGGGATTCCCTTGAACGGGTTTCACAGATGGCTGTTAGCCACCATATGGGTGCTCAGAACCAAACCCGGGTCTTCTGCAAAATCATTCAGTACTCTTAACCACTGAGTTATCTTTCCAAATCCAAATTATTGCTTTTTTTTAACAGGTGGAAAATATTCCTTTGTGTAATTGATGAATTGATTGGCATTTAGGTTGTTTGCATTCCCTGGTTATTGTGAATAGAGCAGCAACGAACATGGATGAACATGTATATCTATATTAAGATATAGAGAGTCCTGTGGGTATATGCTCAAGAATGCTATAGCCGGATCATGTGGTAGATTTACTTTTAGCTTTTTAATGAATCTCCACACTGCTTTTCATAACGGCTGCACAAGTTTGCCATCCCTCCAGCAGTAAATGAGGGTTCCCTTCACCCCATATCTTCTCCAGCATTTCTTTTATTTTTTTAATTTTATTTATTATTTTAATTTTATTTTATGTGTATGAGTATATTGCCTGCACATATGGAAGCACACCTTTGTCCCACAATGTCATGGAGGTCAGATGAGGGCATAAGTTCCCCTTGAATTGGAGTTGCTGGCTTCAAACCTGGGTCCTCTGCAAGAGCTGCCTGTGCTCTTAATTTCTGAGTCATCTCTCCAGCCCCAGAAATTTGTTTTTCATCTTTTGAGAACTCTCTGTTCTTTGCCTGATTTTTTTAGACAAGCTCTCCCTGTTGAAATGGCCTGGAACTCACTATGCAGACCAGGCTCACACAGAGCCTCTGCCTCCTGCCTCTTCCTCCTGAGTGCCAGGACTAAAGGTGTGGACCACCATACCAAAGTTGTCCCAATTTTTAATTGGTTTGTTTCTTTCTTTGATGTTTAGTTTTATTTTGGAGGGGGTTCTTTGAATAGTCCTGATACCAACTAACCA
This sequence comes from Nannospalax galili, assembly GCF_000622305.1. Lineage (NCBI taxonomy): Eukaryota > Metazoa > Chordata > Mammalia > Rodentia > Spalacidae > Nannospalax > Nannospalax galili. Next base: position 1,079,022 of record NW_008345699.1, on the reverse strand, counting down.
TCTGTCAGAGGTACAGATGGTAAAGATTTTTTTCCCATTATATAGATTGCCTAGTCACTCAAATGATGGTATTTTTAGATGCACAGATGCTTTCTAGATTGATGTGGTTCCATTTGTCAGTTGTTAGACTTAATGCTTTAGTATAGGAGTCATATTCAGAAAGTCTTTGCCTGTGCCTACATATTCCAATATATTCAGTGCTTTCTCCTCTATCATATTTGGGATATTAGGTCTTATTTTGAGGTCCTTGTTCTATTTGAAGATGACTTTTGTATGTGATGAGAGATAGGGACTCATTTTCATTCTTCTGCATCTATCTACCCAGTTTGACTAGCACTATTTGTTGAACATGTTATCGTTCCTTCAGAGTGTATTTTTGGACTGTTGTAAAAGCTTAACTATTTTTAAATGTGCAGACTTAAATCTGGGATCTCATTTCTAAAGTGGAAATTCATAGGTAAAGATCTGAAACTGGAAAAAATCATACTGAGTGAAGTAACTCAGATCTATAAAGACAATCATTGCATGTTCTCTCTCATAAGTGAGTGTTAGCCTTCATCCTTAGATAAGTGTGTTTGAATTGAAAAATTGATGTAGGTAAGAAAACTAGCAAAAACCATGGGGGGCACTTTAGGGAAGGGAGACAGAATGCAGTGATATAAAGGAGGGTATAGGAATAATGACATAAGATGGATTAAGTGGGGTGAGGATGGAAGGTCAGGGGAAAAGAGGGATAAAGAAACACTAAAGGCATGTAGATAAAGTCATATTACAACCTAACACTATAGAAGCTTCTTGGAGTATAGATATATACCATATACCATATACCATATAAAAAGAGATTAAAAGTGTTACCCTACAGTTGAGGGCATTTTTCCTTCTGTACATCATAGGCTAGGAAAGAAAATTCCCAATAGTAAGAATCAACTTTATCTTTTGAAAATGTGAACTAGGGGTCACATATGTCCTCCAACAATACTGCCAATTGCCGCTGTCTTGGTTAGCCACCAGTACTTGATGGTAAGACCCTACTGCTGAAAACAATACATATATATGAGCTGTAGATCAAACAGGATAAAATCAAGCTGTTACTGATTACAAAGATTCATTTCTACTGTCTAGCGTTCAAAGATATAGAAAGTGCTATGCATGCTACCAGAAAAGAAACAAAATTATCAACCTTCCCAGATGTGTATCCTAGAAGCAACAACAACTGGCCTGGCAATATAGTCCCATTGATGTAATAGTGGCATAAATGTTATGGGAATAACCAAACACTTTATTATTGGATTTAAGGTATGCTTCACACAATGGAGCCTATAGCTGACAGTGATATTAGGCTTAAGAACTTGTAGTTAAACAGGTCATAACCACAGGGGAGAGCCTACTACTATTATTTTGTTAAAGAGAAATAATATTAAATTGACTCTCAATGACTTAATTTTATAGCCATATATTAATGCATCTCTCAACTCTCACCAGAGAAATTTCCTTATGCAGCACGTGGTGATTAAAACGGAGACCTCTAAGAGACCAATGAGCAAAGAATGAAACCAAAGAGTGCTTTTCCCTGAATAGGACACCTATATCAAACTTCTGCCTCCCAAGGCTCTGTGTGGGAAAGGAGGCAGAAATATTCTAAGAGCCAGAGGTGGTGAATGACCATGAAGAAACAGAGTTTTACAGACAGCTGGTTAGTTATTCTTATGAACTTACAGCAATGGTGACAATATGCACAAGTCCCATATTAGCTCAAACCGGTCAAAATCCCAGCAGAGAACTAGGGAACTGGTAAGAAACCTCAACTCTATCTGAGGAACTATTTGCAAATAAAGCTCCTGATAGTCAGTTTTCTTTAAGTGTGTGATTCTGGGTAGGTTAAGCAGGCTCCAGGGATGAATCCATGCCGAAGAGCATTGAGATGCACACATTTACTAGATAAGCCTTAAAATATAGAGTTAGTAAAATTAGCCAGGGGAGCATTAGGGGAAGTTGCAGCTTGGGGAGGGGGTCTAAATATGATCAAAATATAGTGTGAAATTTTACAAATTTCAACAAAAAACTTTAAAATTTATTGTATTTAATTCTGGAATGTCATTTTTATAACACAGACTACTTTATTAGTGCAATAAGTAGTTTTCACATTAGGTAATTAATTCCTATGTGGCCTTCAGAATCCAGTGTATATAACATTTCCTTAAAGTAGATTTTACAAACTTTTCAGATGGTGTAATATTCTTCCTTATTTATGTCCTCATAACACTGTAAATTGTTTTCCTAATTTTAACAGAGTAGTGAAGATAAATTATTGTATAATTACTTCTTTCATATATAAATACAGTAAACAAAGACAAAAGCTGCTTTTCTTATTTACTTCAGTATTTCCAGAACCTAGTACAGTGCCTGTCACTTAATAAACACTAAATTAAAACTGTTAAATTAGTGACTGAATTAATCTGCCAAGTATAATTTCAGGTACTAAATTTAAACAGTCAAATAGGATGAGACTGCTCCTTGGAAGACCAGGTGTTGGAGAGTGAGACAAGTAAATGCAAAGGCTAGTCAGGTGTGAGGTGGGAAAGGGAACTGTCAAGTTTTATTTTTAGGGGGAAGTTGATGGGCAAGGTGAAACTCGATAAGAAAAGAGTAGATGTTATTAACCGATGGGAGTTAGCATAGGATTGGATCCGTTTATAACTCTGGGGAAGGATGCAGAAAAGGAGCTCAGCACCTGAGAAGTTTATTGATATATTAGATCTGTGAAAAGAAAGGAATGGATGCAGGCTAAGTCAGATTTCCTAGAAACTGCAGTGTCCGTGCAGCAATGTCTCTGCCTGCCCATCATGGAGCTGCAGAACATAGATTTCTAGCTGGAGTGACTGTATTGTGTAAATATGACCAGTCCCTTGGACCATAGTCATGCTCAGCTGCTGGCCAAGGTTGTTCTGAGCAGACCTTGATAAAACTGAAAAACTGGGGCCTACCTAAAGGATAAAGGGTTGAAGGCCATAAGCAAGCCATACTCCTAATATCTGGGCAGTGGTTCCTTCCTGGAAAAGATTCCCCATTTGGCAAACTTCAATGCTATCTTCACTGACTGCCTCTCTATTTCATACCAAATAAATACTTATCACAGAACAAGACATGGCTGGTATCTAAGTGAGAGTGAAGGTGTAAGAAGGGTCTCTGGTGTCTCAGTGGGGCATTTGTGTCTTAGCCCATATCCAACCTGCTCAGGAGGCTACTGACACATTTAGGTAAAGGAGCAACAGGTACAAACATGCATTCTAGATCTTTTCTGTTCTGTAGCACTGAATTAGCCCATATCCAACCTGCTCAGGAGGCTACTGACACATTTAGGTAAAGGAACAGGTACAAACATGCATTCTAGATCTTTTCTGTTCTGTAGCACTGAGTGAAAGCTGAATGCAGTGCCATTGGTGAGCTGTTGTGTGTGAGAACACACAGAAATTGATGAGTTGTTGTGTGTGTAAGAGAAAGCAAGGCCACTGGTGAGGTGCAATATGTGAACCCCAGTGAAAGCATGAACAGAGAGCACAGTGCAGGCCCAGGGAGCAAGAGTAAATCAGTGCATCTGGAGCAACTTAGCAAGTCCTTTGCATCTGATGATCATTAGACCTGAGCTCTCAACAGCTGGAGTGTGTGATACTTCCTAATTTTCTATGACATGTAAAATTTCACTATGCTCCAAGAATAAGCTTTACAGAATAATAAAATAAAGCTCACTGCTAACTTCCACCACTCAAAATGTAAAGTTGGCCAATTATCACAGTCAGAATCTCAAAGATCTCCCTAAAATCTACTTCCTGCTGTGATCGCACAGCACTATGTCTCAAACCAGTGCCAAGAGTCAAAGAAATAGTGACGACTAAATGTGACTTGGAACATTGGAGGAATTCAAACACCTCATTTTCAAAGCAAGAAAAAGATGATAGTGAGATATTCCAAACAAGAATAAAGGAAACAGAAACCACATATAAACATAGCACTGAACTGGAAAGCAAATGAAAATTACAATAATTAATATTGTTACAAAATTATATGTCTATTTTCTTCATAGATCAAATTGTTCTGTGGGCATATTTTTTGGAATTGTCTTGATTGCTCATTAATGTAGGAAGGACTTGCCCACCGTGGTTGGTGCCATCATTAGGCAGGTGGTCCAGAACTGGATAAGGAAGCTAACTGAGTGTAAGCTGACCGGAGAGCCAGCTAGCAAGATGCATCCTCCACTGTTCCTGCTGAACTTTATGAATGTGAAGCGAGTTGTTTTTTCTGAAGTAATGCTGTGCAAAACTGTAACTAAGCCTGCCTTGAGTTCCTACTTGACTTACTTGGCTTTCCTTAGTAGTGAATTGTGACATGGAAATGTAAGTCAAATAAATCTGTTCTTTCTTTAAGCTGCTTTTGGTCAGAGTATTTTGTTTTTGTTGTTGGGTGGTTTGTTTTTTGTTTGTTTCTTTGTTGTTTTATCACATTAACAGAAAGGAAACTAAAACAACATACATAAGAGAACAGATATCTTCCTCAACAAATGATGCTGGGAAAACTGAGCACCCACATTTTAAAGAATGAAACTGTCTTTTCCAATTACCTGGCACAAAAAAAAGCATTCAAAATACATCAATGATCTTAATAACAACTCAGAGTTCTGAATTTCTTAGCATCAGGAAAATAGTTCATGATAGAGACTTAAAAAATAAAAAAACATTCAAAATACATCAATGATCTTAATAAAAACTCAGAGTTCTGAATTTCTTAGCATCAGGAAAATAGTTTATGATAGAGACTTAAAAAAGGTCTTTCTGAAAATAATGCCAATAGCTCAAGAAATGACAAATGGGATTACATGAACTTTAACAGAAAGTGAGCATATAGACTATAGAATGTGAGAAAGTTTTCATCTCGGTATACATTGAAAGAGTGTAATATTTAGACTATGGAAAGAAGCCAAGAAACTATGCCCAAAACCTCAACACCAAGTTAATAAATGAGCAAATACTTCTCAAATTATGAAGTACAAGTTCCCAGTAAACATGAATAATAATTTTTGAGACATCAGGAAAATACAATTTAAAATCACACTGAGGTTCCATCTTACCCAGTCAGAAATGTTAATATTAAGACAACAATGAATAGGGATTGGGAGACGCTCACTTGGACAAGCTTGTGGGTCTGGGTTCAGATTCCTGGAACCCTCATAAGAGTGAGCATTGGATTCTGGCTTGTAATCCTAGGCTCCCAAAGATTTAGGGAGAGATAGAAGAAGCCATAAAAAGTCACAGGCCATCTAGCATAGCATATGAATCAGCAAAAAATAAGACAGATCCTGTCTCAAAGAAAATGGAAGACAAGGACCAACACCTGAGGTTTTCCTGTGACCACCCACATGTCATGGCATACACACACTTGACCTCACACATCCAAACATACACATAACACACAATTAAAAATGTAAATAAAATAACAGCAAATGCTGCCAAGGATGAAGGGAAATGGAGACCTTACGTGCTGCTGGTGGGACTATCAGTTTGTCTACCCACTGGGAAACTCAGTATAGCTGTTCCTAAAAAATCTAAAACTAGAGCTATGATATGACCCAATTATTCTACCTCTGGGTGTGTTCCTGAACAACTACAATTCAACATACTAAAGAGATGTTTGCTCATTCATGTATTTTTTGTTGTTTTGTTTTTTTCAGGACTATTCACAAAAGCCACATTATGGAATCAGCAAAGGTTTCCACCAATAAGTGAATGGATAAAATAATGTAATTTGTAAACACAATGGGGTTTTAGTCCACTATACAGATGAATAAAATTATGTAATTTGCTAGATACAAGCCATATTTAGACAATATTGCTGCCATGTGGGTGCTGGGATTCGAACCTGGGTCTTCTGTAAGAACAGTCAGTGTTCTTAACCACTGAGCCATCTTTTCAGCCCCCATATGAAGGAATTTTGAAGAAACTAGTAAGAACAGTGTTTATATTTTAGAACGAATATGATACATTTTAAATTTTATTTTTATAATTTTTAATTATTTTATTATTTGAGAATTTAATACATGTTTATAAAGTGGTTGTTTCATATTTTTGGTAAATTTCATACAATATGTTTTGATCATATTAAAGTCCCCTTCCATATCCAACCTACTAAGAACCTTAAATTAAGACTGGATGTCTCTTTCCCAGCAGCCAGTAGTTGCCCATAGTTCCTCAGACAGAGATGGAGTTTCTTATCACATCCCTAAGTCTTTGTTGGGATTTTGTCTGGCTTGAGTTTACACAGGAGTAACTAACTGATCAGCTGTCTGTAAAACTGTTTCTTCATGGTCACCAATTACGTCTGGCCCTTACAATCTTTCTGTCTTTTCTTTTGCAATGATCACTGAGTCTTTTGAGGCAGAAGTTTGATATAGGTGTCCTATGCAGTTTGGAGTCTCTTAATCTCTGCATGATGGCCTGTTTTCGTTCTCTGTCTTGATCAAAATCTATTGTATAAGGAATCTTCTCTGCTGAGATTTGAGAAATGCATTCATCTATGATATGTTTTTCATGTCTGGCAAGATCTTCACTTTTGATCTTCACTCCCCTACCCAGGAACAACATAGTGATATAGGTGTCCTATGCAGTTTGGAGTCTCTTAATCTCTGCATGATGGCCTGTTTTCGTTCTCTGTCTTGATCAAAATCTATTGTATAAGGAATCTTCTCTGCTGAGATTTGAGAAATGCATTCATCTATGATATGTTTTTCATGTCTGGCAAGATCTTCACTTTTGATCTTCACTCCCCTACCCAGGAACAACATAGAGAAAGGGCTTTGTAATAAAAAGACTTAATTATATATATATATATATAGAAAGAGAGATATATATATAGAGAGAGATAGATATAGATATAGA
>NW_008345699.1:1067522-1071680 GCF_000622305.1 Nannospalax galili | reverse complement strand
GTAAGATGAAAGAAAGAAAAAGTTATCTAAGATCTTAACAACTTCTTTTCCATCACGGAAGTATAAAAACTCGAGAACTCAGCAAAAAATTTATTGTTTTATATATACATCATATTTTCAATTTATATATTAGTGCAATTTTATGACATAATATTTCATCTTATTTTCTTTATTATTTATCATGATTCAATTCTACTGTTACTAATCTGAAAAACATATTCTATTCTTCCAAACACTTAGTGAGCATTACATTTTGTGAGGTTTTGCCCTCATTGTTTTAGCAGCATATGGTTAGGTAGGCATGGGTATAGATCTCAAATTATTTATATTTAGTGGGTAAAGCTGTACTCTAAAGTCAATAATCCCACCATGTTATCTCTTATGTGAAAATATAAATGCATTGCAGGAATTATAGAAAAGACAGTCTCAGAGTTCAGCTCAGAGTTTAAGGCAGGATTGGAGACACATGTTGTTTAGTATAAGGATGATATAATTATAAATGCATTGCAGAAAATCCTTCAAGACTGAGAGCAAATAAATCACTTCTAAGTCTTCACAATAGTCCAGATCAAACACATTTAAGACTAAATAAAGTAAGGAAAAGTTGAGAACAAAATGCGAGAATAATGAGAAATACTTGGCTATAAATACTAGGATGTGTGTGACATGATGCAAAATGTTGGGGAGATGAAAGACTTAGATTGTGTAGTTCAATTATGGCTTTATGCACCAGAACAAGAGAGTAGAGTAACGGAAAAAAAAGGCTTCAGGAAAAAAATCCTTATTTGAACTGTAATTGACAGTGGTGTAAATGGCTAAGGTATTTTCAGTGGTGTATGGTTAGGAAACAGACAAACAATTGCTAAGTCTGATTAAAAATTAGTGTTCATTTCTGTTGTGTTCTAGAGTGGGGATTTTGATAGGATTGGAAAAAAGAGAGACATAAGAATTATATGAGAAAGTGCTTCAGATGGCTCATCATGGCTCTTAAGTTATCTAGAAAAGGTAACTAAGAAAGCCCTTCTGAGTCCATGATAATATATAAAAGTCAGTGTAACAGAGTCTCAGAATGCTATGAAATTGCTTTACTATATGCTGTAGTTGCGAAGCCAGGAAAGGAAGGTCTTTGTTCTTGGCAAACATTTCTAATAGTAAAAAGTGGTAACAAGATTGAGCTTAGGTTCATGGACCTAAGTAACACATAGAATTAAGGTGACTAGGAAAACGGGAAAAAAAAAAACATGTTTGCATGAAAGACTACAAGAAAGCACAAGCACCTAGTACAATGTCAAAATTTAGAGTAGGAAAGAATTGCAGCATTTTTAATGTCTGACAAGAGTTTCATGGAAATCAGAGGGAAAAGACCAAGTCAATATGCAACAGTGCTGATCCTCAGGAGAGGAAAAAAAACCTAACATGTAGATCTTAAATCTGACAGTGAAGAGGCAGGCAGAGAGTTTCTTGAGAATAAAAATATCTTCAATTTAAAAAGATAAGGAATTTCTAAAGATTTGAAATAAAGTATTAGGAAGAGTCAAAGTTGAAGTGATACTTACTGAAAAAGACTAATGGTGGTTTTACCATTTTCCTTTCACTTCAGTATTTTTTGTAGTTCAATGCAAAAAGGCCAAGTCAAAATATAATTTTATAGGGGCTGGGGAGATGACTCAGCCAGTAGGAGCATTGGATGTCCTTACAAAAGAACCAGGTTCAGTTCCCAATACCCACATGGTGTTCAGAAGCATAAGTAACTCCAGTTCCAGGAGAGTTGATGCCCTCTTCTGACTTCCGTGGGCCTTGCATGACATGGTGCAACTTCCTACATGCAGGCAGTATATTTATACACATAAAATACCTAAATAAAATTATTAAAAATATTTATTTTATAAAAACCAATGCTAAAAAATACAATCAAATTCATGTTTCTTGATTTCAAAAAACAAAGTACATTTTAAAAGAAAATTTACCATAAATAGTAGAGCACAGTGCATTTTTCATATAAGCATTTAAGTTCTTTAAAGCTCATATACAGATAATCAGAACTCCACTCAAGTGTACTGTTCTGTAGAATAAGGCTGAGATATTTCTAGTCATAAATTTCTTTTAAGATTCTTGGGATCAATACGCCACTGAAACAGGAAAATTCAAAGGCATCATAATCAAAATAAAGACACCAAGTGAAGAAATCATTAAAGGAATTGATTGAATGTACAGAGAGTAAATACTAAGACCAGACTATAGCCAACTTTCTAACTAAAATATTGGACCTATATCAACAGTCTCTTAATAACAAAAATAATTGTTTTTTTGCTGAAGGTAATTGAGTTGTCACAGTTATGAAAGCATAATAGAAGTGGAGAGATGATCATCTTTTCCATTAAGTCTGTCTGTGATGATGCTACTAGCATATTTTCTAAACCTTGGAAACATTATTTAGATCTGAGGTACTATATATTTCTGTTCTCACTGCAAAGGCCAAAAAACAAACAAACAAAAAATTCAGAGGTTTTTGTGATCTTCCCAAGGTTATAAAATCACAGAATGTAAGATTGAATGCACGTTTTCTTAATGATTTTTAAAAATATATTATTTTTATTCTCAAGAAATTCTTTGGATACCTCTTCACTGTCAGATGTAAGATTTACATGTTAGGGTTTTTTCCTCTCCTGAGGATCAGCACTGTTACATGTTATATGTGTATTCGTGTATTGCCTGCATGTAGGTAAGTGCACCCATGTCATGCAATGCCATGGAGGTCAGAAGAGGCTGTTAGATCACTAGGGACTGGAGTTATGGACAGTTGTTAGCTGCCATGTGAGTGCTGGGATTCAAACCCGGGTCTTCTGCAAGAACAACCAGTGTTCTTAACCACTGAGCCATAAATGCAGGTTTTATACCTTGCATTATAACCCATAACAATGACTAGCCCATGTTTCTATACAGAGTTAAACAGTGCTTCCCAATCTTAATTTTGTAATATCAAATTTCGCCCATTAAGTTCATTAGGACAGAGAATGGAAGAATATTAGTAATACAACATATGAACAAAATAAGATCATTAAATAGATTATAAAATTAATAGATAAATTTCACTAAGCAAAAATATTATCAATATTTGGAAAATGTACTTATGAAAATAGTGACAATTTATTTGAGAATCAGGTCAGATTTCCCAATTCTCTGAAGTGCTCAATCATGAGGAAAATATTCTGCTTAAAAAAAAAACACAACTTGTATCCCTTTTTGTTATATAAATCATTCTTCAACTCAAAAATACTAATTTAATATATAATATATATTAGAAATAAACACCAAAAAATGAAAGTTATCTCACATCCATTTTACCACAAAGAATAAACACAAAATAGGATATAAAATTAACTTGTATAAGCTCCATTAAGTCAGTGGTATTTATAGTGAAGTAAAATGAAAATAAGAAAATAATTTGACGAGCGCTAAAATTTTAAAAATGTAAAGGAAAGACAGAAGGTAAATGAGTCGGACCACATACAAGCAAGATTCCAGGCAGAGCAAACAGCCAACTTAAAAAGGTACGGATAATGGGTCATATCTGGTATATCCCAAAAGACAAGAGGTGAGAATGGTGGTATCGAATAAAATGGAAAGAAGATGATAGCAAAGAGATGGTGAGTGAGGTGTGGGGGCAGCAGGCTTTATTACACAGGGCTTAAAAGCAGCCAGCGAAGGCACTGAGGGAAGAGTAACTGACACTCTTTATTTGTTTAGAGTAGACTAACTGGGAGAACAACAGAAATGGGGAAGGAATAAAAGCCCATTGCAAGAATCCTAGTTTATCATGGTGGAGATTTGGGTTACAATAGTTACGTGGAGAGGGAGAGAGTGACTGGATGTTGCATGCATTTGGAAAGAGTGGTTAAAGGTTACAATTAAGTACTGAGAAAATGAGAGCAATCCAAATGATTCTTGAACAACTTGCATCATGAAGCCACCAGTGAACAAGGTGTTTAAACATCAAGATGATCCCTCAGGTATTGTGTACTTCCTGCCAGTACTAATATTTTAGGACAGCCTGCCTTTTATGCCTTGACATTTGATTAGCCTCAGCTTATCTTAAACCATTGTATTAGTCAGTGTTCTTTAACAGAACCAGGAGAATGAATATACACAAACATTATA
>NW_008345699.1:1059069-1067504 GCF_000622305.1 Nannospalax galili | reverse complement strand
ATATAGAGAGAGAGAGAGAGAGAGAGAGAGAGAGAGAGACAGAGAGACAGATTTATCAAACTAGCTGGCAGGATAGTCTGAGTAGTCCGACAATGGCTGCACCACACTGGAGAGGCTGAGAATCCAGTAGTCGTTCAGTCCATGGGGCTGGCTGTCTCAGTAGTCCCAATCTAGTGCTGAAGGCCTGATGAATTCCAAAAGATTGGCTAGTCTTCAGTCTACAGCAACAAGATGATCTCACTGGCAAGAGAGAAGGCAAGCAGCAAGAAGCCAGGTGTTGTCCTCTGCTGTGGCCTTTCATATGGGCCTGCCACCCAGGATTAGTCATCACAACCGTCTTCTGCATTGTGCAATATAAATAATAAATATTGCTTTTCTTTCACATTTTCTTGGTGTGATCAAATAATAAATTAATAATAATGTTCATGTTTGCAAAAGCAAACATGAACAAAGGTTCTGGTAACTTTTGACTTACTAGATAATTGTCTTCTTTCAACCACAGCTGCCTTTTCTCTTTATTTTATGAATTTATATAGCAATTTCTAGAGACTAATGAAATGCCACCTTGCCAATTTTAAATTTCTTGAAATTATTAAGGGTTAAAATGAATGAGGAGTTGCAGAGAGATCTTTAGTAACTTATGAACTGTGAATGACATTTTGCTTTACATTTGTTAAAGTACAATTGTGAAATTTTAGAAATGAGATAGTTTTTAAACTATTCTAGTCAAGGGATAAAAATTATCTAAAGATGTTAATAGACATTTATTTCAAAAGAGACACAGAAATAGCCACAGAAATATGCACTCTATAATCTTAAGGGAAACGCAAATAAAAGCTACTATGAGAAAAATACCACTTCACTGTAGTGAGAATACTGAATATTAAAACCACACAAATGGGGGCTGGAGAGATGGCTCAGCGGTTAAGAACACTGGCTGTTCTTGCAGAAGACCGGGGTTTGAATCCCAGCACCCACATGGCAGCTAACAACTGTCCATAACTCCATGTCCAGGGGATCCAAAAGTCTCTTCTGTCTTCTGCGAGCATTGCACAACACGGGTGCACTTATCTACATGCAGGCAACACACACATACACATAAAGTAAAATTAAAAAATAATAAATAAATAATATTTTTTAAAAAACACAAAAATAACCTAACAAATACTGAAGAGTATGTGGAGAAAAGAATCATACTAAATGGTTACTAGGAAGGAAATTAGTAAAACTATTATAAGAAACAGTATGTAACTTTCCCAAAATACTTTAACTACTATTACTATATGATCCATCAATTCTGCAGAAAGAATATTTCCAGGAAATGAAATAACCATGTCTAAATGAAAAGTGTATTCCCATGCTTATTGTATGATTGAATTTAAATGTGCAAAAATAGATAAAGAGGCAAAGAATATTTGGCATATGTATATATGCAAATATTTGAGTTGACATGTGCATTATAATGCACAAATAAATTACAAATCAACAAAATGACATAAATTAATGCACATTTCCCAATAATACCTCTGAATAATAACGGTCCCAATTCCTTATTAAAAGACATAGATTAGCAAATTGGAGTGGAAGACATGATTCATCTCCTTGCTCCCTCAGAGGAATGCAGCTCACCTTCAACACCAGACAGCAGCTTAGGTTAAAAAAATAGAAAATGATATTCAAAACAAGTGGAAACAAGAAACAAGCAGATGTATCTACCCTATTACCTAACAAAATAGACTTAAAACCAAACTATTCAGAGGAGAAGGGCCAGTTCATACTCATAAAAGGAAAAATACACATCGGATACACAATCCTAAATATATTCTATCCATATACAATCCAGAATACAAATTATTCTCAGTAGCCCATGAAATTTCTCCAAAATCAACCACATATTTGAAAACATGTTTCAATAAATAAAGAAAAATTGAAATAATATCCTGCTTTCTATCATGCTCTAATATAATGAAGCTGGGTAGCAACACCAATAGGAAATAAAGAAATTCCTCATGGAATTTAAACAACATTCTACCAAATGATAAATTGGTTCAAGACAGAAATCATGAAGGAAATTTAAATTTTTTTCTAGAACTAAATGAAAATGAAAACACAACACTCTTAAATCTTTGGGACACAACTAATGCAGTTCTAAGAACAAAGACTATAACACTAACTTGCCTATATCAAAATACTTGAGAAATCCTAAATTAATAATTAAATAATGGATATGAAGGTCTTGAAAAAAAGAAAGAATAAAAACCAAAACAGCATATTGGAAGAGATAATAAAAATCATGGCTGAAACCAATGAACGCAAGTGAAAAATGGAGACAAAGATCAACGAAGCAAAGAGTTGGTTCTTTGAAAACATTAACAAGGTTTTAAAAAAAAATGTTCAGCCAAGTTGACTGACAGAATGACAGAGCAGAAGAATTAATAAAATTAATAAAATTATAGATGAAAATGGAGAGATTTCAACAGGCACTGAAGAAATTCAGAGAAGCATAAGGATTTACTTATAAGTACCAAGTTGGAAAATCTAAATGAAAATGGAGAAATTTCTAGATGTATACCAGAGTTACATAAAGATAATATGAATAAATAGACCCATAACATCAGATGACATAAAAGCAATAATTAAAAATACCCCAATAAAAATGGGTCAGGGCCAGATAATTTCAGCATAAAATTTTATCAGACCTTCAAAGAATTAACACCAATATGCCATGAAGTAGAAAATGAAAGAACATTTCCAAATTCTGTTTACAAAGTCAGTGTTACCCTGATACAAACCAAAAAAAAAAACCACAATAAATAAAGAAAATTATAGGCCAATCTCAATATCACGGATGCAAAAGTTCTCAATAAAATATTTTCAAATCAAAATCAAAAGCACATCAAAAAAATTATCCACCATGGTCAAGTCAGCTTCATCTCACAGATAGAGGTAGGATTCAACACATGTAAATCATTAAATGTAATTTGCCACATAGACTCAAGAACACAAGCTCATCTCATTAGAGACAGAAAAGTTCTTTGACAAAATCCAATAGCCTTTCATTATAAAAGTCCTAGAGCCCCATATGGTTGTGCATGCATTTAATCTCATCACTCATGCGGCAAAGGTAGGTGGCTCTTTGTCAAATCTCTGCCAACCTAGTCTACATAGTGAGTTCCAGGACAGCTAGGGCTACAATAAGACCCTGTTTCCAAAATACATAGAAAAGATGGGAGACTCTGTAGATACAGGGGCCATATGTCAGCATAATAAAGGCATTATACACCAATCCCACAGCCAACATCATGATAAATTGGAGAAATATGCAGGGTTTCCATTAGAGTCAGTACAAAACAAGTATGTTCACTCTTTCTACTCTTGTTCAATGTATTGCTTATGTATTAGCTAAAGAAATACATCAGTTGATGGAGATGAAGGGAACACAAATATGGAAAGAATAATTCAAAGTATCCCTATTGCAGAAGATATGATTCTATACATGAAAGACCCTAAAGGTGACACCAGAAAACTGTTATAGCTAACACATTCTGAAAATTATCAAGATACAAAGTTAACACACAAAAGTGTTAAAAAGTGTTCCTATATAACAAAATTGGAAACATAGAAATAAAGAAATTAGAGAAACAATACTATTGACAAGAGCCTCAAAATATTTTGGAATAAACCTAACCAAGGGAGTGAAAGCTGTACAACAAAAACGTTAAGACTGCGATAAAAGAAATGTAGCAGAATAGGAAAAGATGGAAATACCTCCAATAATGATGGGTTGATAGGGTTTATACTATGAAAATGTTCATCCTATCAAAGCTTCCACATAGTCATTACAGTTCCCATCAAAATCCTCATGCAAGTCTACACAGAAATTGAAAAAAAATGCTAAAATTCAGATCTAAATAAAAAAGGCATCAGATAGCCAAAGTAATCCTGTACTAAAAGAATAATGTTTGGGGAGTTACGTACCGTAACAGATTTCCAAATATATTACATAACTATAATAATAAAAACAAGTTCCAGAACAATGCTGTGCAGCTGTCATTCTAATTTATCAGAATCCATGAGCCATCACGTGTTGATGCTGTCTGGGAAAGCCTACTATAAATAATGGGGTTCCTGTTGTCATATTACTTGTATGTAACAAAAAATCAAAATATTATTTTGATAATATACTTTCCAAAGTGACTCCTTATATTCAGTCTCCCATGAAATTCAGGGTCTGAAAAAGATTCACACACAGGTAATTTATTTTGGATTAGGATTACTGGAGAGATGAGAAAAAGAACGGAGGTAAAAATGATGCAGATAAGGATTTGGTGATCAGTATAAAAGATGCTCATTATTTGATGACACCAAAACTCCCAAAGACCCTAAGAAAATGCATCACAGAACTATCTATGACAGAAATAGGGCATTTATCTCATTTATCTTGACTCCTGTCTCCATCGATGGAGAGGAGCTATGAAGTGAGTCGAAGTTAAGGCGGTGATATAGAGACCAAGTTCCCACTCCCATTGTCTAGTTTTTCTAGAAACTAGACACCTTTATCAGGTATCAATAATACCTTTTCTTCTCACAGGAGGATCAAGTTTAGCCTTCAATGTATTCTAATCTCTTGTATAACTAATAGAGCAGTAACTAAAATGCTTCTTTAGGAAAATAAATTGAGATTATAAAACATGTCTTTGACATACAGCAATTTAGGATTATTGTCCTAACAAATTGGAGATTTTGCTCGACTAAAAGAGATGAATTTCCTCTAAAAGTAATACTAAGCAAGTCATGAAAATCAATTCAGTGTAAAAACAGAGTCTCAAAACTAAGAGCAGTGTTTTAATTTTCAGGGAATTCATACTTCTTAATGCTCTGCATCACTATTCAAGAAAAGAATTTTTGCTGCTTTCCTTCTCAAAATAAACTTAGACAAATTAAAGACATTATGGATTCTTTTCTTTATTAATTCATGTCATTTTTATTGTAGTTATTTGAGAGATAAACAGCATCAACTACTTAATTGACTTCGCTGTCTCATAGGCTATCATTTATCCTTATTTAGTGACAACACTATGTAGTTTGACATCATTTATTAGTAATGGATGTTGTTCACACTTCCATTGTTCATCTGGAAGATTGAGCTTTAAGATAATGTTTATGAATTAAATTATTATCACAATAAAATGAATAATTTTACACATTCTGCACCCATAGATTAATAGACGCCATCTTGCTCATATGCCCTACTTATTAATTTGAATAACTTTTTTCAATTTTATCTTCCTTTATCAGTGTATTGCCTGTATCTGTGTAAGTGCACCCTTGTCATGCAATGCCTGTGGAGGTCAGAAGAGGGCGTCTGATTCCCTGGAACTGAGGTTAGGGATGACTGATAGCAACAATGTGGGTTCTGGGAATGAAACCTGGGTTCTCTGCAAGAGCAATCAGTGATTTTTAACCACTGAATCATCTTCCAGCCCTTCACCCCCAGGACTTTTTATCATGAATGCATATTGTATTGTGTCAGATGCTTTACCTGAGTCTATTGAGATTATCAAGTGGTTCTTGTCTTTAAGTTCCTTTATATTTTTTGTTGAATTTATTGAATTACTTATGCTGAACCATCCCTATATATCTGGAAGAAAGTCTATTTGATCAGGTAGATGTTTACTAGGTACATATGATGTATGATATAATTTAATTCAAATGTTTCTCTATAAACTCTTTGTCCAGTTGATCTGTCTATTGGATATAGCATGAAACTGAAGTGACCGTCTATTACTGAGTAGAAATTGATCTATGTATTGAAGTCCTGTAGCACTTTTTTTATGAGCACTTTGGTGCATATATGTTCATGATTATAATATCTTCTTGGTCAGTTGTTCCCCTATTCAGAATGAAGTCACCGTCTTTATCGCTTCTGATTAATTTTAATTTGAAGTCTATTTTGTCAGTTATTAGAATTGAAAACACTACTTGTTTCTTAATGCAATTTCCTCAAATTGTTTTTTCCATTCTCTCACCCTAAAGAAGTGCTTATCCGTGGAGGTGAGATAAGTTACTTGCAGACAATGAGAAGATGGATTTTGCTTCTTTAATCCATTCGAGAAGTCTGTGCCTTTTGAATGGGGAATTGAGACCGTTGTTATTAAAGGTATTATTGTTATCTTGTTCATCCATATGTTTATATTTTCTTGAGCTTCATTCAGTGGTTTATCCCTAACCTCTTTGTGTTCTTTCAGTTGTGTTTTCTTTAAATTGATGAAATTCTTTGATCATGTTTATGACTCTTCTAAATTCTGTGTCTTTTGTTTCCTGTATTAAGTTCTCATTGTAGAACGCTCTAGGACTGGTTGGGTTTGATGGGGACAAACTATTTTGATATTTGCATTTGAATTTTTTCACTGTGTTCTACTGTGGCCTTGGCATGTGGATTTCTTTTTTATTTTTGGCTTGTGGGTCTGATATGATACTCATGTCTGCCTTTGTAGAGCTTATGTTTGATACTGTTTGCATTGCTGATGTAGCCTGGCTGCTTTCTGGTCCAGTATGAATAGTTGGTTAGTCTGGGCTTCAGATTCTCTCCTTTGTTCTTTTATTGAAGGGACTTAGGCTTGTTAGTCATGAAGTCTTCAGGCAAGAGAAGGAGCCTAGGCCCAAACTGAGGTGATGGTTATCAGCTGGGCTGGTTCTAACTAGCTAAGCAAAGAAGATGTGATTTCTCCAACCAAGTGATTGGGGCTGGTCTCAGAGCAGGGGACTGGTGATAATGTATGATGGAATCTGATTGTCTCTCCCATCTAGTCAGGTGCTCTGGAGCAGCCTCAGTGTGATATGACAAAGTTCCAAGGAGAGCAATTAGGAACAAAATGGGCATGTTCTTACTAGCTAACAGAGAATGCCTGAACTCTGAAGAAGTGTGAGGGATTGAAAATAGTCCCAAAGGAGGGGGATCGACACAGTTAGATTGGGTAACTCATGCATGATTGTCAGGTACTCCCTGGCAGCCTCACTGGGTGCAGACCAAGGGCCAAAGAGAAAAGATGGGAATAAACTGGACCAGCTCTTACTAGCTAGGAAAGAAGGCCTGAGCTCTCAAACATCAGGACTGAAGATAGTCCCAAAGCAGGGGGCTGGGTTTGGCAGGATTTGCATAACTCACCTTGCTAGTTGAACAGGATGGGCTGGTCCTTATTAGCTAGCAGAGAAAGACTAAACTCTGGAACAGAGGAACTAGAAAAATCTAAAACTTGAATTCTTACTGTCTTTTCTACTTTTCCATGTCCCCCTTAAGTCTGGCTTAATATTCCATTGTCATTCACATATGGATTTGAAATAATCTTGATTCTTTTTCTAGGAAAGTTATATCATGTGTGAAAAACTACAAATTAAACAATGCATGACTGTGTGGGTTGGTGTCATCATGACCTAGGATTGAATACCAATCATTCTCACCAGTTAAAGTCTTTGTTTTCTTTTAGTTTTGAAAGTAGTACATGGTTTCTTAGCAAATAGGGAATGATCAAAAGAACAGAAAAATATACAAAGAATAAAAGTTGTTCAGATAATCATTCAAACTTCGATCTGGTGCAATTTTTCTGCTATCAACAACTCTTTGCATAAATGAAGGTAAATATTACTTGTCCAAAATTTAGGAATATGAACTAGGATATGCATGAATGAATATATAAAAACACAAACTGTAGAGGTGGCATTTTCTTTAAGTCCCTAGTGTTTCAGTTGTAAGACTGGATCCTGCAGAAATTCTTATCTCATGTGAGGGCAACTATTCTGCTCTCCAGGAAGGCGTTAGTTTTTACCACCCCCTCCCCACTTCCCAAGCATGACAGTCTTCTCCACAAAACTTGTGATCAAATTTTTTCATATTCTATAAACCTAAATCAGTGAACCTAATCCCATTGATTTTCCCCCTCTGGTTCTTACCTACTGGCTGTTTCTCATCTAGTTTGTAAGTAACACATGCACAGAACAAATAAAAAAAGATGGGACAGGACTATGAAGCAGTGGACGCATAGAAAAAACAAAAACAGGTTTTGGTGCTTGGACATCTTTCTATAAAATATAGATGCAAAAACACCATGCACAGTTACTCAATATATAAATGTATTGGCTTAATTAACTATTTTTGAATTACTAATTTAAATGTCTCTAGCTTATGTCAATTATTTGTGTTCAAGATTTACAACCACTTTAATAATGATGGGAAATATAGCTATGAAATATTCTACAACTTATAAGGTAGGATTAATACTGGGTCATTATTAGATTCATAATATGGATTTAAATTTTTAAACAAAACTAAATAAGATAGTAATCACTATCTAAAAACTAACTTCATAGATATAGATAATAATTTTCATAATCAAATCTCAAAATGGAAACATTTGATGAGTGAATTATTTAATATT
>NW_008345699.1:1049862-1057803 GCF_000622305.1 Nannospalax galili | reverse complement strand
TTTCATAATCAAATCTCAAAATGGAAACATTTGATGAGTGAATTATTTAATATTGTATCACTATATATACACACACACAATGAGGCAAACTCATTAAGCTAATTTCTTGATGCAAAATTATTTTATGGAAGTCTACTTTCTCTAGGCACCAATAGACGCTGGTATGACATCTTAAAGAATCTTAAATTTTCTTCTCCTAATGGTTTTGGGTTTCTCAACTATTTTTAACAAAAAAATATTTGTTAAAAGTTTGAAAGAAATAAAGTAGCAATTACACAAACTAGTAGTAAAATAGAGAGTGGTACCTCTCCATGAATCTGCCAAGTATTCTCCTTGTCCTGTTTTAGTTTTTTTTTTTTTTTTCTGTAACTCTATATTTGCATGAAATAACATCTATACATTTAGAAAACACAGTTCGGAAACTCCAAAAGAAAGAAAACCTGGGAATTTAAAAGTGTCTCAAAAGGAAAACTTTGAAATAATATCTTTGATCACTTCATATGACCATTTTTTTTTCTAAACTGGCTTGTTTCTTTGAAGTTCTACTCAATTTCCTAATGAAATTCTATTTACAGATGATGCTAGGTAGGGAAAAATAAAATGTTATAGAAATGCATCAATGCAGATTTAGGAATAAAAATTCATGGGCAGAAACATTCATCCTGTCGTTTATATTTAGGACACAGGTTTATTGTTACTCTCAATCCTGACAAATGTTTACTAAAAGTACTTGGAAAACCCATTTAAAACAGAAAATAGAGAAAGAATTTGGAATCTAAGTCCTATCTGATTAAAAGATAAAGTTCCCCAGAAAGCTCTTCAGAGTCCTGTGTGGGTGTTTGGAAGTCAATCACATGTGGGGTTAGTAAGTTCAACTCAAACAGTGTAGACCATTAACTGGCAACCAGGGAGAAAAGCAAATATCTGGCTAAGCATGATTGTCAGCACTCATGGCAGGTAAGTGTCAGCTGGGCAAACGGAGGCCAAGCATGGATATAATCAGAATCTCAGAAAATAGAAGGATGCTGGGAAGCTGAGAGAATTAGGCACAGGCCAAACCACACTGAGCAATGAGTCTGCAAGGTGCAATATACATAATAAAAGACCTTTGAGTGCATTAATATTCTGGAGACAAGATTCAGCAAGGCCATTTTCTGCCCTAGTTCATGGTCCTAAGTGCTGTTATCAAGTGACCAAGGGTAGTATATATCCAGATGTCAAAAAAAGATGAAGCAAAGTGTGAGGCAGATTTCAATCCACATCCCCGAGCTGATTTATTGACTTATTCATTAAAAATGCATTTCTTAAACACAATTAACGTCTTTCCTCCAAAAGTACTCAATATAACAAAATAGGATCTTTGAACATCTCCAATGATACTTTTATTACTTAATGAAAATAATTTCAAAAATAAATTACATTGTTATATCTAGTTATTTAATAAGTATATCCCATAGTAGACAATATGTTGACTTTGCATTAAAACCTATGCGATGCTCCTCCTTTTCATCCTAATAACTCAGAAAAATCACATTTCTTGCTCTCTTTCAGTTAGATATAAACAGGTTATCAAGCCCTAGGCAAGGAAATGTTAGCAGAATTGTGAGCAACTTTTCCAGGTCAAGGCTTGGATATGTGGCCACACTTTCATGGACATTTTTACCCTCTTTCCAACTGTGTTGTACACAGTACAAATAGAATCCTAAGTTTGCAATTTAATATGATAACCAGTCCTTACATGGTTATTTATATTTAGATTCTTGAAACTCTAGATAATCTAAATTATTCTTTCAGTTAAACAAACAACATTCAGCTGATCAATAGTTATACTAGTTACTACAAACAAAAAATATATCATAAGTCCATTCAGAAAGACTGCCTAATCAGTTATTTCCTAGATAATGATAAATCAAAAATATAGAAATACTATAGTTCTTGAATCACCCTAATTAAGCACATACACAGATCAGCAGCATCTACTTGGATCTATTATGTGAAAAAGAAATATAATTCCACCGTTATTGATGCACACTACAACCAAAAGAGTTTAAACTGCTGCAATTGGCAGCTACTTTAGTTACTACCATCAATACGCTGTGCTAGTAGATAACTGAATCCTAGTTAAGGTAGCTCTTTGCCACACACAAAACGCAGTTTGAATCGGGTGAGATACTGTTGAATTTCCATGGCATTCAACACATGATAGGTAACACTGAGTGTAAACCTCTTTATCTGCCTATAATTTCTACATCCATTTTGGATAGATAGATGCCACATTACTCAAGGTAGCCCAAAGTTTGAGTGCATGTGGAGAATGAGTGTCTTCTACAGTCAAAAATCTACTTATTTTAAACAAGAGACTCTCATCACTAAATATGGGAAGTTGCTGATTCATCTACTACAGGTTGTTGGTCTGTTCAAAGGCAGGGAGAAATTGAGATTAAGTCATTTATTAAAGACAGAAAATAATAGCAGATTTGTGCTCATGAATCAAAGAAACGTAAAAAGACAAGAATGTGTAAGCATTCACTGAGATAAGAAAATTAATTTCACGAAATTACTTAGAAAAAAGATCCTGATTATTTATTGGAAATCTCTATAACCTTTGTGAAGTAGTGCATTTTATGTTGGCATTTCTAGTCCAGTATACTAAATTATAGTTTGGACGTTGGCCAACAGCAAAGTATCAAGTCAGAATATAAAGAAACAATATACCACTCATCCTATAATTTTTTTCTAAAAAATGCCTAGAAAAACAGTAAAGTAAAGGTTGTAAGAGAGCATACCTTTTTTCCTATACTGAAAGAAAAATTCAATTGAAGTACAAGCCTTCAAAGGATGAGAAATAACATTTCATTCAGACAGAGTGAGTTTACTGCAAGGAAAGTAATAAAAATATGAAGAGGCTTTCATGTGAACTTATA
This sequence comes from Nannospalax galili, assembly GCF_000622305.1. Taxonomy (NCBI): domain Eukaryota; kingdom Metazoa; phylum Chordata; class Mammalia; order Rodentia; family Spalacidae; genus Nannospalax; species Nannospalax galili. The sequence goes on along the minus strand of NW_008345699.1, from coordinate 1,054,879 downwards.
AAAAATGAAAAGGAAAGAAATCACCCTTGAACCAGTAAGCAGGGATATGCAAGAGAGTAATTTACTCTATGAGCCTTTTACTTTAGGCCAGAAGGTGTACTTATAATAGCTGCTTAATCTTAACCTCAGGATTTTACAGCTCATGAACTTTTGTATTGACATTAATGAACAGCCTAGACTAGGTAAAACACTGATCAACATGGACATTTTGGTTTCTTTAGAAAATTAATAAGGAGAGCTCTCTGTATAAGAATTTACTGTCAGTTCTTTGGGAATTAACTGCTGTAATGGTCAATCTTGATTGATTGAAAAAAGAAACGTTTTGTAGGTGATGGTGTGGGAAATTACCGCACTGTATCAAGTCATCTCTAAATTTCTTCATTTCTGGTTTTTACTGCTCATTCCTTAAGCACTGAGTGCTGAAGGAGATGTTAAATTGGCAATTAGAAATCAGAAACCTAGGACAAGAACCCAGCATCTCATCAAAGTAATTAACTGTTCCTTCACAGAGACAATGCAACAAGGAAGTGTAATTAATGCCATTAAACTCACGGAAAAAAAGAACTTGAGTTTTCAGAGAATAATACGTGCCCTAAGAATGAATTCATGCTTTTTCGTAGAAAGCCATTACCTGTGAGTTATAACATGTACAATTCCACCTATTTTTTTCCTAGACCTAAATGTTAAGTTGAAAAGATACAGACATAAAGCCAGAAACCTGTTTCTTTATAGCCTCTGCACAACTTAAGAATGTATGCTTAGCAGAGTAGAAAGGCAGCAGAATTTGGCAGCTTTAGCACTTCCTGGGCTGCTTCACTTTCTAGATCACTTTCCTAGGTCCTGACAGTGCTATTATATATCTACCATGAATTCAAAAAAACAGAATGCTTGACTACAGCACAAGTTAAGCAGCCACACTTCAATGATTCAGTAAACAACTGTATATTTAAATAGAATTTTTCCATCTGGCCATCAAGGTGTCATAATATTAAATGACTCCTATTACCTTGCTGTACTTGCTATGGCCATTGAACTTGGTCAGAGAAGAGGCCATACCAGTACCATATTGCTACTAGAATGGTATTGCATGAATCCTGCAACAGAAGAAGCATGTGAGACAAGTGATGAACATCAGCTGAGAAGAAAAACATAGAGTCATCTGGAAGTGTGTTGTACAGGTGATAAATGTAGAGCACAGGTCACAGAGGTCACTGTTTTAACAGCTTTATATTGTGAATTTTTGTTTGAATTTCAGGAATGGTATGTTTGATAGACCAAAACATCATTACTATGATCTTATCACAAACATATACCAGAAATGGGAATATTATATATATAATATATATCTTTGGATACTATGTCCCTATAATTTCAATAGGAACATGCTGAAAATTTAAAATAAATCAGTTCTCTTCCTAAAGCAATTCTCAGGGATTGGAATACTACGGAGTCTAAGTGACGGAGGTCATTTGATCAAAGTAAGGGCCAAATGTCCCAAGGATTATGCAGGTTTTCTCAATTAGCATGTCATTTGCTTGAGGAAACAGTTGGGCCTTCAGTGTTTGATAACAAACTTAGATTAACTTTGGTTAAAAGATTGGAAAAAGTTTGAACTATGGAACCGGGGCACCTTCCCTGTCTTAGCTACTTTTCTGTTGCTGTGATAAAATACCCTGACAAAAGCAACTTATGGAGAAAGTATTTATTTTGGCTCACAGGAGAGATACAGTCCATCTTGATGAGGAAGACTTATCAGGCATCAGGGAAGGCAAGCGAACAGGACCAGGAAGCTGGCTGGTCGCACTGTATCTGCCCACAGGAAGCAGAGAGTGAACAGAAAGTGGAGCATGCTAAAAAGCCTTAAGGCCAGCCCCCAGTGGCATACTTTCTCCAGAAAGCCTCCACCTCCTAAAAGTTCCACAATCTTTCAAACTGTACCACCTCCTATGCACCTAGAGTTCAAGCACATGAGCCCATAAGGGCCATTTCACAATCAAACCATAACATTCTTTTATTCTTACCAGAACAATAAAACTTCCTTAGAATGATCTATGACATAGTTTTTAAGGTTTGACTTTCTGCAGAGTGGGTGACAGACAAGACTTGCTTGCTGATCTTGCTTATACATCCTTTGTCCACTATGATCTCATTTTGTAATAAGCAAAGTAATAGTAATTTGATATGTGTTCATAGCCTGTTCTAAAATAGATGGAATTTGTTGCCTAAATTAGTTAATTATTTAGATAGTCTTTCTTAAATTTATCAATTTGTTAGGACATTTATAGAGAAATGTATATTAAGATGTCATATGTGTGCCTGCAAGAATACAGACACCTCTAGCCATTCAAACAATTGGAACATAGCCTCATTAAGGATTTTAAATTAATTTGTGCATTAGACACAACTAATTATGATATTATGGCAAATTTTTGTTGAGTCTTTGGTGTCATCAGAGCATAGGGCTCAGTCTCCCGAGGGCAGCCCATTAAAGCATCAATCAGCTATTATCTCTTTATACCTTTCCCTTGAACTGAGGGTGCCCAACTTTAAAGTGAGTTAGACAAATGTAGTGATGGTCACTATGGTACTTCTGGTACTTGATGGAATAAGACTTTGCATGCGTGTAGTTGAGGAAAACATAATTCTATCCAAAATATGTGAAGAACTTCTAAACCTAGCAATTAGGAAATAATCATTCCAGTAAAATGTGAGCAAATGATTCTAACAAAAATGTTCAAATGATATAGGAAATAGAGTCAACCCTAAAGTCAGGGAATACCATATTAAAACAATGGAATACCAATACATACTCACCAAAGCAAGAATTAATATAGATAACAAGTTCTGGTGAAGATGCAGGGCAACAAGTTCATTGTTGGAGAAAATTTAAAATAGCATTTGAAATAGAATTCCTTAACATAATGTGTCAAGATTTATCATATATCCACAAATCCTCCTTCGAAGTACTTATCCAATTAACATTCAAAATAATGCCCAAAAATGTCTTGCACATTGTGCTGGATAGCTTTAGTGTCAACTTGACATACCTGGGTTGAGGGAGCCTCAACTAGGGAATTGCCTCCATTGGACTGGCCTGTGGCCATGTCTGTGGGCCATCTTCTTGATTTTTGAGTGATGTGGGAGGGCTCAGTCCACAGTGAGTGGTGCCAACCATGGGCAGGTGGGCCTGTGTGTCATAAGAAAGCAGGCTGAGCAAGGGCCAGGGCAGCAAGTCCTAAGCAGTGTTCCACCATGGCCTGTGCTATAGCTCCTGCCTCCAGGTTCCTACCCTAAGTTCATACCTTGAGCCTCTTGATGAACTCTGACCCTGGAGATGTAAGATAAAATAAACATTTTCCTCCCCAAGTTGGTATTGGACAGAGTATTTCATCATAGCAATGGAGTGTCAGGAGCTGGAGAAACAACATTCATTACCAAAAAATATAATATAGCTCTACAAACAGTTGACTTAAGCAGGAAATTCTGCCTGTACTAGTAACCTTGAGAAAGAATTTATGGCAAGGTTATCTTTCTCTTCCTCTTGCAGACAGTTCTCGGAAAGATAAGTCAGGCAGTAATCTCTTGGAACACCTGGCGGTCAGTCACGTTGCTGAATTGCTCAGTCCCCCTCCCATACCCATAAGAATGCTGTAACCTTTGACCAACTTCTTCAATCCCCTCTGAATACAAACTGTATATAAGAAAAGCTTGCAATACAATAAAGCGACCCTTGACAAGTGGACTTGCTTGGGCTCCGTCTCTTCTTTCTCGCCCATTTTCCCTTTCAGGGAGTGGTCCCCCTCGAGCCTTACCTGTACAGGGTGCCCGTAGGTGGGGGCAAGTGGCGCCTAAACGTGGGGCTCGAGGTACGGACCCTCACCAGACAGAGACGGTTGAAGACAGACTCGGGTACGTGTTTGAGGACGGCCTCCGACAAAGTGAAAGTAACTGCGCTGGATCGCCGCCTTGTTTGATCTGCACTCTCACTGCTCATGAGGAGCTGCTGATCTGAGGTAAGTTGTCTCTGTCTCAAAAATGGGCCAGCAACTGTCTAAGGAGGCTATTTTTATTAGGGACTTGAAGGCCTCCCTCAGAGAAAGAGGAGTCCAAGTTAAGAAAAAAGATCTTGTAAATTTTTTCGTGTTTGTGAGTGACCAGTGTCCTTGGTTTGTTATAGATGGTCCTGAAATCAACCCTAAAAAATGGGACCAAGTGGGACAGTATTTAAATGAACTATTAAAGGATAAGGGCTCTGAGGCAGTTCCCATTCAGACTTTCAGCTATTGGACATTAGTCCAAGATCTTCTCAAAGACTCTCCTGAAAACAAAAGTAAAATTATTTCCCTAGCTGAGGATTTCATTAAGCCCCTTTCTCGGTCTGCCTCTGTGTCATCCATTAATAAGACAAACCTTCAAAAGGTAACTCAGGGTGTCGCTCATCAGGAGCAGACCTCGCCTTACCCATCAGTCATGATCGATATGCCTCCCTCGAAGCCAACCGCTACAGGCGGGCCAACCCAACTTTATCCAACATTGCCCAAGGTAGAGAAAAAAGAAAAACCTTTTTCCAACTTAACTTTCCCAGTTTTTCAGAAACAAGATTCCCCTCCTGATAGATTAACCCCCTCTGAGGAGAGCGACTTAGAAGAAGAGGCTGCCCAATATCATAATCCTGACTGGCCCCCTCTTGTTGCTTCTGCACCTCCCCTACCTCCATACCCACCGACCTTCTGTGCACCCGTTCTTCCCATAACCACTGCCCATACAGATATCCTTCTAAAAGCTAAAAATGACCTAAGTAAACAAGTTATAGCTTTAAGAGATGTTCTTTCTTTGCAAAAAGAGTTTGCAGAGCTCAACTCAGAGCTCTCTTCCCTACAAAAGGCTGTTACTAAAACTGTTTTTGCGGCTCCTTTGCCACAAGCTGCAGGAAAGACTAAGTTCAAGTCTGCCAAAACTAGGGCCCTTGCCTTCCCTGTAATCACTAGGCAGGTGGCCAGAGAAGGCCTCTCCTCTG
>NW_008345699.1:1044987-1046118 GCF_000622305.1 Nannospalax galili | reverse complement strand
GAAGATAAGACTCCTTGAGAAAGAAAAATTTTTCTTTTTAAATCCACAGGTGCCGGCTCCACGAATTGCTCAAGATTGAAAATACTGACAACTTTTGTTGTCATCACCTTTGTTGTTTGCTGCATTTTCATCATGATGCTGGTTGGTATTACAATTTATAAAGAGCTAAGCTCAAATTTCACATCATGTGGCCCATAACTCACCCGAGTCTCTGGTGGGCTTGTATCTTTATACATTTATTTAAGAACATAGATGGTGGCCTTCAGCCATTTAATGCTACCAGGTTTATGCTAACTCGGTACGGCCCCCCTTGTGAATGTAGAGGTGGCAATTAGGGTACCATACCAAACGGTCAATATTCCCAATATGTAGATTGTGGAGACAAGACTGCATATCTTGCTATTCATGATACGCATACCCAGCAACTCAAACAGAGCTAGAAGTGTGTGTCTAAGCCCAAGCCTATTGCGCCACCAGCTAATGGTGAGTACCCCAATAATTGTATCTTCACTCAAGCTATGCACTCATCCTGTTATACCTCCTTTACTGAATGTAATAGAAATAACACCCTGTATTTTTACTCCACGGCCATTTTTTATAAAACGGCCTCTGGGGGCTCGGATTGGACCCTTAATACTCAGGTAATAGGATCAGAAAAATATAATTCTAAAGCTCTTAGTGCGGGCTGTTATGTAGAACCTGGAAAAAAGACATGTTGGCCACAACAAGCTCCGATCCACATATCAGATGGAGGGGGCCAGAGAGACCAAGTTAAAGAAGAATATGTTCAAACTACATTGCAAAAACAAAGAGAGTCTCTCCTGCCTCGCTTCCATTATCATCCACTATTACTACCAAAACCCAGAGGCCTTATTTAGACCCTCAGACCATGGAGATCCTTACTGCCACCCATGATGCCCTGAACCACTCTAATCCTTCCCTAGCAGAGGACTGCTGGCTGTGTCTTGCATTATGAACTTCATGGCCTCTAGTTATACCTTTAAACATTGAGTCTAACATACTCCCCTCTCCAGATAACTGTAGCTATTCCACGCCTTTTAAGGTCCTACCCCATTACTTCAATACATCTGTTTGTCTTTTTAATCCTTTTCAAAAGAATTCCTTTGATGT
>NW_008345699.1:1015940-1043719 GCF_000622305.1 Nannospalax galili | reverse complement strand
GAAAAATGAGTCATGCAGTAATCTCTTGGAACATCTGGTGGTCAGTCACATTGCTGAATTGCTCAGTCCCCCTCCCATACCCATAAGCATGCTATAACCTTTGACCAACTTCTTCAACCCCTTCTGAATACAAACTGTAAATAAAAAAAGGCTTGCAGTACAATAAAGCGACCCTTGACAAGTGGACTTGCTTGGGCTCTGTCTCTTCTTTCTCGCCCGTTTTTCCTTTCAGGGAGTGGTCCCCCTCGAGCCTTACCTGTACAGGGTCCCCGCAGGTGGGGGCAATGGAGAAACAAGCTAGAACACACATAAGCATTTTGGGAAGTCTTCTGATTGTAATGAACATCTGAAAGAATTTCTTATGAGAGGTGAGCAAATAAACAATTTGATACATCTTTCCAGTGGGTCCTTATTTTCAATAAAGAAATACTCTCTCAGGCCCACAAAGACATGAATGAATCACAATTAATCTTTCTATATGAAACATGACAGTCTGAAAGAGCTACATGTTGTATCTTCCCAGGTATGAGATGATGGAAAGGAAAGAGTATGGACACATTACAAAGAAGAGTGTTTGCCAAAGTTTCAAGGGGAGATAGAGAGAGAATTTACTAAGGACTATTTTGTATCAATATTATTCTGATTTATATGCTACATTATGTGTTATAGATATACCAAAATAGATAGATCCTATAATCCAAATAGAGAAACAGTCTAAACCATGTTGTTATACTGAACATAATGCATCATATCTGGTTTATTATTTATAATTGTTAAGGTTCAGATAGCCCCACCCCCTCACCAACAGGGTCTCAAGGACTTCTCAAGCTCCTGAGAAAAGGGAACTGAATTGATAAGTACCCTGGTCTTTGAAGTCAAGAGAAGCAGACTTTTCTTCACTGTTTTGCCAACACAGCAGGCTTCCCCTTTGATCTCTAAAGAGAACAGGTTTTAAGAGCCCTGCTCTCCCACTCCCCACCCCCCTGCCACCCAACTTTTAAAAATATACATGTTCCCTCCTTCTGCAGGAAGCAGAAGCCTCCCCCTCAAAAAGACCCCAGCTCATGACCCAGGCAGACATTTTCCATGCCAGGAAGGGAATCTGTCTCATGTGTTCCTTTGCTAATAAACTCTGCTTTCTTGTGATCAAACCTATTCATCATTTGTCTACTTTTTATGTATCAATAATCATACAGCACTCCAATGCAAGTTGTATGTATAGGGATTTTGGCTACAATGGAATTTTCTATAGTATCTGCTCAATGACAATGTGAATCTAAAACTATCCAATGCTAAATTTATTAAATAAGTTTAGAAAGGGGACTTTAAATGTTCTTTGTAGTATAAAGATTTCTTTTAATGCAATAGTTTTTTTTTTTTCTGAAGTGTCTCAATACTTAGTTTCATGCATTGTCAATAGCATATGTTAATACCAATTAGTAAAATACTAGGCAGACTAATTGTTATTTTATTGGAGAGAGTAATTACACTATTAAATCTTCCACAGAGGTTTCTGATTAGAATAATTTGCAATATTATAACAGTTACCCATTAGCAACAGATTTATATCCACATCCAACAATTACTTCTATGGTATTTAATTAATAACATATTTAAATTCAAATAGGTCACATTTTCAATATTCATGAGTGCAGTTCCCCTATTAACGTCATACCTGAATTAGTCAGATAAAAGTATTCCCTTAGGTTGATTCAAATGAAATGCTAACTTGTTTGTATCAGTCACAGTAACCCAGAGTCACATATGGTATTTGAATTCATAAATATTTCCTCTAGAAATTCATTTAAACATCTAAGATATTTTCACCCTTGTATAAGAAACAAAATTTAAGCTCAATAAAGTAAGGTTGTTGGAAATTGGAAAGTTGAATTATTTTCACATTTCCTCTAAAAACATATAATTATCTCTTAACTTTTTCACTATGCCATGGTATACTTTCATCTGAAATATGGACACAAATCTGTAAATTGCAATGCTTATTAGAATATAATAATGAGTTATGAATCAAAAGAAATAAAAATGTCTCAAATAAGCAATGTTAACTCTGTAATGAACATGACCCCTATTGTAGGATAACTTGAGGAAATATGTAATTTGTATTGAGAACTCTTGTATAATTTCATCATTGCAGTAGTTTTTCCCAAAACAGAAAAATGAAGCATGTTAAAAGATTGCTAAGAGGTTACATGGAACTGAATAAATGATGTGAAATTATAAAACAAATTACTGAAATTATATTACTATAATAAAAGAGGAAACCGAAACAAACAGAGGAAGGATGTGGTCAGCAAGATAATCTGGCAGTGGTAAATACTTGATTTTCTCCTTCTTATAAGAAACACTAACTGCAAAACATCTGTAAAACTAATGTAAACAAATGATAGAGGAATTGTGAAAACAATATTTAAACAAATTCAGTTTAAGATTCAACTTACAAATTTCAAATTGTAATGCCAAGCAGTCTAGATGCTAAACATCACATAATTAATAACTTCAACATAATCTTCTATGGCAAGGGGTAGATGCTGGAAAAATGAAAACAAAAAGTTCTTAGATTTTTCAAAAACTAAAAATTTATTTTACAAAAAGTTATTTTTACATGTATGTGCATCTGTGTGTGTGCTTGTATATCTGTCTGTGTGCAGTTTCTCCTTGAAAACACAGAGTGTGTCAGGTCACCTGGAGTGAGAATTACAGGTGATTGTGAGTCACCTGATTGTGGGGGTTGGTACCTGAAATTTGGTCATCTGCTAAAACAATAAGTACTCTTAATGACTGAACCATCTCCCTGCAGCTTTAAAAATGCAAATAAATTTAGAAATAAATAAGCTAGATATCTTCTCAAGGCAGCTCTGTCCTAAGCATCCTACCCTAGAAAAATCAGTGATCAAGAAATACCAGTTTGGGCCTGGAGAGATGGCTCAGTGGTTAAGAAGACTGACTGTTCTTGTAGAGGACCCAGGTTGGAATCCCAGCACCCACACGGCAGCTAACAACTGTCCATAAATCCAGTTCCAGGGGATCCAACAGTCTCTTCTGTTCCCCACAGGCACTGCATGACACAGGTGCACTTACTTACATGTAGGCATACAAGCATACACATGAAATTAAAAAAATAATAAATAAAATATTTTTAAAAAGAAATATGAATTTGTACAGTGACTAGAAATTAAAGCATTAAAATAGGATGATACATTTAAATCTTTGTGCGCAAACATAAACAAAGTTTATTTATTATGGCCTTTTAGTCATGTATCTATCAGCCACCAAAACAAAATGCGGGGGGGGGGGGGGCATAAATGACCTCAATACAAAAACTTCTGCATAATACATTTAGGATCACTTAACATAACTACTTATGTATTTCATAAGTAACCAAGACAGACTGTCAATTACAAGTCCAGAATTGGTATGATAGATTATAGTTTCAATATTTTCTTAGTGCATATAAATTGTAGAAAGTAATGAGATAGTTATGATGTTTTTATACATGCCTTCAATGTATCTGGATCATAGTCACCATTTAGTGTGCTTCCTTTGATTAAATTATTGAATATTAGTGACAATGCAGTGATCATATGCACCAGAGATGATACTACAAGAACTGGACAAGGAAATAACTCGATCAATTATCCATCATTACATAAGCAAATATTAATAAGAACACAAAAGTAAAACAGTACATCACAAACTGTCTTAAAACAATACACTTTAAGTGAGCAAGGATATGGCATCCATAAAATGGAGAGGAAAAATTCAGAAAATGCACAAAAGAAACCCTTACTAAAATTGTTCAAACATTCTAAAAAATGAAAATGAGATAAGAAAATATGGACAGTTAAATATTTAAATGATGCAAGAAAATTTCACACTTATGAAGCTATGAATCTAGATGTGGAAATAACCCACTCACTGGTTGAATTGCTTCTTCACTTGGTAAGAATAAGGGACATAACACTTTCAAACCTGGGAAAACGTCTGCTGAGTTGCAGGGAGAGGAATGGCTACTTTGCAGGTTTTCTGTGAGACTTCTTAAAGAGAAAAGGTTTAATCATAAACTCCAACTACACCAGATTGAATTAGGTCACCTTCCACGAAGCACAAATCACAGTGGTGACCAACAGGTCTCTCTTTAGCAGTCATGAATGAGGAAACCTATGGAGGAACTGACCCAATTTGAAGATAAACCACAAGATTTTTATGGAAAGCTACTCTTTCTGGATAGTAAAAATAGTGCAGGTAAATGAAACAAGTTACTTATAACATTATTATTTAAGGACATTTAATTTCTTTTATGTCTGTTAAAGCTAATGATGGGTAACCCCTTCAGAGGATGGCGTGATAGGAATAGGAGGTAGGAATTGGCAAAGAAGTTAGGGTAAAAAGACCCCAAAGAAAAGTAGCCAGTTTCTTGACTAAAAGTCAAAATGTCCTTGGGCCTCTTAGCAACATACTCTGTTCCAAAAGCCAAAAACGTCAAAGGTATTTGGGAGCTCCTCTCTAATACCTAAAAGATTTTTAGGGTTTCCTCTTCAGAGGGGGGAATGTTAGAGTAGCTAAAAGCTAAGAGGAAAGAAAGAAAAACCCTTAAAAGATTTTAGTGTTACCTCTTCAGAGGGGGGAATGTTAGAGTAGCAAAAAGTGCCATTAAAAGAAGAAGAAGGAGTATATGAAGTTGTCAGAAAAAAGTGATGGGGAGATATGGGAGGTGTTGAAAGGACAGGGAGTGAGTGTGGATTTGATCAAAACATCCTATATGCATACATGAAATCTCAATAAAGTTTTTTAAAGTTAAAAAATCATATGTATCCATGAGATACTGTGTATTAGTCATTATGTCTACATAATACCCAATGACCAAATCAGATTAGTTAGCACTTCTATAACTTCATCTATTTATGTCTTTTTTTTTTTTTTTAACCCCTAAAATTCTTTTCTCCAGCCACTTTGAAATATACAGTAACTTATTGTATTAGTCACTTTTCTGTTGCTGTGAAGAGAAACACTGACCAGAGCAATTTATAGAAGGAAGAGTTTATTTGAGCTTACAGTTCCAGGGGAATTACAGTCCATCATGGCAGAGAGTCATGGCGGCAGACGTGGCTGGAGGAGGAGCAGAAGCTAAGCTCTACATCTTCCAGCAGGCACAAGAAACAAAAGAGCAACTGCAGATCTGGCAAGGCTTAAGAACTCTCTAAGCCCACCCCAGTGACATGCTTCCTGTAGGAGAGATACACCTTCTAAGACCTCCCAAAACTGCACCATCATCTGGGGACAAAACATCCAAATACTTGGAGCCTATGGGGGAAATTTTCATTCAAGCCACCACAATTACTATTAACTCTAGTCAACTTACAGTACTACAGAACCCAGAACCACACTTCTTATTTAACTGTATTGTAGTTCCCACCACCTATCCTCTTTATAGCTCATATATTCGATATTTTGTGCTTGGCTTATTTCAGTTAATTCACCTGCTCTCTATACTCACAAACGTTCTCACAAATGACATAGTTTCCTTTTCCCTTATGGCTGAATGATATACTATTGTATATGTCTACCCCATTTTCTCTGCCCAGTTCTTCACCCATCTTTATTTGTTAATGGATAAAAGTTGATTCTATAAATTAGCTACTGTGAATGGTGCTGCATGAGATAAATGTGAAAGCAAGGTGCCTCTTTGACATATTAATTTTATGTCCTTTGGATACCATTGGTTTGCTGGGTCATATGAATGGTCTTTTTGTAGTTTTCTGAGGAACCTCCAAACTATTCTTCATCACGGCTGCCCTAGACTACATTCCAACCAGTGTTGCTTAAGACTTCCTCTCATACTTGCCAGCATTAAGTGTTGTGTTTTTGATAACGTATATGGATGAGTTGGGTCTAAAGCACACTGAATTTTAACTATGCTCTTCAGACCATTGCAAACCAATTCCTTAGTGACTTTTCCTTTTGTTATTTTAGGTTTTTATTTGTTTCTCCTGCTTTATTTTACATTTCTCATACTGAGGAAGGAAAAACTGACTTTCAATTTGTGGGACCTGACTTAAACTTAGGATTTTTTTTTTGTTTTTTGCTATTGAATTTAAATAATTTTATATTTCAAGAAAGGCCATATTGTGATTCTGATAGATCAAGTCAAAAACAAGGTTCTTCCAGAATCATTTCTAAACACAGAAGGAAAGATTAATATCATCCACACCAGGAAAACAATCAGAGTTTGGCTATAGTAAATGGCCATTTCTTATTCATCTCTATCTGCTTTAGCTTTCCTCCCACATAAGTTTTCACCTGCTTCATGACAATATAAAATAAAAAATAAAGCCCTATATTTTAACCCTCCCCCAAACTCACCTATAAGGCAACCAACTATTACTATTCATTCATTCAGTATGCTCTAAGATATTCATCATTATTTATAGATGAAGTCCTCACTTGACTCAAGGGAAATAAGCTTAAAGTTTTCAATGGAAAGCGTATTACTGGAAGATTTTGTAAAGAATTCAGAATATCATGCCTTTCCACTTACATGGATTTATAGTCACATATGCTGCAGTTAGTTATTCAGTTTATCAGTGGCTCAGTTGTTTCTAGCTCTTTATGCAAGTAGGTTCCTGGGAAAAATATCTGTATGGATCATTAAAAATTTTAAAGAAATATCTTACCAATTCTCTGATAAGTCAATGATACATTAGGAAGAGTCCTTTTGTTAATATTTAGTGTATAAATCTTTAACATTCATTTACTTATAATACATTTCAGATCAAAATGATAGCCAGTGTAAAAAAATGTATCTTACCAAGCAATTTACAGAAACAATTTTCTTATATCATTGCATTTTCTATATAAATTGTTTTGATGAAAAAATTTGCCCACTTGATTTGGATTATTTATGCTGCTGTTCAGCCAAAAATAATATTGTGCTCACTTGGCACAAACACAAACACATTTATCAAAATAATAGAAATGGCACCAAATTCATTTAGTGTGATATTTTCTTAATATAAAAACCCCTTTAGTTTTCTAAATAGAATAAATTATTAAAGATAAAATTTGGATGCTGTGTCTCTCTTAGAAGGAGATTTTAAGACTTCTACATACATATTTCAAGTTCTTCTACATATAAATTGATTTTAATCCAATCTTGTATTTCCAAGAAAGTGGACTCTTAGATTCATATGTTGATTGAATGACTTATTTTGGAATTCCACTAGGAATTTGTTGTGTTAGAGAAAGCATGTTCTAATGCCATAAAATTCACTATAACCGGTCTGGGCACTGCTGTCATATGTCCAAAGGGATTGTTCTACATATTTCTTTTTCAGAATAATTGAAAACTATAATTCACAATTAAAATGCCATTAGAGTATCAAAGAAAAGTTTTCAGGGGAAATGAATATGAATTAATGTATCAGCTTTTGATCTATTTATTTTGAATTTCTAGCTAATTAAGAACACACAGAACTGATTGCAAGAACTTTTACATTTGCCTGGAATCCTTCTCTTTGGAGAATCAAGATTTGATATCTGAAAATGACTGTCAATATCACTATGGAATAGAAATAAATGAACTAAGTCCAACTTCAAAGCTGATGGTAAGAGAAAACTTTGCAGATTTTGATGCTGAACTGAAAATATTTTCCAAGTCACTAAGGATTTATTTCAGTTTGCTACAGCTCCAAAGTGACAGTTTTTAAATAACTCATGTACATGTTAGTGCTGACTATCAGAAGTCCTTTGGTAATTATATGGATTCACTTTCTACTACTTATTTATAAAGGTAAGTGCAGAAAAGTGGTAATAGACAACTCAGTTTTGCTGCATAATAATTGTGCAAAATTATTTTCAAGTAAAGGTATTAAAATATTCATCTTACTATAATCAATGAATACTTGTCAATTTATGTAAAAATACAGTCGTTTTTATAAATATGAAAGTGGGTATAATTTATTTTTGTTCAGAGTCATAGCAGTTTTAACTCACATTCTCTTGATAGTTGCCATATTTCAAAATAATTCTATTTCAAGTGGAAAAGAAACATTATTTATAACATTTATAACTGGAAAGTATAAAGTACAAACATTATCTTTGACATTCTAATAATTAGTCATCACTAAAATGATTTCTCTTGATTTCTTAGGAGCATGTATTACAAAAACCATGATTTCCATAAGAACAATGAGATTTGAAATTTTTACAAAATCAGGATAATTAGAATATTGCTTTAAAAACATTTCCTTTAAATGCATATCATGACTAAAGATAATTGTAGCAATTATTTCCTCATGAAAAATAGCCCTGGTTTCGGGCTATAATTAATCACCTTGCCAGTCACTGAAAAGTATCATGGGATATTTTTATTACTGCGAATCCATTTTTAGTAATCATAAAAATTTGTGATTAAGAAAAGAAGTTGAAAATCAGTTTAATGTGAAACTAAAAATTCTTAACAATGAAGGATACTCATTTTCATGGGTTCCTTCCTTCACACTGGTAGAAATTCTTATGCTTATTTGATCCAGTATTTTTAATTTTTTTGCAAGAGTAATATTTTTAACGCAATCGCGTTAAATCACTGCATATTATCAGCTATCAGATGTTGCTGGAGTAGTGACATGGTTTGGATCCAAGTAAAAGAAAAATACACATGTACTGTATTTGTATAAAGTCTAGAGAGTTGCCTTTATAAGAATAACAGTGAATTTTCTACATAGTCAGGTAATTGGAAGCCATCTGGTGGAGATGATTCTTCTATGCCAATTTAACTGGATTCAAGATTTGTCAGTACAGCAACTCAGAATTTGTCATCACAGAATATTTTCCACTGCACTCTGTGTTGTATATATGTACACAGTAAAAGAGAAACAAAGTTCGAAATAAAGTCATGGAATATTTTAAATGATTCATGTGCAAAATCAATAGTGAAATTTTTAATTATGAAGGATATCTCATCAAATTCTGTTATCAAGAATATAATCAGGAGCTGGAGAATATTCAGTGGTTTGGTGTACTGCTGTTCTTCCCTCCAGAGGACCCAGATTTGGGTCCAGCACTCACATGGAAGGTAACGACCATCCTTAACTCCAGTTACAGGGGATCCAACACCCTCTTCTGGCCTCTGTGGGTATTGCATTCATTTGCTACACATATATACAGAGACAAAACACAGAGGTAAACATAAAATAGAAATAAATAAAAAAATAACTTAAGGCTGTTAAGAATATACTCAATAATTTAATGTATGCTATTATGTATGCATAATACTTTGACTTTACTTTTCCAGGTGGAGGTCAAGGATCAAAATTCCAAGTTTTTATATAATATTTGTACTACTACTTTAAGCAATAAGCTAGTCCATGTGTAAAGCCAATCTAATTAACAAAACAAATTTTGATTATGCATGGTAGAGCAAACAGTGAATTCATTTCTTACTTCTCTTAAAATTTTATTACTAAATGATTAACGTAAACTTTTACTCTCCATCCTAGTTTAGAAAACATTACTCTTTGCAAACAAGTTTGAAATATTCAATTTTCCTGGGCTCCATAAAAGAAAGGAAGATACCTTAACAAATGCTATCCCAAATTTGAAGAGACAAATAAATGTGTGAGTTATGGATTACAAGAAACTAAACTTAGGAGCAAAGTTGCCACTGGAACCAACAGCAAAATCTGAAGTACAGCTGTTGAATTATTAGATGGCTAAGACAACTGTAGGGTTGAAAAGCCCTATGGAACCCAGTCCTTAAATGAGGTAATGTACTATCTTCAGAAACTCCAGACGATCCCCTCAGTAAGAGTCAAAGAGAAACATCCTGGGCTTTAGGCAAGAGTAGTGGTTGGAAGGTGGAGAACTCAATTTGAAATATGATATAGCAGTCTGATTTTCTTTATATATGGGTAAGAGTACATCAAATTTGGTGGGCTGCTATGGGGGGGAAGTTTTGATTCAGAAGGGAATCTAATTGCCAGCAAGTTATATCATATGAAAATCTCAAAAACGCAATGAATTTTTTTTGTAAGTTCAACATCTTTTCACAATACACACCACCATACCACCACCACCTACCACTTAGGCATAGGACAAATCCACAGCAACATCTTACTGAGTGGTGAAACACTAAAGGTGTTTTCCTTGAAATCAAGAACAAGAAAATGATTTCCATTCTCATTACTTTATTCAAGATGACTTTGGAATTTCTAGGCCAAGTGACTAAGGAAATAGAAATACGAATAGGACTCAGCATATATCTCAGAGTGCATTGGGTTTGTGGGGAGGAGGAGGCATGGATGAGGAATAGGATCTGGATACGAGTGGGAAATATGGTAGGAAATTTTAAAAGCTCGATAAAAAGTTTTAAAAAATGAAAAGTGCACTTTAGAGTTAAATGTAATCTCAAATGTAAAAGAATAATAATTGTATTAATGATATCATTTTATATTGATTATGTCTGAAGGGGTTTCATTTTTACATATGGGTACACTGGGTATCAGGATTTCAGCATGTAATTCTAGCATTACATTCAGTCCTTAACCGAGGATAGTGAATCAAGAACTAGTTTTAGATCTCCACTCTATTTTATATCAAACAGTCATCAATATGAGCTCATGTTGACCATGTGTATGCTTCCTTTATTCTACAAATATTTTTCAGACATCCACAATCTTAAAGGCAATGTTATTGCCTGAGATAACATCTGAAGGGAAACAGTGTTGTGTTTATGGAATTTCCGTTCTAGTGGAGAAGGATTGCTTGTGCCATTGTTGACTTTTTTCAGTTTGACATGAACTTTGACATACCTAGGAAGAGGGACTATCAGTTGAGAAACTTCCTCCATCAGAGTGGTCTGTGGACATGTTTCTGTGCTACTTTCATAACTGATAACTGATGTGTGAGGATTTAGGCCACTAGGGGGTTGCCATACCTGGCTTGTAGCAAAAAAAAGGCCTGGTAGTATGCACCTTAAGCACCACTTGAGATTGGAGGCAGGTGGATTACTGTGAGTTCCAGGCCAACCTGTTATATGTAGTGACCCATCTCTCTAAACAACAACAACAACAACAACAACAAAACCAACAAAACAACAACAACAAAAACAAACAAACAAAAAAAAGAGCTGGAATGCTGGCACATGCCTTTGATCCCAGCACTAGGAAGGCAGAGGAAGGGAAATCTCTGTGAGATAGAGCCCAGCTTGGTCTACATAGCAAGCTCCAGGCAAGCTGAGGCTGCAAAAAGACCCTGTCACACACAAACACATACAAATAAATAAATAAATGATTAATTAATTAATAATAATAAAGCAACAACACACACAAAGACAAAGGTCTCCATTCTCTGTCATATCTTTTACAGCTCTTGCTTCCAGGTTACAGCCTTGAATTCCTGCCTTGGCTTACTTCAGTGAGGGTCTATAACCTACAAACTGAAATAAACCCTTTCCTCCCCATGTTGTCTTTTGTCAGTGTTTGTCACCAGAGGAAGCAAACTAGAGCAGCAAGTAAATAATTACATACAACTTTTGTAATGTATCAAAGTATTTCCCAAACTGGAATATTTTCTACTTCCATTTGTCCTCCCTATCTCTGTATATTTCTAGTGTTTCTCTCTCCTCTCAGTGTCCCTCTTCCCTCTCCTCCTCCTCTTCTTCTTCCTCCTCCTCTGTCTCATGCTTACAGTTTTTCCAGGGACTTCACACTCCAGACTAAGGTTCAACATTTCAAATCATAATGTGACAGTGAAACACACTCCTCTTACTTCCAGAGCACATTCAGTTGACTACCTCTCACAAGCAGATAGCTACGTTTTCCTGTCACCATCCTCACATGTCTAGCATCTAGCAATGATAGATATAGATTGGAAAGAATATAATTTCACTGAGAATTATTATACCTCATGCCATGCTTTTAAATGAAAATTTAAGAACCTTGCCAGATTCACTAATTGTTTGGGCAGATCATTGGTGTTCCTTCCCTTGAAATGAAGAAGGTAAAAATCCCTTTATTCTATGGCTAATTTCTGGTCAACAATCTTCTTTAGTCTTTTTATTATTTGACAGTCAAGAAATCTCTCTGCCAGAGTTAATGGTACCTTTATCTCTAACATCTGTAAGCTAATGAGTGACAAAATATAATGCTTCCATAGATCAAAGAATCACAGGACATTCTTTGTATAGAACAATTTTTTAGCTCATTAATACCATCAAAGGCACATGTTGAACATAAAGGGCTATTGTAAATAGAGCTAAATAAATAACCTTATTAATATGTAACCGAGAATGCATGAATTATGGAACAATTAGTGCTTTCATGACAAATATTTTAACTGCTAATTGGTCCCATGGGTGGGGGGTAGGGCGCCTAAGATTATCACTTTGAAAGAAAGAGCAAATCCAAATCAACAAAATGAGAGATGAATGGGGAAACATCACAGAAGACACCAAAAAAGATCTATAATATTATAAAGGAATGTTTTAAAAACCTATAGTCTATTAAATTGGAAAACCTAAAATAAATAGATGAACATCTACATTCATGGGAACCACCAAAACTAAACCAAGAGATCAACAGCTTAAACAGACCCATAACAAATAAGGGAATTGAAATAGTAATATAAAATCTCCTGTCTTAAATAGCACAGGCCCAGCTGCATTCACAGCAGAATTCTACCAGATATGTAAAGAAAATCTAAAACCAATACTATTTAATTGTTAAAAAAAAAAATAGAAACAGAGGAAGAACTCCCAAACACCTTGTAATAACAAAACCAGGTAAAAAAAAAAAAACCCAAAAAGAAAATTATAGAGCCATATGTTTAATGAACATGGATATAAAAATTCTCAACAAAATACCTGCAAACCACTTACAGAAACACATCAAAAAGATCATCACCATGATCAAATCGGCTTTATTCCAGATATGCAAGGACCATTCAGTATACATAATTCAATAAATAAATCATATAACAGGACATAAAGGTATAAATCACATGGTCATCTCAATAGATACAGAAAAAGGCCATTATAACATACATTTATGTTAAAAGTCCTAGGGGAAATTGAACTGGAGGGAACATAACTCATCATAACTAAGCTATATTCAACAAACCCACAGTTAATATCATTCTAAATGGAGAAAAACTGGAACAATTCCCACTAATACTGGGAAAAGACAAGGCTGTCCACTATCTACAGCAATTTTTAATAAAGTGCTTGAAACTCTTGCTAAAGTAGTAAAACAAGAGAGTACTAAATGGAAGAAGTCATGTTATGCTCCTTTGCTGATGATATGAAACTGCACATAAGAGACCCCAAAAATTCCACCAGAAAACTCCTAGAAATAATGAACATGTTCAGCAAAATTAAGGTTACAAAATCAGTTTACAAAAATTAGTAATCTTTCTATATACCAACAACAATCAGAGAAAGAGTACATGGAAACCGTCCCATTCACAATAGCCTCAAAGAAAAAAGTTTAGGAATAAATTTGACAGAAGATTTTAAAGTTCTCTACATTGAATTTTTATATCTTTGAAGGAGATTGAGGAAGACAACAGGCGATGGAAGGACCTCCTATGCTCATGAATTGGAAGAATTAATATTGTGAAAACGACCATCCTACCAAAAGCAATCTATGAATTCAATGCAATCTCAATCAAAATCCCCATGACATTTTTCATAGAATTAGAAAAAACATCCCAACTTTGATATGGAATCATAAATGATCCCAGAGAGCCAGAGCAATCCTGAGCACAAAGGGCAATGCTGGGAAGAATATCATACCAGATCTAAAACTATACTACATACTTAGAGTCACAAAAACAGTATGGTATTGGCACAAAACAGACACATAGACCAATGGAGCATACTTGAAGACTCAAACATAAGTACATGAAATTTTAACAACCTGATATTTGAAAAAGGTGTGAAGGACACATACTGGTGGAAAGTCAGCATCTTCAACAAATGGTGCTGGCAAAACTGGATCTCCACCTGTAGAAGAATGAAACTAGATCCTTATCTTTCACTTGCCACAAAAGTCAACTCCAAATGGATCAAATACCTCAATGTGTAGCCTGAAACTCTGAAACTATTAGAAGAAAATATAGGCAGTAACCTCCAAGATACAGGTGCAGGATAGGACTTTCTAAAATGGGCTTCAGTTGCTCAGGCACTAAAATCAACAATCAACAAGTGGGACCTGATTAAACAAACATGCTTCTGTACAGAAAAAAATAAAACCTAAGGAAATGAAGAGAAAACCCATAGAGAAGGGCAAAAATCTCACCAGTGATACAACTGACAGAGGTTTAAAATCCAGAATATATAAAGGACTCAAAGAATCTATAAGTAAATAACCCAATTAAAAGATGGGTTAATAATATGAAGAGAATTCTCAAATGAAGAAATAAAGATATCTAAGAAAAAAATCTTTAGTAATTAGGGGAAAGCAAATTGAAACCACTTTAAGAATTCATCTTACCCAGTCAGACTGGAACAAATGATTCCAAATGCTGTAGAGGATACGGGGAAAGGGGAACACTCACTCACTGTTGGTAGTATTTCAAACTTGTGCAACCTCTGTGAAAATCAGGTGTGGAAAACTCTTAAAAAAACAAAAAGTGAACATACCTTATAATCCACTTATACCACTCCTTGGCATATACCCAAAGGGCTCATCGTACTGTGGAGATACTTGTACATCCATGTTTGTTACTGTTCTTTTCACAAAATGGAAGCAAACTAAGCAACTTAATCTGAGGAGTAGATAATGAAAATATGGTACATTTACACGAGAGAGATATACTCAGCAGTAAAGAAAGGCAAAATCATGAAATTGTCAGGAAAATGGACAGAACTAAAATTGTTATACTAAGTGATATATATTCTCTCTCATTTGTGGATCTTAGTAATAATCCCTTATATGTGAGCATATATCCCAATGTAACTGCAGGAGCCTGGAAAATGGAAAGAAATCAAAGAGGTTAAGGGAAAGGGGGAACCTGAGAGAGAACAGTATGAGACAGGTGTTCCCAAGGGGAAACTGGATAAAATGAGGGTATTTAAGTGGAAAGGGATGGAGGATTATTTACATCCTTTATATGAAATATGTGTTGTTAAACTCATCAAAAAACCTTGCCTATTTTATATCTAACTGGAATTGGAAAGAAAAAACAATGAAGTGGTTTTTTGTAAATATCTCAAAATCTTAAAATTGTACTATGAGCAAAGAGAAAATCAACATGTAGGCAATATTAAAAATGGAGAGGACATGACTGTATCACCAGAAATATTAACAGAATGGCAAAGTTTATAGAAGATATACCTGATTATTTGAAAAAAAAAATGAATTCTTTTAGAAAAATAAACTTATCAAGACTAATTCAATTTGAAGGAGAAATTCTGCCTAGACTAATAACTGAAATAAAAGAAATATTTATTTGAAAGTTAACCTATTATTCTCCTTTACCCACCAATTTCACTGCATTCTATCGTCTTTTCCTTAAATGTCTCCTCCCATGATCCTTTGTTTCTCTATGTAAGTATTCTAAATGAAGCACTCATATCAAAGATGAAAAGCTAACATCCACAAAGGGAAGACTATATGCAACATTTGTCTTTCTGGGATATGGAACAGTTAGTGTAAGGGATGGGGTGGAAGGGTAGATGAGGGAACTTGTGGAGGGATAACTATCACTAAAGATCCTTTGAAAATGTCATATGGTAACCTATTACTGTAGAAACTTCCTAAAATATACACATTCCCACATATAAAGAGGTTACATGGAGTTACCTATAACAGGGTGGCAATGCCCACCAGACACCACAGGGTAGCAAATAAAAATCCCATGCAAGGATTGGGTTTCCCTATTTGGAATTGCTAGGTGAGTCCTGTAGATCACCAAAAATGACTCCCTATTTCCATTGCTCTTTGTTATGCACCAGAACTTGATGGTAAAGAACACTGTTGCTGTAGTTGATACACATGAGCTGTAGAATATAGAGAACTCAAGGTGGTACTCACATCAAAGCTTCATCCCTTCTGGCTATCATTCATAGTGCTTGAAGGTACTATACACAGTACAATAAGAGAAAAATAACCATTACTTTTATCTAGCTGTGAGTCCTCTGCGCTACAATAACAACCTAGAAAAATATGCCCATGGGTTCAATAGTGGCACAAATGTTATAAGAATAACCAATGACTTTAATGTTTGAATTTAAGGTCCTTATTCTTTACAGTATATTTTATTTAACACAGTGACCCACAATTGGTCAAAATGCAAAGAATAATAAACTGTGGAACATTTATCCCTAAAATGGGCACATATATCACAAGTCCTCTTCTCAAAGTCCAAGAGTCACTGAGAAAGAAGAGGTAGAAAGACTGCTAGAGTCAGGCACAATAAACAACTTCAAGGAAGCAGTAACTTCTGGACACAACAGTGCAGTTGCACATATATACTCACTACAGGATTCACAAGACAAAATTCTAGCATAGAAGAGGTGGCTTTGATGGCCCATCATAGCTAAATAACTGTTGGCAATTTATAGCTGTAGGAGAGAGAGACTGTTTTGTTTAAGGGTGTGAATCCTGGTATGTTGTCCATGCTCCAGTGGATGTCCTCTTACCCAAATGTAGAATATACAGGCAGCAAAAATTGGACTTAGTAGATTTAAGAGAACGAAAGACACAGAGTTGGGTGAGTGGGAAGCAGGATGGATCTGGAAGGAGCTGCAGAAGGGTAGGTGAATAGGATCAAAATACATTCAATGTAATTCTCAAAGAAATAAGAGAAATGATGAACAAAGTTAACCCAATGAAGTCCATGCCATTTAAAAAGAATTCAATTTTTCCCCATGTGATAGCTCTACAAACATGAAAGGAAACACATTAAATCTATTTTAAGCATCCAGTTGTATTACCTAAGAAATGAAAATTAAGACAAATCTTTTGATGAAATTAAATGTAAAATATAGACAATTTTATCAAGGAACTTAATAAAGAATATTCATTAAAGTAGCTTAACCATAAAAGTACCTTAATTTAAAATATCTAGCTGAATACATAATAAAAATATTATATGTTAATGTACATTCAGAGTAATGAGGATAAAGGTCTCTACAAAGTTAGTAGTACAGTGGATATTTAATTTAAAACATAATTTGCTGATAAAATTTCAGTCAGTAGTTGTATATTATATATAAAATTTTGTCAGTATTTATATATTATGTATTTATTAAATATCAACAAAATTAGTAACTCTTCAAATAAAAAAGCTTTTTACTTTTTTTTTCCTTCAGGCATCTTCAATTGCCTTTCATTAATTAATATGATTTTTCTGTACCTTTACTTATTTATAAATAAACTAATTTAAATCATCTTTCTAAGATTTCCTTATTTATTTTCCAATGCTATTGAATGTATTAGCATTTCTAAGAAATATTTTGCTATAATACTGTAGAAATCTATTTCTCAATCGTGAATGATAAAATGTGCTTGATACCGTGTAAATGCCATAGCTAATTTTGGATATATGCCCCTATAGTATTTCATAAACTTCTTTAGCTTAGCTTTTCATTTTGATGTAATTAGAAATATTTGGTAAATTA
Organism: Nannospalax galili; assembly: GCF_000622305.1. Taxonomy (NCBI): domain Eukaryota; kingdom Metazoa; phylum Chordata; class Mammalia; order Rodentia; family Spalacidae; genus Nannospalax; species Nannospalax galili. Next base: position 1,026,084 of record NW_008345699.1, on the reverse strand, counting down.
TAACAGGTGATATATTCACAAGCATATTCATACTGCTTTACCTTGATTTAATATATTGTGAGATGGGGTATTACACTTCAGAACCACTTTGATTTTAGTGAAGTAACTACATTTATAGTTGATAGTTCCATAAATTAATGTTAATATGTATGAGCCTATTCATTGCTGTATATGACATTAGCATCCTATTTCTCAGGTAAGAGGAATTTATGAGGCAATGGTGGTAAGGAAACTGTCCAAAATCTATGTGTTACTTTTAGTTAGAAATAAATGGTCACTTCTTACTGATTTTCTTTCAGAAACCTTTCAAGGAAAGTAAGATGGATCTCACATCAACATTCATTGTACCCTGGACAAAAATATTATTGAAGATAAATTCACTAATGTATAACTATCTAGACGTCTTCGTTTTGTTAACGACCATTAATATGTGTTCTAACCTCCTGATTTAGACAAAGACAGATGGACAGTAGGCATATGAAGTTTCACACATGACAGAACTCAGCCCAGCCTGCAATCAATGGTTTATACATGGCTTCATGAACTTTGAACCCAGGGTGGTATAAAAACTTTGTGATCTGTATTTGAGAGCTCAGATCCAGGAGGATAATGAAGATTGAGCTCATAAGTATTTGGGCAGGAGACGTGGAAGTATATGATGTGAGTAACTTTGTGAACTCTATGAGTGATTCCTCTTAGCCATTTGTAAACCCATCCTTGAGATAACACTCATTCCATGTAGGAATAAGGTGAAGTCATCTAAAATACATAGCCTATCTGAAGGGCTACTCATACCGATGTCTAACCTTAGCACTTTAAACTAATTCTTGGGACATATGCATTGACGGCAATTCTGAGAAATCCAGGCCACCCTAAACTTTTCTACGGCATTATCAGTAGAAAGATTACGCAATTGTTCAAGGGAAAGAATCAGCAGCATATCATTGCTAAACAGTATTCACAAGCTTCAAATGCTGACATACCTAAGATAGTCATAAAATTGTATACCTTCATCCCAGACCATAGAGTGAAATATTCTTTCCTTTCTTCTGATTTAACATCCCAAGGGAAAGAAGTCCTCCTTGTGCTATCACAGGTAGAGCGGATATTCTTAATTATATTTACTTTATAGCAGTTTTCTTCAGTTACTTGAACATAAACATCCGACTTTCAAATCAGATTTACATAGTGTCAAGTTTTTAATAATTTGAAGGATGTAAAGAAAAAATCCCATATAGCTCCCAGGTCTTCCTCTCATCACACTGTCTGGTGTTGAGTAATACATGAGGTTTCATTGTTATCTTGTACAACAGAGAACACTTTTGATACATAACAGGCTCATTTTACATTAAAACATTCCCCTAACATACATGGGATTTTCAAAACCCATACTTCTTAAGCTACAGAGCTTGTGTTTGGTTATAATAAGCAATTCTCAATTAAGAACCCATTGTTCAAGCCATAGTATAATGAGAGGGTTCTCTAGTAAATATCATTGATCTGTTTAGCATGAGATTAATTATCCAAATATTTACAAAGACATGAGAACAATTTAACTGCATTTATTTTTCTTTTCCTAGGAGCATCTTTCACTGTGCTCCAGTTGTATTTAGTAATGTGAGAGAAATTAATTAATCCTGGTGTGTAACTTTTGGCTATAATGCTGCAAAGAAGGATATGGAAAGAAATTAGAAATATTTTCCACACCATTGCTTACCCAGACCTATAATTTACTATGTAAATTTGTACTGTTATAATGACTAGGCATAATTTTTATAAAGTGAAAAATAGTTAGGTAGCTTTAATGCCTCTCTACATCAACTTCATACATGCATACCATAGGACTCCGTTGACTTTTAAGATGTAACTTCCAACCATAAATTATAAGTACTTGAATTCTAAATATAATTTATCCTTCAAATACTAATATATTTTTTGTTATTTTTATTTTATGTGTGAGTGTATTGCCTGCATATATGTAAGTGCACCTGTGTCATGCAATTCCCATGGAGGTCAGAAGAGGGCATTGAATCCCCTGGAACTGGAGCCAAGGATGGATGCTAGCTGCCATGTGGATGTTTGGATTCAAATCCGGGTCCTCTTCAAGAACAGTCAATGCTCTTAACCACTGAACAATCCCTCCAACCTCTCATCCTTCAAATTCTAAAATCTACAATTAAGACATATGTAATTTCTGCTAGTATGTTAACTAATTCACTCACTTTTAATGTCCAAAAGAAATTAAAAGTAAAAATGATATGGATATTCTCCCTTGAAAGGTAGTGTGGAGTTTTGTGTTTTTGTAACCTTGTTCATTTTAGTAATCTATATTTTGACACACTATATGAATTCTGTATTTTTCCAGCATCTTAGTCTGCTAACATTTGGGAGTAGGAAATAAATGTGATGAAGTATCTGACCTGTCTCACAGCTTTAGTTCTGTCTTTTAAATAACTGGTTATTAAAGTATTTCAGCTGTGCAATTGACTCTCTAAAATTACATCCTCCTGCTTATTCATTAGCTCCTGAATTCAACTCAACATTTCAATTGCAACTAAAATTGAATTTATTTTGCTTGAAAACCTCTGGCCTTTCCTTCATCCTTTTTGTCAATTGAATGTATAATAAATTATATGCATCATAGTAACAATAGAGTGTGACAATGTCTTATTTTTAAGTATTTGAAAATGAAGATTCATAAAATGCTAAAATACAGCTTTAAATCATATAAAATTCTCATCTTGTTTTTAATTCAAAATTGGTGCAAACTGAGAATTCCTACAGAAGTTGTGACACCTATTTCAAGTGAAATTTAAATTAACCAGAGAAGGATCAGTAGTACTCAGGGAAAAGCTCATTAATTTAAAGTACTTATTAACTTCCTATTTCCATTGTATGTGTACACTGAATGCAAAGATGAGCCATGTAATGTATGCATCATCTTTCTAGTTAATTACATTCTAAAGTAATCTCTAATGACAGTAACACAATGATAATATATAATCATACTGCCATTTTCAGACAATACTTCCACCTTCGAATTGAATGTACATCCAAAGCACCAATTTGTTGGGTTTATTAAGTATATAAAATGAATGGATTCATATTTCTAAAGTTAGTTGGACTCTTTGGATAAATATGAAATCACCTTAATGGGGATCAGTTATCTTATAAATATTTTGACAAAATAACTAACTAAAGAGAAATTATACAAATAATTTAATATGTGTGTAGATTTTAGCATGATTTCGTTTTATGTTTATGGGTTTATACTTATTTAATAGCTATCAAATATTTATTTGTTATATTTCATGGAATAATCAATTCTGCAATAATAGGTCAATTTAACATTATTATAATTTCTATTAACATGTTCTTAATATCAAGAGACATGAAATTAAAATAAACACATGTATGTATACATAAACAAAATAATCAGGTAAATAATATGAAAAAAGAACACATATATATTACTACAAGCAGAACACTTTTCTCACTATGGCCTATATGAACAGTGAACAAGCTATGTTGATAGTCTATAATAAACAAGTCTTTTCCATCAGCACATACACTCCCATATATTTAAGAAAAACTAACTTGAAAACTTGAGGAGTAATGTCTTTTCTAATTTAAAAGTGCTCCTTAGGAAAATTCAGCTTTTATCAGATATGTACTGTTCAATTACTTCTCTTCCAGGTGTCTTAACTAGAAGCTACTCAGTGCCCACAGTGTGCAGCATCGAAACCTGACCAGTGTACACTATTGTGTGCAAGTCCTGATATGTTGATTCTGTGTGGCATATTAAATAAGGAGCAGAGAGTCAGAAGTTCCCTTTGTTATTGCTGCTCAGTTTTCAGAATGAGGCATCATTGCAAGGACCCTGAAGAGCTGTAGCAGAGTATTCTGATTTTTACTTTCATTGATCAATCTATTGAATAAAGTAAATGAGTTTGAGGAACAGATCTATACACATGCATTTAATCACTATTCTTCCCAAATGTCTTTTCCACAAACATCATTTGTACAGTAGCACACTCCCAACTACAATTCCTACACTCAGGAATTTCCTCCATACCACATTCCTGTGCCTTTTCCAGTTTCTCAAAATTGAGACAAGGAGCAAATCAACAAGTAAGCTGAAAAATAAGGGAAGAAAAAGCAATGAAGTTACCAAAATAAGTTATTCCTACAAACTTCCCCCAACATCAAGCTTAAGTACAGGTATGTGAAGTCGGAAATTTCCCATATGCCAACAAAAACCAGCTTGACGACATATGAACTCATTATATGTTTCTCTATGTGATAGGAACACACTTGTACCAATAAATTTGGGTGAGTAAAAATAGATTTTTTTTAGAAAGAATTTCTAGGGAATACATTGTATTAATCTGAAGCACTTTAAAATTATAACTATCTTTGGAATAAAGTTACTAAGAATGAACTTCAAGCATCTGTGACTTCAGAATTGCATACAGAAATTTCTGTTGGTTTTTAGTACATAACAAGCATATCAATGAATGGGACACTGTATGTACACTCTTCCATGTTTTTTACCTATCCAAATAGTCATCAAATAGCAAATCAATATAAAATAACCATCATGTTAATAATTCTATTGCTAAAGGATGACTAAAGTGCAATATACCGTCTGTTCTCATGTATGGAAAATATCCACATATGAGTACTGACACTCTATAATTATTCAAATGTTAGCAACAGCAATCGTATAAGACTGAATCAATGATGAAATTTGGTTGTCTCATTTAATGTCAAAGATCCCAAAGCTTGTTTCCCCTTCCTGAGTGCAGTGATTTCGACTTTCCCAGTGAAACTTTAAATTTTAGTTCACTCTACATTCACTCTGATTAGAAGTGCTGACTCTTCTACCAAAGTCACATGACAGAAATAATTGCCTGGTTGTAAGGCACATTGCTATTTCTCTGTGACACATTAACTCTTCCAACTCTACAGAGATCACCTTTAGTGTCAATGCTTTGCAAGTGTTCAGTAACAGCTAGCCAGTGAAAATACAGATGTTATAACAACTTTATCTTCAGGCATGGTTCTTCTACAATGCTGACACTGAGACAGAATATCATACTTAATATTATTCTTTGAAATATGTATGTTGAACTGGATGGCTTACAGTCTTGCAGGAAATTGTATTAAAAGTTAAATTAATGTGAAAATACTATTTTATTTCTAGATTAGTTATGTATTTTGAAAGACAAATTTTTAGTGTACATTTTAGCAGAATATTACATTTTAACACTATAGTTTTAGCCTACATGATTGCAAGAAAGGATAACAGGATAGAAAAGTCCAAGCTTTTTCATTTGAAAGCCCACTTTAAAGTAAAATTTATATCAATTACCAGCAATGCTAATATTGGAAAAAAATAGTATCGGAAATAAGAAGTTTACTGACCATACAATTCAGAATATTGTCTGTCCATTCTGGTCAAATGCAAACAGATACCATACTTTATTTTTTCTTTTTCCACATTTTTATTGAATTTTTGAACTGATCTAAATACAAGGGATCAGTACTCAGTGGGCGAGTCTGGACTAAAAAGTGTAGTCCAGAGATCTGGAGCAGAAAGAAAAATGATTTAACACCTTTAAGGCTAAATTTCCTCAAGCATAAAGTTGAGTATCATGTAAGCTTGCTTTTATAAATAATATAGGGTATAAGTCACTAACTGCTGGATTTAAAGTAGTACTAATCGAATAATTGCAACATCTTCCTTCAAAATTATATCAGTAATATATGAGCATCACCAACTTCTGGCATGACTTCTAGGGCAAAATTCCACGCCTATTAAGACTTTAACATTCATACTTAAGCAAAAGCAAACTCATCTCTTCACAATTTATGGGAATATATATTCATTTCATGTATTAAATCAAATTAAAAATCTAGTATCATTTTTCACTTATTTAGAAGTATCACTCCACAAGGAAAACAAAATCACTAGCATTAATTTAAAAATCCTAATAATAACAAGCTAAATGATCTATGAAATATTACTTGTTTAACCCTTCAGAGAGTGGAGAAAGCAAGACACTGTGATGAACTGAAGTCCAAAAGCTGTTATACCACTGCACACAGAGACATACTTGCATATGTGTATGAACTGGTTCACTTTGAAAGAGTGTGAAAGGAATAAATAGCCACTATAGACAAAAGTAAGTGGAGAGCTAAATTTTTGAGAACTCTCTTTTTGTAAGAGTAATTTTATTTTTAATCGTATGTATATGTGTATGTGTGTGGATGTGCATGTGAGTGAAGGTGCCTGTGGAGGCCAGAAAAGGGAATGGGATTCCTTGGAGCTGGAGTTATCGGAGGTTGTGAGTACTAAGTAAGTCTGCCTTACTTGAGTGCTAAGAACAGAACTCAGATCCTCTGCAAGAACAGTACATGCTCTTAACCATTGAGCAATCTCTCTAGAACTCTGATTTTTAGAACGCTTAAATATGAAGCACAGACTACAATGGAAGTTTAGAATCACTGAGCATCTCAGAAACAACACCTTATTCCTTGGTTCCCAAGTGTTATAAACTGTCTTCCACATATCTTGCAAAGGGCTGAGAATGTGGTAGGCACAAGAAAGATTTCCTCAGAGGCCGAAACAAGTGAGAGGCACCTCTATTTCAGACTGGGATATAAGAACCCTTTAATGAACTTGGGTATTATGCCTGTTAGAACAACTTAAGGACACATGCAAAAATACCAGTATTTAGGGGCAAGACTTATTGGGAGGAGCATGAGCAAGTTTCCAAGAAGGAATTCCTTCACAGCAGCAATTTTGACAGAGTGTGTGGCCTGGAGTTGCTATCCTAGCCTGGAAATTAGGAAGGACACTCCCTAGGAAAGGGGACAGCCTGAGAGATGTGAGCAGCAGTAAAGGATTGAGGTCCTGTAGTGGTGTAAATTTCACTTAATCTATCAGTAGCAGAGTAGGGTTACACAGATCCTTGATAGATAAAAGTACTTCAAATGAGCATAGACTTGACACAATCAGATGTACAGGAATTTGAGTTTGCTACTGGCTAGCTATGTACTCAAAGTCCAGACTTGTAAAAATGTACACAATATCATGCCAATATGAATCAGTTATTGAGACATCAATAGTATACGTAAAGATGCATGTGTCCCAGGCCTGTATGAACACAAGTGGTTTCCCAATGAGTTGGAATGCACAAGAAATGCAGTTTAGCATGGGCCTCTGTTTTCATTTGAGTTTGGAAGTTTTTAGGAGCTGGTAAATGACTCTCCTTTCCAACTGAATGAAGACAGCCAGTGCTCAAAACAAAGGGCCCATCTCCTTCCATGGGTAAGTTCTAGAGAAAACAGAACTCCAACAAAGTCAAGATCATTAAATGGATCCAGAGCTCCCTAATGGTATGTTTGTGGAGTTTGTATGCTGATGAAAAAGCTAATTCTATTACATGTATTCATTGTAAGCCCTTTTTCAACATTTAATTTTCTGTAGAACTCTTTGTAGTGTGCTGTCTGGCCCCTTGAATGAGATCTCACAAATCCTTCTCTAATGCTTATCTGTCTTGAGAACTGTTCACCAAGTACCCCATTTCTTGCAGTGGCAGACTGTCATTTAAATCAACCTGGCCACTGATGCCTTGGGAAAAGCTCACTCACACTGCTGGAAATATTGCAACCTGGTCTATGGTTACTGAGGCATAGTTTTGCTTTGGGAGCCCTTGAAATTGTCATTTCACCCCCTGCACCAACATCAGAAATCAAGTATGGTAATCTCCTGTCACCCTCACTTTCAGCTGCTCCAGAAGATACCATCACCTTTAACTGCCTCAGATCTTGTGACTGTAGTCTTCAATTAGGTCAGGAACAGGAGGAGATTCCACCACCACCATAACCCCCACCAAGGATTGAGAATAGATGTGACTTAAGAGAAAAGGATGTGTTTATACAAGAATAGGGACTGTCCTTATGTGAAGCTCATGACTGTTAAGAAATGAAGTTATGACCATCCTCAGGCCTCTTGGGGTAAGTCTATAGTGCAACTCTCACGCCGGGACTCCCTAAGCCATTACTACACTTCCATCCCTCCCGCCATTCTATACTCCTAGTTTGGGCCCTGTGCCATTCCTAGTCTTGGGACCCCAGACACCTGGGGAACCAATACTGCTTCCTGATCCTTCTCACCCAGACCAACTCAGTCCCTTTCTTGGGCTCCAGGAGCACCGCTTCTGGTCCTGACCCCGCCCTCACCCCTCTCGTCCCTGGGCCTGCACCACTGGCTAACTCTCCTACCCTGCACTACTATCTTCAGGCCTCTTGGGGTAAGTCTGCAGTGCAGCTCTCCACGCCAGGACTCCCTAAGCCTCATTCACCCTTCTATCTACCCCCCCCGCCCCCGCCATTCTATACTCCTAGTTTGAGCCCTGTGCCATTCCTAGTCTTGGGGCCCCAGACGCCGGGGGAACCAATACTGCTTCCTGTTCCTTCTCACCCAGACCAACTCAGTGCCTTTCTTGGGCCCCAGGAGCACGGATTCTGGTCCTGACCCCACCCTCACCTCCCTCTACTTCCCTGGTCCTGCAACACCCGCGAGCCACTTTCTGGGGCTCTGAGGCTTACCTTTACTCTCCCTGATCCTTTGCATCCAGTACAACCCAACTACTCAATCCACTCCCTGGGAAATCTTGGGGCTTCTTCCTGCCCCATCTGCCTTTGCATCCCTGCGTAGCACGGCCATGGCCAGGGTCTCAGGTCAGTCCAACATCCAAGTTCCTGAGGCCAAAAGCATTCTTAGAAGATTCCAGACCTAAGGAGAAAGTCTGAAAACTTCTGATCTACATTGGAATTGGGCCACCGCAGAACTCCTGAAGACAAAATCAATCCGGCCACAACAATATAAAATCAAAAGAGAGAACCAGAAGCTTAGACGAACCAGCTCTTCATACCCAAAAGGTAAACCACACAAAAAATAAACCACAAAGACACATAAAGTTCACCAAAAGAAGCAGACCTAAACTTGAAGACTTGAGTCTCACATAAGAATCAGAAATTACAAAAGAAATTCACATGTCAAAATCACAGAGAAAAAATAATAACATGAAAAACCAAAATAACATATCCTCACCAAATACCAGTAATCCTCTAGAGGAGCACAATGAGAACCCCCTAGAAACAATACAGGACATGGAACTCAAAAGAACAATGATGAATATGATAAAAGAATTCAGTGAATTTAAAGAACACACAAACAAGGTAATCATAGAGCTGAAGGAAGATATGGATAAACATCTGAATGAATTCAGAATAGAGCTAGAAATATTGAAGAATACTCAGGATGAAATAAAGAAGGAACTGAAACACTCCATAAGCCAATTAGAAACAACAGGAGAAAGCCTCACCAATACGATGAATGAAATGGAAAACAAGAGTATCAAGACTGGAAGATGAAGTGGACGAACTAGACCACTCAAGCAAAGATTATGAAAAATTTAAGAAATCACAAGAATGGAATATGCAGGAATTGAGTGATACCACAAAAAGACCAAACTTGAGAATCATAGGCATACAAGAAGGAGAAGAATCCCAAGACAATGGCATGGACCAGATCTTCAACAGAATTGTGGAAGAAAATTTCCCAAACTTAAAGAAAGACATGCCCATACAAATACAAGAAGCATACAGAACACCAAACAGACAGGACCAGAACAGAAACTCTCCACGGCACATCGTAGTAAAAACACTACACGCACAAAACAAAGAGAAAATTCTGAAAGCTGCAAAAGAGAAACAACAAGTCACATATAAAGGAAAACCCATTAGGATCACAGATGACTTTTCAATGCAAACTATGAAAGCCAGAAGAACCTGGACCAAAGTATTCCCAGTGTTAAATGACCACAGATGCCAACCCAGATTACTATATCCAGCCAAAATGTATATTACAGTTGAAGGGGAAAGAAAAATCTTCCATGACATAAATAGGCTGAAGGAATTCTTGTCCACAAAACCAGCCCTACAGAGAGTTCTGGGAGCAATACAAAGAACTGAAGAAAGGAATGACTATACCCAAGGGGTTACAGAAAGAATTCCAAGGAGGGTATAACAGTGTAAAAGTACAGCTATAGCAAGAATAAAAACAAAAAAA
>NW_008345699.1:1008088-1013358 GCF_000622305.1 Nannospalax galili | reverse complement strand
TGTGTGCTATGTGTGCCCACATTCACAATCTCATATACACAGACATGTATACATACATACATACATACATACATACATACACAATAAATAAATAAAATAACAATTTAAAAGTATAACTACCCAATTTAATTAACAAATACAGTCATGTAACTACCACAGAAATCCAGACAGGAAACATTTCTATTGCTCCAAATGCTGTCTGTATTCCAATCCCCCGCTTTACCTCCTTGGCCTGATAATGATGGTCACAGCGCTGGGGACCCAGTCCAGGGCTTCAAGCATGCTCACTAGAAAAATGCTTCATCAAAGAGATAACCTCGAGATCCAAACTGTGTTGGGCTTAAGAATTACTACTGATTGGATATTCTTGTTTATATGTGTAAGTAGGTATATGCATGTGTATGCATGAACATGTACATACATGATTCTGAGCTAAGAAATCTTCCCTCTGCATCTTTTCCATTCTGACTTGTTGACTTCTCCATGGTCTAGATTGGACACCCTAAACTAGGAACGTGTCTGTGTTAGCCTCTGCAGTATTGAAAATTTAACTGATTTTCAACATGAAACCAAGAGTTTAGAGAGGTTCATGGGGGCCAGGAAGGAGCAGAGAGAAAACTCTTGCAGTCTTGACTTCTTTTATAGAAAAAGGAAATTAGCTCTCTGAATGTTATCTTTTCCTCCAGATAATTACTATTTGAATTGGTGGAAGCTTTCACTGTGTTATTCAGGCTGGTCCTAAACTCCTAGGATCTGGAGGTCTTTCCACCTCGACCTACTAAGTAGATGGAACCAGGCCCAGGAATCATGTTACCAGGTCCAACTTGGAAATGCTTTTTATTGTTGAACTTGGTGTTTATTTCTTTGCAGAAATTTTTAAATTTTACATTTATATAAATGTAATCATTTATCAATAATTTCTCTTATGGACTTTTTATTATGACTTTTATACCTTTTATTGCTTTTCTATTTTATTTTTTATTTTTATTTATGTGTATGAGTGTATTGCCTGCATGTATGCGAGTGCACCTGTGTTGTGTAATGCTGCAGAGGTCAGAAGAGGGTTTCGGATTCCCCTGGAACTGGGGTTAAGGATGGTTTGTAGCCGCCATGTGGATATTGGGAATTGAACCTGGGTCCTCTGCAAGAGCAGTCAGTGCTCTTAACTGCTGAGCCATCTCTCCAGCCCCCAACTACCCCTTTTTTACACATTTCTCCCTTAGTAATGTCTGTCTCCTGAGTACATTCATTTCTATTTTCATTGTTGCAACAAAATATTTGACAAAAGCAACTTAAGGAAGAAAGGGTTTATTTTGGTCCTGGGATGGCAGGCAAGTCATGGTGGCAGGAGCTGGAGGCAGCTGGGCACATTGCATCTACAGTCGGGAAGTGGAGAGCAGGGAATGCTGGTGCTCAGCTTCCTTTTTCTTTTTGATTCGGTCAGGAATCCCAGCCCATGGAATGGCACTGTCCATATCGATGGTGGGTCTTCCTACCTCAGTTACCTAATCCCTCACAGACCAGTCCACATGCTTGCCTCTTCAACACTTCTGGATCCTGTCAAGTTGATAGTCCATATTAACCATCATTCTGCATGTGACCTGTGCTTTGCTGTGGCACTTACCAAACATAAATGTGTGCAATTCCTAGCACTTGAATTAAATCTGCCTCTGTGATAGACTAACTCCATGAGAACAGAGGCCAAACCATTTTTTGCTTACCATTCTTTTAAAATATTTTTATTGCCAGGCATGGTGGTGCACGCCTTTAACCCCAGCACTCAGGAGGCAGAGGCAGGCAGATCTCTGTGAGTTCAAGGCCAGCCTGGTCTACATAGTGAGTTCCAGGACAGCTGGGGCTACAGGGAGACCCTGTCTCAAAAAGACCAAAAAAATAAAATAAATAAAATAAAATAAAATATCGAGGACATCAGACCCAGGGAAGGGTACAACACTCTCACCTGGACCCCATAAAGAGGAGCATATCTAGCACTGAGATGTCCCCGCTTGCCTGTCATCTGATCAAGGGACAGACAGACACAGAACTCCTGATTGCCCAGCAGCTTTGGCTTGGCTTGGTCCTACTACTGATATGGTCTCATCATCCAGCCATCCATCTGTCCTCTCACTCAGTCACTTGGATCTAGTTCTGCATTTAGCCTTTGTGGCACCAGTGGTCCCACATGTTGCTTCTGTAGCTCAACTCAACCCGAGGCTCAGCACAAACCTGTGACCAGGAAGCTTGGTTCTAGGACCAGTGCCTCTAGTAGATTTCCAACAGGGTTTGTTATCTAAGTCTTGAAGAAATTCTCTTTCATCTCCATCAGCTTTCTCTCTCTTTGTAAGGCCTGTTGAACTCCTTGAATTCTGCCACAGTTTTGTGGGGTTTTTGAGACAGGGTCTCATGTGGCCCACACCGGCCTTAGATTCGCTGTGTGGCCAAGGATGGCCTTGAACTTCTAACACCCTGCCTCCACCTCCCACATGCTGGGATTACAGAGTTTCACCATCATGTGTGGTTTATGTGGTAATTAGGACCAAACCCAGGACTTAGTGTATGTTACACAAGCACTTTACCAATTGCAGCCCATGCTTCAACTTCTTTAATCCTTTGGTGGTCATTGTGTAATATATAAAATATATATATTTTATGATGTATAATATGTAACCTGAGAGTTAATATTAGTAATTGAAACTGGAATAAAAGAACCTGTTTGCCAACAACAACAAAAAAAAGAAATGAAGTTATATTTTGATTCATTGAATTACAATCCTAGCCCAGGTGCGGGGGGTTCAAACCAGCAACCCCCTGTGCAATGATGATTAGGGATGAGTAAGGACACCATTCACCATCCCACATCGCCCCTAGTACCGAGAACACTCACGCGCAACAGGGAGCCTAGTTAAGCAGGGACTCATTTATTGCAGGTGTTACAGAGCTTATAAGGGCACCTGGAAATTCCCTCCTCCCCCCTGAGGGTGTATCTTAAGTTTGGTCACGCGAAGATCATGCACTCCTCAGCAGTGTGGAAGTATTCTTCAAACTTACAAAGCAAGTCAGGCCACCCCCAGTAACTTCCTCTCGGACTTCTGCAAGGTGGGGACTTTAGGTCCCCACACACAGGTATGTCACAGCTTATACATAAGGAGACTGTGTGACATTATTTTATGGTCAGTATGAGACGCTATTCTCCTATGCACTACTGATGCTACATTAGGCCCCAGTAAAGCCAAACCACAAATGGTTTTTTGTTTATTTGTATTCTTTATTATGGGCTGAACTGGACGTACAAAAGTACATAAAATCTGGGATCAGTAGCCTGTTAAGGGCAGTGACAGCAAGATTTCCACAGAGTCACCAAGAGTGGAGGACCCAAGTACTCAAAGCTTAGAAGTGTGATACAAAGAGGTGGTGGGAACTCCAAAGAGCCACTGAAAGCTAGAAGCCATAATACCAAAGACCTGAGACTTTAACAGTCAGAGACATGTGAGAGGCATCAAGAGCCATAAGACCTAAAGTCCCTGGTAACCTAAGCTCTGAGACACAGCAGGAGAATACAACTAAAGTGTCCAGAGTGAATGATCATAGAGGTACTGAGAAGGTGGGAGAAGGTGGAGAAGCTGAGACTACAGAAAATAATAGATTAAGAAACAGCCAAAGGCAAGAGCCAATACCTCAAGAACTGCCAGCCCTGGTATCTGGAAGAGCCACTTGGAGATAAAGAGCCCTATACCCAGACACACAGGCTTAGGAGCTATGGGTGACTCTACCAATGAGTGGCAGAGCTGAGTCCTAGACAATTAACCTCTGTTCTAGAACAGTAAGCCTCTGGCTGGGAGTATTTGGAGCATTAAGCCTCTGGATCTGTGCCTTGGAATTAGAAGCCTCTCGATTTGGAAGCCCAGCTTGTGAGCTTCTGGAACACACATTCCATGACCGCTAGTGGGACTGACCTTCTCTGTCCTTGATTTCTATCCAGACAGAACAAAGGAAATCCAGGAATCCACTTGTGAGAATTTTACAGTGTAAGAAGCATACTCTATTTTTTGAAATGTATACTTTATTAGGTAACATTTCTTTTTTAAAAATATTTTGAGACTTTGCATTTCATGTAATAGATCTTAATAAAATTTAGAGCCCCTCCCCCATCCACACAACCCTCATAGCCCACCATCTTCACCAGATTTCATACATTCTGTGATATATGTTAATTCCTATCCAGTCAGCATTTGTACCTAGATGTCCCTCAGTGCATGTTCATCCTTTGGAATCTAGTCATCCTATCCAGAGTCACTCTCCTAAAGAAGATCTACTCCCTCATCTCACATTTCTTTCCACAAATATTAGGGGCCTTTTTCCTCTCAAAGAATAAAAATATGAAAAAGACCTTGAGTTCTACACTTGAAGTATTTAAGTGTCATATTTTAAAGCTGCCTACCTGCCAATAAACCCCATTAAATCTTACATAATTTGGTAATACACAAAATACTATGGAATAGAAAAAAATTAAAACCCATTTCTTTTTGTTATTATGAGATCAAGGGCCGTTGAGATGGTTCATTAGGTAAGCGCACTTGCTGCCTGATGACTTGAGTCCAATCCCCAGGAACCAGATGGTAGAAGGAGAGAACTGACTCTCATAAGTTGTTCTCTGAATTCCACATGACCACAGTGGCACATGAATGCAAACACACACACACACACACACACACACACACACACACAAGCACACACACACATTTAATCAAAATATAAAAACAATGTAAAAGATGCAAATGTTCAAACTAAAGAAAGCAATTATTTTCATTTGGGATGTTTTCTATAACTCAGTATTATAAAAATATTAGAATATTCTTGTAAAATTATATTTGGTTTAGTATTTCAAACCACAAAACCAGTGATTCCTATAAAACAGATAATCAGAAATTCTGCCTCTTCTCCTCTTCTCTAACCGCAATAACTATGAAGTCAATTTTACAACAAGACTCCAAACATTGGATTCTGACCACAGACACTTGGTTTTGTTTCTTCCAAACTCTTATCAACATCCAAAGTTTCTAAATGTGGTTGAATTATTCAAAATAGGAAAATCTTGTATCAAAAATATCTGATTGTGGCAAAATCCCAGCAGAGACATGGGAAAGTGAGTACGAAACTTCAATACAACCTAAGGATCTTTTGGCAGATGATGGCTATTGGGGGAGAGAGAGAGACAGTCTCTTTCAAAGACGGGAATCTTGGAAGGATAACCAAGCCACACTGAAGACATT
>NW_008345699.1:991938-1008059 GCF_000622305.1 Nannospalax galili | reverse complement strand
ATGTAAAATAGAATACATTAAATTGTGCAGGAGGAATTAAGAAGTGTAGGGAGATATGGAGAGGAGAGGGTCCTAAATACCATCAAATTATACTGCATGAAAATTGAAAAAAATTCAATAAGATTTTTTAAAATGTCTGGTATCAATTAAACATTTCTCAATTATTTATTTACAATTTCACGCCATCAGAAATGACTTGCCTGACCCTGTCTACACTGTCTCTTACCCGTATGTAAGAACACTGAAGGACAAGAACCTTATTTCAGGAGTATGTTTCCTTGTATATTTAGTGGATGTTCACTCAAAAGAACATAATGCCTTCAAGTTCTGCTTTTAAGTATTTGAAGATTATTTGCTCTGTATCCTTTACTTTCTTTTTTTTTTTTTTTGTCTTTTTAGTGTATTCCTTACTTTTAAGCTCCATTCTTTATAGCATGGCAAATTAGCCACTTCAACTCATATGTAGGTTTTTCTGCTGTTTATTACAAGACATCAACACCTTTCATTACTTTTCTCTGAGTTCAATCATCTACTGTGGCTGACCCTTTAACCAAAACGGGAAGGAATGATAAGTTGTAGTTCCCCAACCACACAGGCCAGCAGCCATCCTGCCATCTTCCTCTCTGCCTGTTGCTACTGTGCTTATTGAGGACAATTGACTGTCAAGGGCAAGAGTTATTGGACCATAAACAGCCAGGTGACATCTTGGGCGAGGACAGCTGTGAAGTCAAGCAGTGGTCCCAAAGAAGCTGAGTCAGAAGGCACCCCTTACAGAACCAGGTCACGGAGGAAGCTTCCCTCTGCCCGCGGCACCCTACTCAGCCCTTTGCCTTTTTTTCCCTCATTCCTGCTCCTGCCATTTTGTGATTTTAATCTGCAAAGACTTGGGTGTTGTTTAATGCTTCAGCTTAAACTAGTCCAAGATATTCAGAGCAATGAAAATGGGTTTAGTTCCATTCTTATTTATCATTTGTTAATGAAAATTCAATTTATAGTCTTATCAAGATGTTATCCATAAATAATTGTGAATAATAAAAGTTTTTTAAAAATTATATTTTTATGACAATAACATCCAAGAAATCGTACCTTTATGAACATTTTCTTTTTCTGATTCAGCATCATCACACTCACAGTTGAAGGATTTTACATAAGTTTTAATTTTGCTTTAGAACCTTGACTTTGTACAAAACAACACTTTTTGCTTCCAGAAAAATTTTATCTTCTGCTTACTCTAAATATTGAGGCTAATTCACAAGTTCTCAGCTTAATTATCACTAGATAAATCCATATTTTTTTAAATTGTAGTTGTTACGAATATAAAAATACTGAAATGTCTCTAAGATACAAAGTTTACATTTCAGTTGCTCTCTACTCTCGATAGTGTTCAACAAAACTTCATTTTCAGTAAGGATTTTACTGTAATGGTGGAAATAAGGAAAATCAAGATAGATTTTGTAAATAGATTTTAGCCACTTTGTCAAATATGTTAATTTATCACAATATCTTTTTACTAATCTTAAAATCTCATGACATTAAAAAAATCTAACCTTTTTCTTTCCTTGTTCATCTCCAATTCCTCATTCCAAAATCTTAGACCTGGATCACAGTAAGAATCTTCCATGGCCTTATCTTTCTGTTTAGACATTGTCTTCTTCCAAACATTCATTTCATTTCTTTTCTCATGCATATGTGCTTGCGTGCCTGTGTGTGTGTGTGTGTGTGTGTGTGTGTGTGTGTGTGTACCTGTGTGAGGTACATAAAGAAGGCAGAAGGAGACATCAAATGTGTTTCTTTATTACTCTCTAACTTATTCTCTGGAGACAGGGTCTTTCATTGAGCCGGGAGCTCGTGGTATTTCAGCTCAGCTGGTTGCTCAGCTCCAGAGCTAGGATTATGGACATGAGTGGCCATGCCTAGCATTTTACTTGGGTTTTGGGGGTCTGAATTCTGGTCCTCATAATCCCATAGTTAGCACTTTTATGAACTGAGTTTTCACCCTGTTCCCTTCCTTTCCTTCTACATTTTCTTTGTCTCAACTAAACAATAAAAACTCGCACTTGTTGCCATAGATGAAGTCCAGTGAATTTTCCATCCCACTCTATCCACCATTGGTGTATTACAGCCCATCACCAAAATGAGTGTGCTTCTCAGAAAACTTTAGTTCCTTCTCTCAATGTGCTTCAAGATCTTTTCCTTTTTTGCAATCAGTAAGCTGCTGATGTTCAGCAGGCTGCTTTTGTACTGCCGTGTTTATTGTTCGTCAGTGCACATGCACATAAGCTAAAATGTCTATTCAGTTTTCCCAGAGTTTCTCGGTCTTTTTTCATCAAATTTGAGAGCTTGAATTGCCCTATGGTATAACAGAAAAGCCAAAGTTATTACGCTACTGGCAAAAATGGCTAACTGTAGGTGCTAAGAAACTTACAAATATGATTTACTATATGCTATGGGATCTCCTCTGAGAAATTTACATATTTGTCATATTGTTTGAGTCATCTATAAATCTATCATTCATAGCATATTATGAGACCAATAATCTTAAAAAGTGAAGACATCTGCTCTCTTTTCTCAAAGCCAGGAACACAGTTTTTATATAACATTGATCTCACAGGCAAGGTTCATACTTTGCATTAAGTACAATTTATCAGATAGTCTAAAACCCAGTTTCTTCTAAAGAATAAGCTTTCATTTCTTTCAGCAGACTTATTGAAAGAAACTATTGTGCTTGAGAAGAAGAAAATATTATTCTGCTTTAAGGTATAAGAAATGCCTGTAGTCCTAGCACTTGGGAGTCAGAGGCAAGTGGATCTCTGTGAGTTTGAGGACAGCCTGGTCTACATAGTGAATTCTAGGCCAGCTGGGGCTACAGGGAAACCCTGTTTCAAAAACACCAAAAAAAGAAAAAAAGAAAAACTTCATTAGAAATCAAAATAACATAAAAAAATTCCCAATGAAGATAGATAAGTTTGGATATTTAGATATTTAGCCAAGTAAATCATAGCTTCAAAACCAAAAAATGTAAAACTTTATTATAAAAAATTTTAAGCATGAATGTTTTGCTTTTCTTTTCACATTTTAACATCTCTAAAAATAAAAAAAATTTCCATATTAGTGATTCACATAATCATACATTTTCTCCTTCTTTGTAGTACAAAATAGTAGAGCTGTAACTTTTAAATTTGAGTTTCATGAAATATGGTAACTATTTTCAATATTTTAGGTTTAAAGTGAAAACTAATTTTACAAAATATTAAAAACCACATAATGAATCAATAATGCCCAAAGTGTTCACTTTAGAATTGCATAATGAAATGTGCCTATATGATCAAAGGGAATTGTCATTATTTTTATAAATATTTATGGCGATGTAAACTTCTATAAAGCACCATTTCAATATGCAACACACTAAACATTATAAGAAATATCAACACTAGAGATTTCTGAAGAATCTTTTTAAAAATGTCTAAATACATATATATTTCACACACATAGTGGTGTGAAATGAAGCAGCTTAAATATTTTACACTTTGGTATTATGAAATATTTATACTCAAACTCCCACAAAAGGAAAGAATAAGGTCAGCTAAAACTGTGAAAGACAAATGCCTCACTTACAAGATTGCACTTGGAAACAGAATGTGAGGATTTAGTAAAAAAAAAAAAAAAATGCATAAATTCACTCTGCACTTAAAGATTTAAATATTTAAATTTAGCTGAAAATTATCAAAGCATTTTTTCAGTGAAAATACATCTTCCAAAAACAATGTAATATAGCTTATGAATAAGTTTGAAAGTTATCATTTCATCATACATGGATAACTAGACTTTTTTTTCTTTTCTTTATTCCATTCAGCCAAATTGGAGAGTACATACACTAATTAGGTCCTTAGGTTGTTGCTTGCTCATTCTGATTGTTGATGACTAAACAGAGTTTTAAGTAACTAAGTATATTGACACAAAGGTTCAAATATAACCCCATAGTAAAACTATTATCATTTTAAGATTATTTTTATTGCATTTGTTGAAAACTAACATGAATGTCAAATCACAGCTAATATTTTAAATTATTTAAAATTTACTTTTCATAATCAATCATTTTGACAATAATATTACCAATAAAAAAAAATAATCATCTTTTTTTTTTTTTTTTGGTCTTTTTGAGACAGGGTCTCCCTCTAACCCCAGCTGTCTTAGAACTCACTATGTAGACCAGGCTGGCCTTGAACTCACAGATATCTGCCTGCCTCTGCCTCCTGAGTGTTGGGATTAAAGGTGTGCACCACCACACCCGGCTGCAAATAATCATCTTTTGAAAAAATAATTTATTTATTGTATTTTATTTTATGTTTATGAGCGTATTGCCTGCATGCAAGTGCACCTGTGTCAAGCAAATCCCCTGGAACTGGAGTTATGAACAGTTTTAGCCACCGTGTTGGTTCTGGGATCCAAACGCAGGTCCTCTGCAAGAGCAGACAGTACTCTTAACCACAGAGCCATCACTCCAGCCTCACAAATAATCATCTTATTGTGGACTCCGTTTATGCCTCTAAACAGAGCTGTTTCCCTTTTTCAAGGAGAAAAACTCTTCTGAGTTTTCTTATTGAAGATTCCCATGTTCTACCAACTGACAAAATAGTGGACCTGAGTGCCATATGGTGGTAACCAGTTACTCTAGGACTGGATTTGAGGCTCACTCCAGTGGAAGGAATACATCCCTTGGACTGTTAACCTTGTGAAACATCCACAGCTCAGGAGGTCATAGGCTTCAAGAGAAGAATGAATTCTTGTGTCTAGTTAAATTGACATGGCTCCAAACTGCTTTCCAAATATCTACATTTATACCAAAGGACAAATGCTGCTCTCAGTTTTAATGAGAAAAGTTTCCCTTTGCGGTAAATGGTAATAAGTGAGGAGACTCATGGCTGTTTAAGGTGCTGAGAATAAGTGACAGTTGAGTCCTCAGTTTCATACAGGACCAACCCCTTTAATGCTCAGAAAACATTGCAGAAAAGCAAGCAGAAAGAATATAAGAACCAAAGGATAAGGAAAAGAGCTGTGAAATGTTGTCTTCTGGACATAGCACAGCCTTTGTAAACTCACAACAGCTGCAGTTTCCTGAACTGGGCCTGCTTAAAACTAGACCTGTTGACAGTCAGTCTCAATAGTGAGTCAGGGAAGGTGTCATGGGACCCTACCATTCTGGCTGAACTGTTCGCTACTTACGAATTTGAGGGAGGGAGGAAAGGATGGAGTGTTAACTGTAAGTATAACTCCTATCACTATGCCAGCAAGCTATAGTCACACCTCCTTCTCATACTCATCAAGGAGTTGATGGGGGAGTCAGTTACCCCTCCCACCCAATCAGTGGACCTTAGCTACATGTGGGGGAGGGGCTAAGGCTAATATGTAAGCTGAGAACTCCAGGAGGCACCTCTCACAGTTTTTTCCTGCTATCAGGAAGTCACAAGATCTATTTTTGAGTGTGGACTTTCCAAGGCAGCCGTAAATGGAGAGCGCCAACTCATCCGTAAATAAACCCCCACCCTACGTTCTCTTAAAAAAATAAGAAAATAAAATAAGTGTTTGGATAGATAGATGAGAGGCATCTGACTAGACCACAAGTGGATGGACTTGCATTGGGGAAAGTTAGGGGATACTGACTTGACACACTGGGCCTTAACACCCAGGACAGAGTATATGGGTTCCAGTGGGAGGGTCGGGGGGCGGCTATGAGAGGGTGCTGGTGGGAATGGGACAATAAAGATGATTCAGATTGTTTGAGTATTCTAAATGAAATGCAACAAAATTTAATAAAAACAAATTTAAAAAATCACTGGGTCACAAAATGAAACAAAAAGGCGTGAAAGATTGGGAGGGTAATTTTTAGGAAGAAAAGTGGTAACAAGAGAAGTGAGAGGTGCATAAAAGATGGGCAGGTGGAAAGTAATCAGAATACACTTATGTAGCTCTGCTCACTGATAGTTAACAGGCTTCTGTCACTTGGCTCATTTAGAATTAAGAGACTTCTTGGGGCTGGAGAGATGGCTCAGTGGTTAAGGGCACTGACTGCTCTTGCAGAGGACCCGGGTTCAATTCCCAGCACCCACATGGCGGCTACAACTGTCCTTAACTCCAGGTCCAGGGGAATCGGAAGCCCTCTTCTGACCTACGTGGCATTGCACACACTGGTGCACTCACATACATTCAGGCAATACACTCATACATGTAAAATAAAAACAATAAATAATAATATTTAAAAAAAAAAGAATTAAGAGACTTCTTTGGATTTTGTTGAAGTAGAGTTTGGTGGAGGGGACAGTTTACTCCCAGAATGCTGGGAAGGCCAGACAGCTATCCTTGGGGTACCAGGGCAAGTTTAGCTCCCCTTTTATACTTCTGCCTGCACCAAAGGAGGTCTGGTACTGGGTCAGTCTCCCCGATCTTGGGCATTCTGTGCTTGTTTTCTTACTATCATGAAGGGAAAATCCTTATGTGTTTTGTACTGCTTGAGCACTTATCATATGTAAACTCTGCATGAACTTAATATGCTGAGCTTCAAATAAAGACTCTCAAGAGGGCAATGAAAGTGATCTTGAGGGGACAGTTTCCCAGGGTCCCCTGGTCTAATTTCAGTTTTCAGGAATGGATACTGTGGCAGATTTCTAACACTGTGTACATACAAGAAATTGTCAAAGAACAAATTTAATCAATGAAAAACTGGAAAACTTTTTTCATTAATTTTTATGCTCAATTTACATAATTTGATTTTTATTTTGACATTTATACATATGTAATGTGTTTTTCTGTGTCTTTATAATCTTTATTATCCAAGGTAATTCATCTCTTTGATACCTGTGGTTATGGACCATCTTTTCTCACTCTAGAATAGTCTGACGTGATTTATGCTGCAATCGATTTCTCTATTTATTGATAATGATTTCAGATTTTTTTTTCATTTTCTCATTGTTAAAATGTTTTGCAAGGAATATGTATATTTGAAGGTGTTTAAACAGAGTACAAAGCTGGAAATACTGAGTTTTTCTTGGATTTACAAGTAATGGTATGTATGAATAAGAGTTAATATTCAATATGTTACATTGTCTCTCATGATCACTAGTAGTTATTGTTTTAACATTTTAATTTCATTAAACTGAGAAAAATGTGAGAAAAACACAAACCACACCTGAGTGTATATTTATACATACTCCTCACACATACAGCCACATTAAAGTGCACTTAAAGGGATGCCAACCAAAGTTTAGTTTAAGTGGATATAATTTAAATACAATAGCATTACACACATCATATGAACACCTCATGAATTTAACACTCAAAGTCTCTGACTGCTCTTAGTTGAATCAACATGTTTGTACACTTATTTATCTTACTATTTCTGCCATTTGGTGAACTCTTAAGCATATCTGTCTTCACTAAGCAACACATCAATTTTTATTAGCATGGCAGTATTATTATTGTGTTTGTTCCTTGCTGTAGATTGACTTATATGGTTGAACTAATGCAATATGTAATGACACTTTTTACTCAATTTTGCAATGTTTATGATCAAAATTTAATTAGTTAGAAACTTCAAAATATACACAATGAAAGAAAATACCACCACACTTTATGTACTACATAAACATTAAAATATATTTATATGAGCCCTAAGATGCTATGAGCATTCTATACAAATATCTAAAACACTTTCTCATCTATGCAACACTTTCACATATGTCCTATCAAGTGATGTGACAGTAAATTTTGTCCTCATTATTTGTTGAGGTTTCCATTCTTTGTTACTAACTGTAAAGAATACTATTTACATCAAGGTATTTCTGTAGGACATCGCTACTGATATTAATTGATAAGTATTTAAATAGATTTGTGAAGCTGCCAAAATGACCACTTTGTTTTGTGTTAAGAAAGCACGGCTCTATGCATTAAATTCAAAAGCCTGTTGAAGACCTAAGAAAAATGAGCAGAGACAACTTTAATGAAATTAAAGCATTAACTTTCATGAAATTAAGTTGAAAAAGGAACAATTGAAAACTCAGTGTGGCAATTGGTGGGGAGCATGAGTGCACACCTGTGACCTCACAGTACACATGGTCCTTCCTTGTGTTGGAGACTATCCATGCAAGTTTATAGGCAAATAAGAAGTCACGCCAAAGAGGCCAGTGCCTCCATTTAAAATTACGTGTCTGGTTCCTGAAAGCAAAACTTCAACATACTATAAAATTACCCAATTAATACATTTTTCCTTCCTACCATAAAAGATCTCTTTCATAAATTATTATAATAGCACAACGATTTACCAAGGTTTAATTTTATCTTTAACCTGTTTTCATGTGGAACTTCTCAATTTTTTCAAAATTGTGAGTAGTAACTAGTTTGAGAATAGAAATATTTACAAGATTTTCTTTGAAAGATCAGCTAAAGTTATATAAAATGCCATCAATTCTCCCCGTAATCATTCTTTAGCTCTTATTTCCTCCCTTCCTCCTTTATAGCTTTCTCCCTCCCTCCCTCCCTCCCTCTCTCCCTCATTCCCTTTTTGTTTGTGTTTGTTTATTTGTTACAAAGTCTCACTCTGTAACCAAGCCTCCCCTTGTACTAGAATGGCCATCATGCCTCTGGCATGTGCTACCACGTAGGGCTCATTCTTCTATTTTTTTGTAATGATGGTCTACCTAGAATATTTGTTTTACAATATATTAATATACTTTCAGAGCTTCATAGTAAAGTATTTATTGAGAATTTTAAAAGATTTTCCAGTTTTCATGCACTTCGGTGTTACCACTGACAAGAACTAAAATCAATTAGAAAATGGGATATGAAGACAATATATTTGCCCCTAAACTTTTAATTTATGAATGAAATCAAATAAAAATATAATTTTCCCTAGTCAAACTATATATCTTATTATAAAATAGCTTATCATATTTTTAAATCATTACATACAAAATAAATATTTCAAATATTTTAGTAGCAAAAATCGAAACAGGATAATTTAGTGATATAGGTAGCTATAATGACTGGCACCACAAATTATCTCTATAGGTGCAGTATTTCCACAGATCCCAGAGAAAACAACTCACAAAAGTTAAACCATAAGAATTCACTGGTGAGCCACTGCACCATCTGCATCTTTCCTTTTATTTTATTCAAATATGTATAGTCTCTTTGTGGGTGAAGAAGGTTATCAGTATTGTCTAGTGGAAGGTGGAAGCTCACCAGTATTACAACCAAAAAGTCCACTGAACAAATCACTTGATGAGGCAAAGCCCAGTTTTTAAATTTCTACAATAAAAGAGAACAATATCTTAATTGAGTCTCAGTAATGCAAAAAAGGGAACAAATGACAGAAATACAGTGACTGGATTCAGTAATGTTTTTTCCTTATTTTTGAGAATTTCATACATATATACAATGGAATATAATACCTAACCCACATTTTCCCCTCTACCTCATCCCATATCTTCCAGCATGGCTCCTCCCCACTACTTCTCTTATTTTTTTAATAATTCTTTTTATTCTTTCAGAATTTCACACATGAGTTTTATATTTGCCTCATTATCCCCCCTTCATTCCCCCTCCAACTCCACCCATATCCTCTGCTTTATCTCTATTTCCGATCCTCTTCTTTGCTTATTATTATATATACATACTATATATATCCATACATATAATGCACTGAGCCCATTTATTAGTCCTTGTGTGTCATGTGTTTAGGGTTGACCACTAGGTGATTAACAATCGGGTTTAGATTGTCTATCAGGGAACCTGTCCCTGAAGAAAACTGATTCCCCCTCCCTCAGCATCTATTGATTGACTATAGTTCTTCATCTTGAATTGGGACCCTATGAAATAACCCCCATCAACCTTGGCAAATCAACTGGATTTGTCATAATGAAAATTTTGTTAGGCTACCATATTGTGTAAATTTCATGGTCGTAGGCTCCTTATTGTGTCTAGAATGCATTATCTAGCAGCAGGAGTCTTATTCCTCTGATTCTTACAATTTCTCTGCCACCTCTTCCTTGATGTTCCCTGAGCCTCAAGTGCAAAGGTTGCAATGTAGATGCATCAGTTAGGGTTGGGCACCCTACAGTCACTTATTCTCTGCATTTTTAGTAGTAGTGGAACTTTGCAATATAGTCTTCACCCTGTTGAAAAAAAGAAGCTTCTTTGATGAGTGATGAGAGTTACATTCATCTACAAATATAAGGATATGTATTTAGAATATAAAAAATTGAGTTGATCAAGGAAAGCAACAGTAGTAGTCTCTTCTCTGTGGTCTTTGACCTCTCCAATCATGTGTATGTACTTGGTTATGTTTACATTACCATGCACGGATTCCTTATTGAATGGACTTTAAGTCCAATTAGACAGTTATTGATTACCCTCAAGATAAAGGCGACACTATTGCCCCAATAGAGATAGTTTGCTAGGCTGGTCATTGTTGTCATTTGTAATCTTTACAGCTGGGTAGGATCATTGTTTGGTTTTTCTCCCTTGGAAGTTTACATAGTACTTCTGATACTATGAGAGCTAGTCTTAAAGGGGAGCAATTTTATGGTGAATCTTGCAAGTAGAAATCTAGTTGTGATTAGGAAGATTTACAGCATAATAGTGTTAACATAGCATATACAATCGATCTCTTAAAGCAGGTCTTTCAGATCAGCAAGTTATTATCAACAAACTAAATGATTCTAGTTTTTTTACTTGGTCTTCTAGGATTAGAAAATCTTTGGACAAATTCCCAAAGTGTTTTCCACCATCTTACAGGTGTTTAGCAAAGGGAGAAAGTGACATGTTGCTGTAAATTCTAAAAAATAGAGAAGACCAAACTTTGCCAACTTCATAAAGCAAAATTAGTGCTTGATCCAGTTGAGTTTGTTTAAAAATTTATAAGACATGCAGGGCTAATGTTGGAGAGATAGAAAAGTGTGATTTCTCCAATTTTTTGATAATGTAAAGTACACTTAGAGAAGTAAAGATCTCCAAATATCTCCTTATCCCTGATTCTTTAAGTAGTTTACAGCTTATTGTTTTTAATGGTGTAACAAGTTATCTTTGTTTGTTCACTCATAGATGTTTTATGACAATTTAGGGAAGTCTGCTTAAATTATACATTTGGGGAAGAAATTGTAATAACTGCTATGATGACAGATAATTAAGAGAGAAATTATATATATATATACATATATGTGTATGTGTGTGCATGTGTGTGTGCATGTGTGTGCATGTGCATGTGTGCATGTGTGTGTGTTTGAGAGAGAGAGAGAGAGAGAGAGAGAGAGAGAGAGAGAGAGCATGATAGACAACCAGTAGCTCAGCAGTCCAACAGAGCTAGATACAAAGTCATTGGCATACTCAGTTATTTTCTAAACAATCTACTGTGACAAGCATTAGTAAGATAACAAGAAGCATTCAAGAGTAGAGATCTGTAGTGGCAAAGAAATGAGGCATTACTAGTTCATTGTTGGGTTGAGAGGGATGCTGATGGTATAAATAAATATCCCCCCACAAATGATCTGACAAGGCTGTAGCAAAGCAGAAAGCACACTACAGCAACATTTCTTTCTATTTTTACAACTTCGGTTTCATTAGGTCAAACAAACCAGAAGTCAAATTCAACTTAGTCAAAGTGGGCCATGCTGCCTATGCTAGAGAACCATGAGTGAAGGGTCTCAGGACTCTGCAGGGGCAAGTGTGGGTACATGGGCAATCTTTCTTCACAGGCTTGCAGGTGGGCACGATGCTTTCATGACAGCAGACCAGAAGGGACTCTGACTTAAATACTTGGACAGCACAGTATGTAAATAAACTGAAGAACTTTGCTACTGACACTGAGTTACTGAGCTAAATTTATACCCAGGTGCTTTCAAACTGAGAGGAAAGTAATTGATATCCATTATTTCCCAGCAGTGTTCTGGTATGTGTGGATAATTGAAAGGATCTTAACTGATACACTGCCTGATGAGGCAGAGCTTTTGCTGTGCCCATAGTCTATGTAACACTGAGTGAACAGTGGCAATGTGAGTTATTTAATAGTGTTATCTTAGCATAGGTGACATGGCAATGAGGTACAGTTCTCTACCTCAGTGTCTGTGACTTCCGTAAACTTCATTTACCATTTCTGTAAAAAAGAGCGACAGTCCAGGTAAATCACACTCTCATACCAACAAACTGTGATAACACATTGAAAATATTTTGAAGTATTAAATATGCTAACATAAATTGAACCAATTTGGTATTGCATGTTTTAAAATTTTACATCTATTTATATGCATATTTTTATCACCCATCAATCAATAAGTAAATTTCTCAGACAAAAGTTCCCTCCGTTTCTACAAACATCTTCTTTTTGCTTTTTTTACATTTTTAAAAATTCATAGGTGCTTCAGAGGTGGCTCAGTAGTTAAGAGCACTGGCTGATCTTGCAAAGGACATGCATTTGCTTCCCAGCACCCACATGGTACCTAAAAGCCAGCAGTAACTGCAGTTCCACATGATGCCACATCCTCTTCTGGCCTCCATGGACACTGTACACATGTGGCACTCTTACATAAGTGCAGGCAAAACATTTTTACATATACACTTTAAAGTAATTAATCATTTAATTATTTTTAAACTATAGAATAGCTATTTTTAAATTAATTATAAAATTAATCATTTCTAAGAAAGAAAACAGCTAATACTCGAGATGTGCTGTGCCGCAAATGCATTTTGTCTTGCTTTTCTCTCTGTAATTAGAAGAAGAGCAGATCTGTATTTTCTTTTTCCACTTTTTTGTTTCATTTTCTCAGCTTTCTATTGTACTTTTTCAAGCGTTGCTTTATTCTTTTAGCTTGATTCAGGTGCTTGAAACTAAGGTTTATGGTCTCATAGTCCTATACCCCCACAGGTTTTTAAAAATATTTTATTATTTTATGTGTATGAGTACATTGCCTGCATGTATGTGAGTGCACCCGTGTCATGCAATCCTGAGGAGGTCAGAAGATGGCTTTGGATTCCCCTGGAACTGGAGTTAAGGATGGTTCGTAGCCATCATGTGGGTGCTGGGAATTGAACCCAGGTCCTCTGCAAGAGCAGTCAGTGCTCTTAACTGCTGAGCCATCTCTCCAGCCCCACCCACAGATTTTTGTAATCAAAAAGTAATACATATAATAAATGTACGATAAGTTTATTATGTAAACATGGCAACACACCAGTGTTTTATTCTCTCATATCCAACAAGCATTTTTGATTGGATCCAACAAAGTGTAAAATAATGCTCATCGCCAACGTTAACTAAAAATACACTATCAACAGAACATAAATGCCCTGAAGCTCAGGCAAGGAGAATAACTTTCACTTCTTATTTTTACTGAATAAAGCAAAGCCACTAGAAGTGTCATTTCTGAATTCGCTTGAATTGGTTCAGATTTTGGAAGAGGTGGAAAGTTTGTTAAATAAAAACCTACTGGGGATCAATAAAGTCTGTTTCACTGAACCTTTTTCGTACTTTTATTTTCTTTCCTTCTATCTATACAGTCACCTATGGTCAGCATGATTCAGAGAGCATAGGCTTCCCCAAAAGAATCCTAAGAATGCGTTTGGAAGCATACTTCCTTTCTTGTTCTTTCAACTGTCACTGCATAGAATTTGTCTTTTACTACAGAATTCTCAGGGACTTAAAAAGGCATCCCATTGGATATAGGAAATATTTGAACTAAACCTATAATAAAAGATGGAGACACCACCAGACACTTATTTACCTGTCTGAATTTCCAAGTATGCTTTACTCGTTATCAAAGGGAATAAAATCAGATGAAACAGAGATGTGGCTTGAATTCTGGTGTTATTCCTATAAAGGAAAATAATAGCTATTGTCTAAAGCCACTGTGTATAGAACCACCTCTTCACATGACTTACTTTCTTTTGACAAAACAATGATGAACAGATGTCAGGGTGCATTTTTGTATAAGCTTGTGAACCACAGTGGATTTATATCAATATTTATATGATTTTACATCATATAGTGACTACTTAAGTGAATAGGATTTTAAAAATGCAAATGCTAGTTGTACACTTATTATAAATTAGGTTATATGTTGTTTATCTCAGTAAAAAGCCATAGAATATATAGAATGCTGTCATTTGGCAAAAATACTTTCTTTTGATTTTCACTGTGTTTCTGTGTGAATATATGCTACGTGTGCAGGCACCCGCAGAGACCAGAGAGGGCATCAACTTCCCTAGAACTGCAGATACAAGCAGTTGTGAGCCACCTGATTTTGGTGATGGGAACCAATCTCAGGTCCTCTGAAAAAGCAGGAAGCCATCTTAGCTTCTGAAACGTCTCTGCAGCCCCCAGTGCCAGTAACATTGTAGAGACAAGCAAAATCCAATCCTGGAAACACCAGATGACTGCATTTTTGTGGAGCTTCAAGAAGTATGTGGGTATCTTGCTTTTCTTTTCAAACTATAATCTGTATTTTGCTGCTATTACGTAATAGTTGTGCAATTTTAAGCAGAATAGCATTACCTTGTGCCATTGCTCTCATCCTTAAAAAGTAATTTATTCATTTATTTTTCTACTCCACACCATTCATTTAGTCGGTAACTCAATCAAGCATTTATTGAGTATATGATATGTACCAGGTTTAGCCTTGGTTTTCAACATTTATAAGTGTAAGATCTAATTCCTGCCTCACAGGCCTCTAGTATATTAGAAAAGACACAGTTTAAAATCCTAATTACAATGCAGGGTAATAGGTGCTATATTAGTGGCGTGCATGGGACTTTAATTAGAAAAGTGCAGTTCATTTGAGCTAGTATTTTTTCTGGAAAAGTTTCCTGTAGGAAGACACATTTGAACTGAATATTTGTGGTGCAGCATGCTCAGAGTAGTATCCAGTCCCTGAAGTCAGCTGTTTGTTATCACTCAGTAAAATTTTTCCTTAACTGTTGAATCACTTATAATGACCCTTGGCTCTTTACAAATTCCAGTTTTTGTTTTAAAAGATGATCCAAAATTATGGTACACCCCCACTCTGTTTTATAAGGTAGAAGATTCAATTGTAAGAAGAAATTAAACTTATGAATCCTTGTGGCAAATAATTAACAAAATAAAGAACTCTCTTCCGTACCAGGCTGTAAAGAGAGCAATGGGTGAACAGGAGTGTAGCCTGAAAATTACTTACTCCTCTGAAAAGTGTAAGCCAGCCAGAGGTGGAGTCTGCTGAGGAGAGTTAGCTGCGGTTAGCTAGGCAGCAAGTTTGAAACAGAAAAAGGAAGTGTGCTGCCACCTTGGTGAATGGCAGAGATGTCCTGCAGGCATGGAAGCAATATGGGGCATCCACAGACCCTGGGGTGAGACCTCTCGCCTATGGGGTGTGGGCAAAAGCTAAAGGAGACTGGAAAAGAGAAAGGAAGTGTGCCACCACCGGGGTGAATGGCAGAGGCATCCCGCAGACATGGAAGTGACATGCGGCATCCACAGGCTGTGAGGTGAGACCACACACCCATGGGGCATGAGCAAAAGCTAAGGGAGACTGTGGGCAGGGCTTGAATGATGCTCTCTTTGTAAGTTGCTCCCTCTCTATCATATAAACCATGGAAGGCCAAAGATAAAAACGTGTTATGCCAGTTTGGTTTGTCAACTAGCATCAGCACAAGACCCTGAGAGAGTGAGGGTGGGTTAAACGGAAAGTGGGAAGGGGAAAATTTAATGGGACAAGGAATCTCCCAAGTAAAGTCCCTCAACCCCAATTTTTTATTTAACTGATTCCACCATTCAGTGACTTAAGCTCTGTCCTTCCTGGCCAGTGCCATATAAACAGAGAGGAATACCTAGACAAAGGGAGAATTTGATATAAGAAGAAAAAGAAGGGCCAAAGACAGCAATAAAAAGTGTGCACATGCGTGTGTGTGTGTGTGTGTGTGAAGAGTTACTGATGGTTACAGTACTTTTGTGAGATGGCACTGTTCTAGAACCTCTCATGTGTTAACTACCATCTGCAGTCTGTGCCCCCATTAACGGATGATATTTTGCTCTCTGCCCAAGTCTCTCTTTGCTCACTAAATGACAAACATTCTTTTAATGTTCAGGTGAAATATCTTGGGAACATCTT
>NW_008345699.1:978104-991636 GCF_000622305.1 Nannospalax galili | reverse complement strand
CTGGTAGGGTTTTCTTCCATCCCCATAGGGTTCCTTCTGTGCTTAAGGGGTTTTTGTTTTTCTTTTTGTTTTTTGTTTTTTTTTTTTTTTACTTATGTGTACAAGTCGGTGCCACATATGTGCAGGTGCAGGTGGAGGAGAGAAGAGGGTGTTGAATCCCCTGGACCTGGAGTAACAGGAAATTGTGAGCCATTTAATATGGGTTCTGGGAACCAAATTTGGGTCCTCAGGAAGAGCAGCAAGCATTCTTAACCACCAACCAATCATCAACCGCTACTGTCCTTATGACAATACGAGGCAAAAATTCTCCAAAACCACAATTTGGAAAATCCTAAAGAGTTTATTGGACTTGCTAACCGAGATTGGAGTGCTGATTTACTTACAAACGAGTGGGCACCCCTATTCAAGGCTGTGCTGGAACGTCCACACCCAAACATAAATCCTGGGCTTCCCTATGACCACAAAAAATGGCAAGAGACCTGCCTCATGGCTTTCTACAGTTGTATATCCTTATTCCCTCCCCGACATGCAGCTAAGGTCAACTGAGTGGGCAGGAGAGATAACGGGCTCACCCCTGCTTTACTCCTTCAGCAGTGTGGGAAGGAGATGGGACTATATATAGCTTGCTGTCATAGTGGTTGGAAAAGCTTCCGTGTTACAACATCTTAAAGGTTCTGGTTTTTATAAATATCCTTCATGCAGAGTTTTCTAAAATCACCTCTACTTTTTTATAATTAAAAATACTTTTATCAAATAATTGAGAATTTAATGAAAAGTATTTTGATCATATTCAGACTCTTCCCTTCAGGAAGCCCCACCCCTTCTACTGTCCCTCAGTTTTGTTAAGGCTTATCAAGTCGAATTGCTATCTTCTTTTTTTGAGAATTCCATACACAAGTATTGTACTTGCATCCTTTACACCCTCCCAAACCCTCTCCAACACCTCCGATGCCTTCTCCCCTCTTCCTATCTTTCTTTCCCTTTTTGTCTGTTATTATTAAATACATATAAATACATTAATACACAACTATATTTTTGTTTCTTAATTGAAATTTTGTAAATTTCATACATTTTGATCCTATCTGGACTCTCTCCCTTGTCTATCTTTATACTTCTTATAGGCCACCACCAGTTTTCATGTACTATGTCACATATATTAAGGGCTTCCCAATTAAGTTTGTGTCCCCAGATGTCCTTTGGTGTACATTCATTCAGTGGAGCCTGGTTAATCTGTATGCATTATACCCACAAAAAAAATTCTCCCTGTCCCAGCAGTTATAGGTTGCCAACAGTTCCTCAGGTAAGGCTGGGGCTTCTTTCCCACTTTCCCACCATTTATGCTGACATTTGGCCTGGCTCAAGTGCATGCAGATACCATTGCTGTGAGTTCACATGAGTAACTTCCAACTGTCTGGAAAACTTTTTCCTTGCGATCATCAACCACCTCTGGCTCTTTGAATCTTTCCTCTCCATCTTCCCCAATGGTCCCTGAGCCTTGGATGGCAGAGATTTGATATAGGTGTCCTAATAAGGAATAATCACCCTGCAGTCCCTTATTCTATGCACATTGGCCAGCTGTCAATTTCTGAGTTGATCAGCATCTGTGGTATGAGGCAGGTTTGCTGGTGGGAGTTGATATTATATATATTTTTCCTATCATTGTTTTTATTGAATTTTTTGCGTTTCATGCAGAATATCTCAAACAATCTTAATCATCTTTATACCCCCATCCCTACTGGCGCCCTCCCATATCCCCCCACTGGAACCCACATACCTTGTCATTCCTGTGGAGGCCCACTGTGTCGTCAGTGTCCCCAGCTGTTCCCCAGTGCAAGTCCATCTACTGAGGTCTAGTCAGCTTATCTAGAGTCCCTTGTTTTAGGTAGATCAGTTCTTCCTCACCTAGCAGTAATCAATTGCTAATATTTCTTCACCTAAGACTGAGCTATGCTGTTCATTTCCCCAGTTCTATGCTGGGTTTTTGTCTGTCTGAGTTTGCATGGAATATGAGTGCTGACACCACTGCCATGGAATCATATGAGCAGGGTACAATGAGCTTGTAGGACTCTGTTTCCATATGGTCATGCACCTCTTCCCTGGCTCTTACAATCTTTCTGCACCTTCTTCCACAGTCATCTCTGAGCTCTGGGTGGGTGAAGTTTAATATAGAAATACTGTCCAAGGACCGGCATTCTGTAGACTCTTAATCTCTACACTTTTGTCCATTTGTCTTTTGTGTTTCTGGCCCTCAGTTTCATAAGGGAGTTTCATTAATGAGAATTGAGACATTCATCAGTGTCCTCTTCTTTACCCCTGTTCTATGTTCTGTGTGTCTTAGGTGTAAAGGTCGCTTGGGGCCGGGCAATTCATAGACAATGATCACTGAGACTTGAGAGGCTGAGGTTTGAAATATTAGTCCATTCAAGCATAAGAACTCCACAGCTTCTTGTTCTCTGCACATTGACTAATGTGTATGTCTCTGTGTTAAGTAACATCTGCTGCATAAGGAAATTTCTCTGGTGAGAATTAAGAGAAATTCATTCTAAGCGTAAAAGTTTTACTGACGTTGTGTCACTGAGAGTTAAGTGTCTCAAGACACATTCTCTGCATTTGACCAGATCTGAAGCTGTAATAGACCACATATGCTGGAAAAGGAAGCTTCTTTGAAGAGGGATTAAAGGTACCCTTGTTTTTAAATATGAGGATGCATAGTTATAAAAATAAATTACATTGTTCTAGAGATGCGGCAGAAGTAGGTTCTACTCTAGGATCTATGACCTTGCCAGCCATGAGTATTTGACTGTGTATACAGTACAACACATGAGTTCCTTCCCATTGAGCAGGTCCTAATTCCAATTAGATAGCTGATGATTACCGCCAAGAAAAAAGTGCTACTACTGCACCAATATTGATAATTTTCTGGACCAGTTCAACAAGTCATTTAAGAAATGCTTTTAATATTATATATGTTAATTTTATTTTTGTGTGATAAGTATATTGCCCCTGTGTGTTTAAGTGCACCATGTCATGCAGTGCTCGTGGAGGTCAAAAGAGGGCATCAAATTCCCCTTGAACTGGAGTTACAGTCAGTCCTTAGCCACCATGTGGGTGTTGGGAATCGAACCTGGGTTCTCTGGAAGAACAGCTGGTGGTCCTGACCACTGAGCCATCTCTTCAGCTCCCATAGGCCATTTTTTAATTGGGTCATTTGTTTTCATGACTCTACTTTTTTGAGATCTTTGTATCTTCTGGATATGAATCATTTTTCAAGTGTATAGCTGGTGGAGATTTTCTTCCAGTCCGTGGACTTTCTTTTCACTCTAATTGTCTTTTGGTTTGTTTTCACTTTGCTGTACAGAAGTTTTTGACTTTGATGAGGTCCTATTTCTTAATTGTTGATCTTGACTACTGGCAACTGATGTCTAATTTAGAAAGATCTTTCCTTCAGCTACATCTTGGAGGGTACTGATTGTATTTTCTTCTAACAGTTTCAGCGTTTCAGGTTTCACACTGAAATGTTTGATCCTTTGGGATTTGACTTTTGTGTAGGGTGATAGAAATGGGTTAAATTTCAATTTTTTATACATGGAGATCCAGTTTTCCAAGCATCAGTTATTGAAGATGATGTCTTTCCTCTATTTTGTATTTTTGGTACCTTTATGAACTATCAAGTGACTGAAATTTCATGCAGCCATGTTTGGTCTTCAATTATATTTCATTGATCTATATGTATGTTTTTGTGTCAATACTGTTTTTTTAACTCTCTCCCTGTTTTTAGAATAATAATAGCTCTGTAATATAGTTTGAAACCTGGTATGGCAATCCCCCTTTCCCCAGCATTGTTCTTTGTGTCATGTTTGCTTTTCTGTCTGAGGCCTTTGTAATTCCATAGAAATTTTAGGATTTTTTTCTATTTTTTGAAAAATGTCATTGGACTTTTGATTGAAATTGTATTGAATCTATAAATTGCTCATGGTAGGATGATCATTAATCAATTTTTTTGTTGTTGTTGTGCCTTTATCGGTTTTGTTATTAGTGTTATACTGACTTCGTAGAAAGAACTTGGGACTTCTCTTTCTCTCTCTCTCTCTCTCTTTCTCTCTCTCTTTCTCTCTCTTTCTCTACCTTAGATAGTCTAAGCAATATGTCTCCTAGATTGTTCCTACCATCTCCTACTTGCTCTTGCTGTTTCTTGTCCACAATCTTTTCTTTCTTCAATAAGCAGAAGAACAATTACTTAAAATCCTAAGATAGACTATGTCCTTGTTCTATATGAATATTTCTAAAGCATTTCTTTTCTAATTTTCAGTAAAATGTAAGCTCATGTTCTGCCTTTTCGAGGCTGGCTCTTCTTCACCGTGTCTCTTATCAGGTGTCCATCCATTCTATGTTGATGGTCTGGTGTATGGGCATCTGCCTCCCAACTAGCTTTTAGATGGTTCAACAGTACTCTTACTTTAGAGTATTTCCACTCATTTAATTATGTCTATTTTAAAAAATGCTATTCTACATATGATAACCAATTGGATGTTTTTGCTTTACTCCCGTTTCTGTTTAAATGTCACATCCTGAGAGAGAACTTTCATGATAACTAAATCTGAATTAACAGCCTCGCTTACTTTTAACTACCCTATCTTGCTTTATCTTGCTGTGTTCTTCTTGGAATTTATATCTTTCTTGTAACTTATATTTATATTATATTTTTTAGTTATCCTTTGCCACTAGAATTTTGGTCTAAAAATAGCAGGGATTACACTGATATTTTCTTTATAGTTATGTTTCAGTATCTAAAAACAAAGCTTGGTATATATTAATGAATGGTAGTTTAAACCCTTTATTGACTATGTGTATGTATAATTTAAATTATTTCAAAAAGTCTATGTAAGATAGGCAGTACATTCCATTTTGTTGTAGGGAAATTAATATAAAATATTAAATATATATTTCATACTAGTGTCATCTTATAAGAAATATAATTTAGATTTATTCCTGTGTCTATCCCTTTTTTTTTAAATTTTTGAGATAGGGTCTCCCTGCAGCTTTAGCTGGCCTGGATCTCATTATGGAGACCAGACTGACCTTGATCTCACAGAGACCCTCCTGCCTCTGCCTCCTGAGTGTTGGTCTTAAAGGTATGTGCTACCACAACAGGCTTGTGTCTATAACTTGAATGGCTATTATATACTGTTTTCTCAAGTTAGGACGCTAAGAAGAGGAGACAGATGTGAACAAAAGTTGCTTATTAGGGAACAGTAAAGGTTAAGATTGATAAGTTAAATTTTCAGAGTATAATACAAAACAAAACACTTTACATGTAAATACTTGATTCAGCTGGTAAAAGAAGGTAATTGTAGCCTGTAATCTGATTTTCAAAAGAATTCAAAATAGTTACTATGCATATTTCAAGTTTTATACATATTGTCTTGTCATAATGTAAAATAAATTGCTTAAGCATGTATTCCATTAAAAAGTTTTAATTTATGTTCTATCTCCAATCATTGTAGTTCCATCAGATTGTAAAAAGATAGTAATAATAGACTGAGCTATTGCCAGAAAAAGGCTTGAAAATATAGGATGTAATATTTGCTGATAGGTA
Source organism: Nannospalax galili (assembly GCF_000622305.1). Classification (NCBI taxonomy): domain Eukaryota; kingdom Metazoa; phylum Chordata; class Mammalia; order Rodentia; family Spalacidae; genus Nannospalax; species Nannospalax galili. The sequence goes on along the minus strand of NW_008345699.1, from coordinate 986,040 downwards.
CAGGTTAGACATGCATATGTAAAACTAAGTGTTCATTACCAGAGTCATAAACACATTGCAATAAGGTCAATCAGCTGGATGAAGACTAGGACCTTAGCCCCAAACTCAGTGTGACCCCACACCATGAATACCAACAGAAGTCATCTCTAAATATTTAATACTGAATGATACTCCTAAATCTTCTTAACATGATCAAATATATGAGATCTGAAAATCCTGCATGTATACAGTAACTGATGTATGAATATCAAATTCATTGTTATGACTTCTAAATCATATTAGACAAAATAACTAATAAAAACATTGAAACCAGACTCTGTCATAACAGCAACTAAGTTTAAAGTATATAGTTAGTGCTTCTATTTATAAAATAAGAAAACAGTGGAATTCTCCACTTTTCTGCTTGGCTTCATGTGATGCATGTTTAGGTCGACTCCTGTATGATTTCTTTCCTACAAATGGCATTAAAATCCTTTTTTTTTTATTTTTGGCCAGGCGTGGTGGTGGTGCTGCCTTTAGTCCCAGCACTTGGGAGACAAAGGCAGGTGGATCTCTGTGACGGTTCTAGGTCAGCTTGGGCTACAGGGTAACAAACAAAACAACAAAAAGAAAAAAAAAAAAGAAAAAGAAAAAAATTATTTTTTATTTCAGATTTCATCAGTAATCTTTTCTAATTATTACAAGTTTAGTTTTCTACATTCAAATGTATTATAAAGTTCACTGATGCATAACTAACGTTTTGTTCTTCTTGTAACTACAATACCACCATGATCATTAGTTTACAATTCATCTAAAAATTTCAAGAAAATTGCTCTTCATGGCTTCTCAGTTTGTGTGCTTTCCTTGCCCACTAGCCCACTTCCATTCTTGAGAGTGCTCTCCCTTTCATAAAAAAACTGTTTTTATTTCTATTTTGCCTTAATGTAACCAACTGGATTTATTCCCCAACTCAGGAGGGCATGGGGTTAATGCCACACTATACTCACCAAGAAAATTTCTGCTCAGTTTTTGGCATCTATGTGATCTGATACAAAGCCTTGCTTTCATATCCACAGAGTGGAATTCAGACTATGAGCCTAGGTAAATTCTTTGTTATGATAATGGCCTATGAAAAATCTAGGAAGCCAGATACTTAGTGAAATTTCCTTAACAGTCCTCCCTTTTGGAGTGCATACTGCTTTCAAAGTGTCAACATATTCATATTTGTTCATCCTGTAGATTACTGTATTAGTCAATTTTCTGTTGCTGTGATAGAAACACTGGCCAAAGTAATTTATAGAAGGAAGCATTTGTTTGAACTTAAGGTTCCAGGGGAATTACAGTTCATCATGGCAGGGAGGTGGCAGAGGTGGCCAGAGGAGGAGCAGAAGCTAAGCTCTACATCTTCTAGCAGGCACAGGAAACAAGAGAGCAACTGGAGATCCAGCGAGGCTTAAAACTCTCTATGCCCACTCCAGGGACACACTACCTCCAGGATAGCCACACCTTCTAAGACCTCCCAAAACAGAGCCACCATCTGGGGACAAAATGTCCAAAAATACTGGGAGCCTATGAGGGACATTTTCATTCAAACCCCACAATACCAAGCACAGCCTCTTAAGTCTAACTGATTTACCGTGGTTTACCCTGGAAGCCATAATAAATGTGAAATAGATTAAGCCAGAGGAACTAAGCCCCAAACACTTGTCAATGCACCAGCTTAGTGAAATGCTAATTACTATCTTAATAATTTCAGGTAGTTCCTGAGGTCAGTCAGCTAAGCCCAGTTGGACAGTAAAGAGTGAGGAAGTAGCATATCTGCAAAAGCATAATCATAATATGAATTATAATTTCAAGCAACATAGCTTTATTATGACCAAGAGAGGTACAGTAAAATAAATGAAGCAATAAAATAAAATTAATGTTGTCTTAAGATCCTCTCATTGTTGAACCATGAAAAGCAGCTGCAGGAAGTCTGAAGTCTTGGAAAGGGTAGGAATATTTACCTAGGATAGAACTCAACTGACAGTAAATCATCTGACAAATCCTTGAATATGATACATCGACCTCCTACTAAAGTATAGGAAAAGTTCACTGTGGAAAATTCTTGTGCTTCTCTTCTTTCATATCTGGGTCTTTATATAACCCTGTAGGGAATAAATGGAAATAGCTATGGTGTCTTATCTTCAGTTAGTTGTGCTTGATCCACTTTCCTTAACATTTTTCCCCTAAAGTAAATTCATTCTCACTCTTCTTGCATATAAATCCATAACAAATTTGATTAGAAGTTCTATTTAATTGAGTTAGAAATACTCAAAATTAAATATGCAGGAAATAAGAATTTTCATAGAATCATGTCAGATTATACCCATATTTTACACTTATGCTCACTTATATTTTGTCCTAGACAAATTACACAGAATAGAACATCAGATTCACACAGTTCCTTCCCACATGAATTTTCTTGAAATTTTATTTCATGGAGCTGGGAAGATGGCTCAGTTTAAATGTGTTTATTTCTTATGCAGAGAGCCCAGGTTTGGTTCCCAGCACTGATATGGCAGCTCACAACTACCTGTAATTCCAGTTCTGACACCATATTCTGACCTCTGTGTGCTCCTGCATCCACATAGTGCACATACATATAGTTAAGGACACATACATAACCATAAAAATAAAAATAAATATATAGAATATTTAAAATTATTATTGCCATATTTGATCACTTTATTTGTTATAAAAATATTAAAGAGAATCAAGTAAGCATGATAGTCAATAATCTACATAATCTATAGTTCTATTTTTCACATGTCTTCCATTCTAATCCATATATCCAAGAGGCAAATTCAAAATACATAAATAATACTATTTTAAAATCACTAAGTGATAAAATTTAAGAAAACTTAGTCTGAAGAGTTTTCTTTAAGGTACTTGCTGCAAAGAGAGGCTTTGATTTCCATCATTAGATCCTGGAGAGTTAGAGTGAATCCTGAGAAAGTTTCTAGAGAGGGCAAGGAATAAATTATGATTTAAGGGTTTGAGCTATAATGACTTTCTAATTAAAACCACAGAATTTCAATATTTTTTTCTCTTTAAAATTTTTATTTATTTTTTTTTACATGTATGAGTGTTATGCTTGCCTGTGTGTAAGTGCACCTGTGTCATGCAATGCCTATGAAGGTCCGACGGGGCGTGGGTTCCCCTGGAACTGGAGTTAAGGATGGTTGTTAGATACCATGTGGGTACTGGGATTCAAATCCAAGTCCTCTTCAAGAACAGCTGGTGCTCTTAACCACTGAGCCATCAGTCCAGCCCACCTCCATTATTTTAATATTTAGATCCATGAGCTGCATTAGAGTGAATCAGCTGAATGTGAGTCTAAAACACACCCTGCATTATTTTTTTAATATTGTATTTATGATTTTTATTTTTCACATATATGAACGTGTTGCCTGGATGTATGCAAGTACGCTCATGCCTTGCAGTACCTGGGGAGGTCAAAAGAAAGCGTTAGATTGCCCTGAAATTAGAGTTACAGACGATTGTTAGCAGCTATATGGGTGCTGGGAATCAAATCTGGTTCCTCTGTGAGAGCAACCAGTGCTCTTAACTGCTGAGCCATCTCTCCAAACCATACCCTGCATTATCACAGACTCTTAATCAATTTTCATGCACAGGAACAAGCAGGTGAATGTTTCTCAAACCCCCAAAACACAAATATTCTATAAACTTTAAAGCTTTTGAAAGTTTTTCTTATATTTAAGTTGCTCTTTTTTCCCACTGTCTTGCAACTCATCTTCCATGAATTGCCTTCTATACTCCTCTGTCATTGAGCTTGCCCAAGATCTTACAGCTGGGATTGCAAACTGGCTTATTATGAGTTTAGTATTATATATTATGTGTATCTCCTTCACCAGAAAAGACCTATACCTGTTACTTGTAACATTGCTAGGAGCTGGAGAGATGGGTCAGTGGTTAAAAGCACTGACTGCTCTTGCAGAGGACCAGCGCTTAGCTCCCAACTATAACTAACAACCATTTGTAACTCTCCAGTTATAGAGTATCCAGTGCCCTCTTCTTGCCTCACAGGCATGGCATGCACATGGTGAACTTACATAGATGCAGGCAAAACATTCATACATATAATTTTTTTTAATTTTTAAAATTTAATTTTGCCTAGGTATAATTTTGTTTGCTCATTTTGTGAATCTCTAATAGAAATATATAAAAGTGACTTTCCATAAAGTGCTCAGTAAACAACAATGGAAAAATAAAATTCAAGCAAGTGTGAACACAAAGGAGGAGAAAAAAGAGAACTTGGGTGAGAGCTATATGTTGAAATCAAGCCTATTTTATAGTTTAAATGTCAGCTTCATATCACTTTAATTTCTCAGAGTTCTTAAATTTACTTTTAATAGTGGAATTAATACTTTAATGACCTTTATACTACAAACAAAAAGAATTGTAATTTGTTCTCATTGTAGTACTGTTGGTAGATTTCCTTCTGAACAGGTCATCCAAGGGCATGGTAATGTAACTTGAAATCAAACTTCATTAGTGTAGCAAAGTCAGCTTGTAAGAAAAGTACGGTCTCATTATTCTTGCTTTTTCAAGATGACCTTCCTATAGCTGCCACTTTGCTTCTATGTTTTCACATTTTTAAGTAAAATGATTCACAGAATATCATAAAGGTGTTTCCACTCTAGGCATGTGCTGGATAGCTTTAGTGTCAACGACACACCTGGTTTGAGAGATCCTCAATTGGGGAATTGCCTCCATTGGACTGGCCTGTGGCCATGTCTGTGGGGGCATCTTCTTGATTGTTGAGTGATATGGGAGGGCCCAGCCCACTGTGGGTGGTGCCACCCCTGGGAGGGTGGGCCTGTGTTGCATAAGAAAGCAAGCTGAGAAGGGGCCAGAGGAGCAAGCCAGTAAGCAGCATTCCTCCATGGCCTGTGCTCCAGCTCCTGGCTCCAGGTTCCTGCCGTGAGTTCAAGAACTACCTTGGGGTCCCTGATGAACTATGACCTGGGAGATGTAAGCTAAATAAACCCTTTCCTCCCCAAGTTGGTAGTGGTCAGAGTGTTTTGTCACAGCAATGAAGAACAAACCAGAAAAAGGGAAAATTGCTCTGTCAGCTGTATAAAAAGAACATGCAACCTTACACCCATTACAGGCTTACATTCCATCTCCCTTTCAAGATATTCATCACATCAAAGACCATGACTCACATTTTAAATAAAGTCCATAGTATGAAAAGCAGTTCCTGCTCAATCTTGTACATTCTCTGCTGTTTCGTATTTATTTTCCTCTAACACATATTAATGCTAAAAGAGCTTCATCTTTTCTTTCTCGACATTATTTGGTTTCAGCCTCAAGTTTTTCAACTCTCTGGTACAAATTTCTAAAGGAAATACAATGTAAAAGTATTCTATTCCTTCTTTCCTTTTGTAACTGTTAACCTTTCATTTCAATACAAGCTTTTCTAGTAAGGACTATAATGTAGTTCTATGTGGTTTCCATAAACAGAGGTGTTAGAAATGGCTGCAGGCTTGGTTTGTCATCTAAACTGCAGATTTTCTTTTAGATGCATGGTATGTAGATATCTAAGAAATTACTTGCCTTTATTATTTGCTCTCATTGTCACCCATGAGACCTACATCCACCAAATGAAAAAAGAAATGATTTCCACAGTTTTCCATCAGCTCATCCTATTTTTGTCCATCCTTCTCTATCCATGTGGAATGCTGTTGCCAAAATTGCTGTAGCGACAGGGACATGAGTTAGGGGGTTATTTTAAAAGATGACACATAGATTTACTGTTCTAACAAGCTCTACTATTTTCACTAAAAGTCCAAGTGATATCATGAAATTGTATGTTTCTGTAATGAATTTGATATATAACAGGTTTCATGTTTTGATAATTTAAATTATTTTTTATGCTTTCTTTCCTGGGATACATAGACAATAAACTGCAAATGTTCTTGAGAAGAAATCCATTTAATTGGTTTTATATTTGGCTAGCAGAGTAAGAACCAACTTTTATATGCCCATCTGTTAATTTTTTCTTCCATTTAAGCCTTTCTCCTAAAGATGTATGCTAAGATGAAAGTAATTTATACATCTCTCTAAAGGCACGTGTCAGTGTAGGAAACATTAAATGTCCTGAAATAGACATGGTTTTCCTGTATTCCAGCTTCAATAATTGCCATGTACATTATCCTGAAACCTGATTGAACAGTAGATTAAGAGACCTTTTAAAAAGTACTTATAAATACAGCTGTACTTATAAATCATACAGTAAAATAAATTTTTAAAATTATTTATTTAATAACCATATAATTAGAAGAAGCATTTCATTACAACAGCATTGACATATTCAATAACAATTTCCAGAGCTAAGATGCATCTCTTTCAAAATTGGTTGTAAATTCTTAGGTTGATAGCTTAGGTTTACAGATGAATTATTATGCTTGTACAATCTTTTACTTATTATAAACTCTATAAGACATAAAATTAAATGAGTTTTTAACGTTTAAAAAAGATTTCCACTTTGTTGTTAAAATACACAGTTTTATACAGAAAAATTCATTTTTAATGCAATTAACACTTAGATGTTTGCACATGCGTTTCTGATCTCTATATATCTGATTATTACTAGTCCAGTCGATTACTTTCTGAGCTCCTCAGCATCTAAGCATGGATAAAAAGTCATCAGGTAGATTTCAGTGGTAATGTTTTTCACATCTACTAATTATTAAAGAGCAAATTTTTATGCTTTGAAGAATTATTTTTTTTCTTTTTCTTTAATTTATTTATACACCCACTTCCCAGGTAGCACCCTCCCATAGCCTCCCTCCCCCCACTAGAGCCCTTATACTCTGATATCCCTGCTACAGTCTGCTATGTTGTCAGCACCCCCAACCCTTCCCCACTACTTGCCCTTCTGGTGAATCTAGTCAGCCTCCTATCTAGAGGTCTTTGTTTTAGGATGGTCAGCTGTTCCTCATCTAGTGGCAATCAGTTGTCTATATTCCTTTGGGTAAGATTGGGGTCTGCTGTTAATTTTCCCAGTTCTGTGCTGGGTTACGACCTGGGAATCCCTTTGGCCACCCTGGCCAACAGCTCAAAAGAAGGTATCACCTGTCTGGCATTGTTGCTTGTTATGTAGCCTTTAGCTATACATATGGACTCTTATGAAATTATATTGATCTTTTACTCTGAAGGTCGTTTGAGGATCTGTTCCTCAGGGGTCACATGGGCTTGGGAGGAGCCCCTGGCTCCTTTCTTTTACCAGTTCCACCTATGTGGAGATAAGTCAAAGGTCCTGCTCGAAAGGTTGGCTTCACTTGGAAGCATGGAGGAAATTATTCCTCTGTGTTGACCCTCCTCTTTACAGACTGGATACTGGTTCAAGTCCATCTGGTGGGGTCTCCTCGGCCTCCTTGATCAAGAGGACAGGTGACCCACCACCATTATAGGACATTTTGAGAGATGCTCATAGTCCCCTGGAACTAGTTGACCTAGGAGGGCAAGGAGCAAAAAGTGTCCTTTATGTCCCTCTGACCAAATTATTATAGGCCTCAAAGTATGTCTGTTAAACACCCAAGAGGGTTAGTTCCACCAGTCTGGTATTTTTAATTACTGTGTGTCATATAGTTAAATCTTGGGCAAAAGACCAGTTGTTCTCAGTTAAACCTTACCTAGACATATCCTTCTTGATCTGCAATGTATAATTTATCAGTAGGTTGTAGGATTAATATGGTTCGCTCTGGTTTTCAAAACTAGCTAGGCATTGTTTATTTCTCACATTATCTCACCCCTCCATCATGGTTTTCCCACTTAAGGTGCCCCCATTTCCCCCCTTTCTCCCTTACTAATACCCTTCTCCTATGGTCCTACCTCTCTTGAGCTCCTTCTTTCCATTTATCCCCTAGGTTCCTTGTATACTCTTCCA
>NW_008345699.1:973687-977969 GCF_000622305.1 Nannospalax galili | reverse complement strand
TAATGGAAAGGAAACAGGGAGGTAAAGGAAAAGAAATAACCTGAAAGAGAAAACAGTAGGAAACAGGCCTTAACAAGGGGGATATGGATAAAAATTGGGTTAGTTTAAGGGAGTGGGGAGGGAAGGGTATACAAGAAACATAGGGGATAAAGGGAAAGAAGGATCTCAAGAGAAGTAAAATAATTTTGTACTTTCTATATATTGTTCTTAAAATTTATGCACAAAACAAAATAATGTATATAGATACACTGGTACCTTTAGTTGTCCTTGATGCACCTGAGTAAAGAGAGCCTCAACTGAGGAATTTTCTTCATTGGATTGGCCTGTGTCTGTTAAGTTTGGGAAATTTCTTGATTGCTGAGTATTGTGTGAGGGCCCAGCCTACAGTGGTTAGTGCCACCTCTGTTGTAAAAGAAAGCAGGCTCTTCACAGGCCAGAGGAACAAGCCAGGAAGAAATGACTCTCCTTGGTCTGTGCTTCAACTCCTGACTCCAGGTTCTAGCCCTGAGTTTCCACTCTGGCTTCCCTCAGAAATGAAATGTGAGCCTGGAGTTGTAAGACAAAATAAACCCTTTTCTTCCCAATATGGCAATCATTATAGATTACACATCTTAAAAGCAGTTACTAGTCTCATAAACTCTTCCTTATAATCTAACCTGCTGCAGTTTCATCATGTTTTTTGCCAAGAACTGGAAATTTAAAAGTTATCTTTGCTCAGTCTTTCAACTTGTGCATAATACAGGTCAGAAAAATAAGGTGACTAATACCACTCTTTTAATTATAATTTAGGCTTTTAACTATTAGCTTGTGAATAACATAGAGAAAACCATTATAATATTCCATCAAATTTTGCATGAACAAAACAATTAAGCAGGCCTCTTCATCAGTTCAGGTCATTTTTGTAGGTTCAAATGTTCATATTTTGATAGCAATTCAGAGGATATTTTCTGTTTTCTGATTTCAAAAGTTTTAACCTCACACTAACTCATTAATGAAGGTCGATTTAAGTCTCGGACTCTTTGTGAGTGGATTGTTTCTATTTTTTTGAGGTTGCTCTAGCTAAACATAGTCTATTCCATGGGCAAGAATGTAGCAGTAAACATGATTTGATGGCTTCCTCTCCTTGTTCTTAACCTATATTAATCCGAAGATCTTAAGTCATCTCAAGAAATAGCATTGAAGGAAATGCCCTTTCCATTCCTCGTGCAAGCAAACACAAAGGAAAGAACTAGCGGGGAGGTTATGACATTTTTTTAAGCAGCTGTAGTCTAATCAATAATTTCTGCTCTCTATTTTCATATTAAAATACAGAGTGTTTCTGATTATTAGCCAGCCTGAGGAAGACAAGTTGTCCTTCAAATTATCTGTACAATAGATCTTTCAAGTATTTATAATTCTCTGACAATATCTCAAAGAGGAACAGAAAATTTCCTTTGCTTAAAACTAAATTTCTGATTCGATATATCCCTTGTACAGAATTCTGTGTGTCACTTAAAGTTCTACAGAGATGCAAGTAGAATCTGTGACTATAAATACATGATGTCAGAAGGATCTATTAATATCTAGATTAAAAATACATAGTTTTAGGAATGAGAGAGATGGCGTATTGGTTAAAAGTACTTGTTGCTCTTGCAGAAGACTGGTTCAGATCCCAGGAGCCATATCAGGCAGCTCACAACTGCCTGTAACTCCAGTTTCAGAGACTCCTACACCCTCTGACCTCCTTGAGCAGCTGCTCACACTTGGTGCACAAAAACCAATACAGGCACATTCATACAAATAGACAAAAACTAATAAAATTTTTAAAGGTGTAGTTTAATTATAGGAATTTCCACTCTGAGATCAATTATGGAGATTGAGGGGAGACTCAGAAGACTTTTATTCATACAAGCAGAGACTCAGAGGGTTATCACCAAAGCCTGAGCACTAAGCAAGTTTCTCACAATATTTATAGGCAACCCAGTGTCATTCCAGAACCATTCTGTCATTGGTGTGTTTGAATTCTTGCCTGTGTGACTGTGGGCCAGGCACAGGAATCACAGGGATTTCTAGCCAATGTGACAGGAGACCATGTACTGGAGTCTGAACAGGAAACATGTTTACAGTGGTAGAAGGAAAGGTAAAGAAACCAGTTATTTTCTTAGGGCAAAAGGTGGCGGCAGGGGGCACTTTCTTAAGATAAAGATTTATGATTTGTTTCCCAGTCAATTTAGTTCCCTATCTCATTTACCACATTTGATAGCCTCTTAAAATTTGTAAAGGGCATCATTTTCCTCTATGTCTCTTATATCAATTGATGATAGTCTTGGAGCAATATCTGAAACTTTATGGTCTCAAGGCAGGAGGAAACAAAACCAAGTTAGCATCTCAAGGATGTAAACACGAAACAGAACTGCCATAAGGAGCATGAAGAAGGGGCCAACTAATGGGAGGTGCCAGTATGTCCAGCTCCAGATACTGAACTAGAATCACCTAGTTCTTGTGTCCTCTCTGTAATTCTCTTTCAGTGGGTAGATGTGCTGGATAACTTTGGTGTCAATTTGACACAGCTAGATTGAAGGAGCCTCAACTGGGGAATTGCCTCTATTATACTAGCCTGTGGCCATGACTGTGTGGCATCTTCTTGATTATTTAGTGATGTGGGAGGGCCCACACTTGTCGGGAGCTGGAGAACATTCATTACCAAAAAAATATAATATAGCTCTACAAACAGTTGACTTAAGCAGGAAATTCTGCTTGCACAAGTAACCTTGAGAAAGAATTTATGGCAAGGTTATCTTTCTCTTCCTCTTGCAAACAGTTCTCAGAAAAATGAGTCATGCAGTAATCTCTTGGAACACCTGGCGGTCAGTCACGTTGCTGAATTGCTCAGTCCCTCTCCCATACCCATAAGAATGCTGTAACCTTTTGACCAACTTCTTCAACCCGTTCTAAATACAAACTGTATATAAGGAAAGCTTGCAGTTCAATAAAGTGGGCCCTTGACAAGTGGACTTGCTTGGGCTCCGTCTCTTCTTTCTCGCCCATTTTTCTTTTCAGGGAGTGGTCCCCCTCGAGCTTTACCTGTACACGGTCCCCACAGATGGGGGCAAGTGGCGCCTAAACATGGGGCTCGAGGTACGGACCCTCTCCAGACAGAGACGGTTGAAGACAGACCCGGGTACGCGTTTGAGGACGGCCTCCAACAAAGTGAAAGTGACAAAGTGAAAGTAACTGCGCAGGATCGCCGCCTCGTTTGATCTGCACTCTCACCGCTCATGAGGAGCTGCTGATCTGAGGTAAGTAGTCTCTGTCTCAAAAAATGGGCCAGCAACTGTCTAAGGAGGCTATTTTTATTAGGGACTTGAAGGCTCCCTCAGAGAAAGAGGAGTCCGAGTTAAGAAAAAAGATCTTGTAAATTTTTTCGTGTTTGTGAGTGACCAGTGTCCTTGGTTTGTTATAGATGGTCCTGAAATCAACCCTAAAAAATGGGACCAAGTGGGACAGTATTTAAATGAACTATTAAAGGATAAGGGCTCTGAGGCAGTTCCCATTCAGACTTTCAGCTATTGGACATTAGTCCGAGATCTTCTCAAAGACTCTCCTGAAAACAAAAGTAAAATTATTTCCCTAGCTGAGGATTTCATTAAGCCCCTTTCTCGGTCTGCCTCTGTGTCATCCATTAATAAGACAAACCTTCAAAAGGTAACTCAGGGTGTCGCTCATCAGGAGCAGACCTCGCCTTACCCATCAGTCATGATCGATATGCCTCCCTCGAAGCCAACCGCTACAGGCGGGCCAACCCAACTTTATCCAACATTGCCCAAGGTAGAGAAAAAAGAAAAACCTTTTTCCAACTTAACTTTCCCAGTTTTTCAGAAACAAGATTCCCCTCCTGATAGATTAACCCCCTCTGAGGAGAGCGACTTAGAAGAAGAGGCTGCCCAATATCATAATCCTGACTGGCCCCCTCTTGTTGCTTCTGCACCTCCCCTACCTCCATACCCACCGACCTTCTGTGCACCCGTTCTTCCCATAACCACTGCCCATACAGATATCCTTCTAAAAGCTAAAAATGACCTAAGTAAACAAGTTATAGCTTTAAGAGATGTTCTTTCTTTGCAAAAAGAGTTTGCAGAGCTCAACTCAGAGCTCTCTTCCCTACAAAAGGCTGTTACTAAAACTGTTTTTGCGGCTCCTTTGCCACAAGCTGCAGGAAAGACTAAGTTCAAGTCTGCCAAAACTAGGGCCCTTGCCTTCCCTGTAATCACTAGGCAGGTGGCCAGAGAAGGCCTCTCCTCTG
>NW_008345699.1:970331-972623 GCF_000622305.1 Nannospalax galili | reverse complement strand
GGCAATCTTCTTCATCCCGTCCAGGGAAACGGCTGGAGGGGCCCTCTTCAGGGGGCCCCGAAAACTATCCGTTTCCAGCCAGCCCTGGAGACTACTCACAACCCTGTCCTGGGCCTAACCAATCCCCCTCCCTCCAGCGAGCCACACCAGGAAGCGCCGGACTGGACTTGTGTGCCTCCTCCGATACAATATTGAGCCCTGAGGATGGAACACAGGTTGTGGCCACCGGCGTATTTGGCCCCCCTCCTCCTCAAATGTTTTTCCTCATTATAGGATGGGCCTCCTCTATAATTCAGGGCCTCACCATTTATCCTTCCATAGTTGAGAATGATTACACAGGAGAAATACAAATTTTGGCCAATTCAACATTAGGACCAGTCACTATCAAAAAGGGACAACGCATTGCACAAGCCCCTCTGCTCCCTTTAGATAGCCAGTATCCATACTGTAAAGAGTCCCACAGTGCCTCCAAACCAGGCTCCTCTGATGCCTATTGGGTCCAGGCCATTACCCAAGACCAATCCAGGCTAAAATTAAAATTGGATAATAAATGGTTCTCAGGTATTTTGGACACTGGGGCAGATGTTACTGTTCTCTCTAAAAACCACTGGCCTTCAAGTTGGCCTCTTCAACCCTCCATCACACATTTACAGGGCATAGGACAGTCAAGAAATACCCTCCAGAGCTCTAAGATATTAACATGGTCAGATTCAGAAGGTCATTCAGGCACTGTTCAACCTTTTGTAGTTGAAACCCTCCCAGTAAATCTCTGGGGTCGAGATATACTAAATCAGTTGGGGGTAATTATGTGCAGCCCAAATGAGGTTGTCACTCAGCAAATGCTCCGCCAAGGATATCAACCAGGAAAAGGTCTGGGAAAATATAAACAGGGAATTATCCAACCAATTATTCCCTCTCCCAAGGATAATCGCCTCGGAATAGGCTACAAAAATTTTTCCTAAGGGCCATTGCACCCCCTGCACAGCAGGCAGACAAAATTATGTGGAAAAATGATAACCCTGTCTGGGTTGATCAATGGCCCCTCCCTACAGTTAAAGTCACTGCAGCCTTGCAGTTAGTGCAGGAACAGCTGGCCGCTGGACATATTGAACCCTCCACCTCACCCTGGAATACCCCCATCTTTGTAATTAAGAAAAGGTCTGGAAAATGGAGGCTTTTACAAGATCTTAGAGAAATTAATAAAACTATGGTTCCCATGGGAGCGTTACAACCTGGCCTACCATCCCCCGTAGCTATTCCCAAGGGATATTATAAAGTAATAATAGATATTAAGGATTGCTTTTTTTTATTCCGCTCCATCCAGAGGATTGCAAACGCTTTGCTTTCAGTTTACCCATTGTTAATTTCATTGGACCTATGCCTCGTTTTCAATGGAGGGTACTACCTCAAGGCATGGCTAATAGCCCCACTCTTTGCCAAAAATTTGTTGCTCAAATTGTTCATCCTTTCCGGCTCCAATACCCATCCCTTTATATTATCCATAAAAATATTAAAAAAAAAAAAACAACTAAAAAAAAATCCCCCCCAAACACTTAATGATTTCCAATGCCTTTTAGGAGATATTAATTGGCTCTGGCCTTATTTAAAATTAACCACAGGAGAATTAAAACCACTCTTTGATATACTCAAGGGAAGTGCTGACCCCACCTCTCCCCGTCAATTTACACCAGAGGCTTCTAAGGCTCTTGCCCTAGTGGAGGAGGCCATTTCTCAACAAACTATTGATTATTTTTCTCCCACTAAGCAATTGCTTCTCATAGTTTTCGCCACCCCCCTTTTTCCCACTGCTGTCTTCTGGCAAGGAGACAATCCTCTTTATTGGGTACATCTACCTTCTACAACCAACAAGGTCCTTCCCACTTATCCTTCATTGGTAGTGAAAATTCTTCAGCTCGGCAGGGAACAATCCGGAAAACTCTTTGGGAAGGAACCAGATGTTATAATACTTCCCTACAGCCCTTCCCTTTCCTTTCTTAACAGACACCTCGATGAGTGGGCTATTAATAGTGTTACATTTCACGGAAAATTAGATAATCATTATCCCCAAAATAAATTGGTCCAATTCTTTAACAAAAGCCCAGTCCCTGTTATATTTCCTAAAGTAACTAAAAGAGACCCCATACCTAAAGCACATTTGGTATTCACTGATGGCTCCTCCAATAACTTCATGGCCTCTAGTTATACCTTTAAACAATGAATCTAATATACTCCCCTCTCCAGATAAGTGTAGCTATTCCACGCCTTTTAAGGTCCGGCCCCGTTACTTCAATG
>NW_008345699.1:944390-969472 GCF_000622305.1 Nannospalax galili | reverse complement strand
GGTTACAGCTTGAAGATCCAGAGGGTAGTGAGTATGACACATCCCTTGGATCCCCCTCAGCACCCTTAGACTTTTCCACCCTTGCTAACCCACCCAATACTCGGCGGAACTTTAGTCGCTAATGAAAGGATCAATGACGGGAATATTGTGGTGCCAGAGATCGGAGGCAGATTCTCAGCTGTAAGGTACTCAATGATGGGAATAGCACAAACCCACGGTTCAGGGGCATACCCCAAACTTTTGGGTACTGAACGTGGAAGCAGTTTGTGTAGCCTAAGACAGGGGCCTTACCAAAAGAAACAAGAATCCGGACTCGGGGGACCCACTACATAGCCTAAGGCAGATCCTTCATTCGCTAAATTTATTAATAAAGGGTGAGATGTCGGGAGATGGAGAAACAACATTCATTACCAAAAAAATATAATATAGCTCTACAAACAGTTGACTTAAGCAGGAAATTCTGCCTGCACTAGTAACCTTGAGAAAGAATTTATGGCAAGGTTATCTTTCTCTTCCTCTTGCAAACAGTTCTCGGAAAGATAAGTCATGCAGTAATCTCTTGGAACACCTGGTGGTCAGTCACGTTGCTGAATTGATCAGTCCCCCTCCCATACCCATAAGAATGCTGTAACCTTTTGACCAACTTCTTCAACCCCTTCTAAATACAAACTGTATATAAGGAAAGCTTGCAGTTCAATAAAGCGGGCCCTTGACAAGTGGACTTGCTTGGACTCCGTCTCTTCTTTCTTGCCCATTTTTCTTTTCAGGGAGTGGTCCCCCTCGAGCTTTACCTGTACTGGGTCCCCACAGGCAGGGGCAAGACTGTTGTAGGTGGTGCCACCCCTGGGGAGGTAGGCCTATGTTGCATAAGAAAGCAGTAAAGCAGTTTGAGTATGGGTCAGAGGAGCAAGCCAGTAAGCAGTGTTCCTCCAAGGCCTGTGCTCCAAGTCCTGCTTCCAGGTTCCTGCCCTGACTCCCCACCTTGGGCTTCCTGGGAGATGTAAGAGAAATAAACTCTCTCCTCCCCATGTTGCTAGTGATCAGAGTGTTTTGTCACAATGGAGAATCAAACTATAACAGTGGACCATGTCTCTATCTCTGACTACTTTACACAGAAGTAGCATTCTAAGTTTAAGAAGTGACACAGTCCTCTCTTTTCAACAGTCCACAATCTAGTTCTCTTTTGTTTTGTAGGACTACTGCTGCTTAGGAGTCTAGTTGATCTTGCTGGACCACTAATGATATCACAACAAGGAGGCATTGTAACCATAGCTCCCAGGTGTCCCTCAGGCTTTTACCTTTAGTTGACCAGTCAACTGAAACAGGGTTGTAGAGTCCTCAAGTACTGACTGTAGTCCTTAAGCTTCAGTTATGCATAGACTGACCAGGTTCTGGTGTGGTAAAGATGGTCTTAAGGGGATTCCCAGTGTCCTCAGCAACCATCAACCTGGTGGGTCATTCAGATGTGGCAGCAGCTTCATTCAGGGATGATGCATCCAGGTCTCCATAGGTGTAACTTTCAGGGCAATAGGAGAGGTTAGAAGTACAGGGTAGGGTCCTTTCCTGGTAGGTCTGAGGGGTTATAAATGCAAATCTTTACCCATACAAGATCTCCTGGTTTTTCAAGGATATGCTGGGTTATTTATTGGCAAGAGAAATCTCTATAGCAGCTGCTGATATAACTGGTTTATAAAATCAGCTAAGAGTTGCAGTTGAGCATGAACTTCTAAATTTCCTATTTCCTTCTTTTATATTTATTTATTTTTATTTTTTAGGACCCTTTAAGAGGAATGGATCTACCAAACAGAATCTCATAAAGTGAGAGCGTAACTCCTACTCCTACATGGGTCTCACCTGAAAGACAGTCATAGGCAGTTCCATGGTCCAGGGCAATCAAGTGTCTTGCTAAAACTTAGGGCCTATTTTAGTGTTCGGTTCATGTGCTCAACTTTCCCTGAACTCAGGGGGCAATAAGTCGTATGTAAATTACATTAAGCTTTCAGGGCTCTCAGCAGTTCTTGGGATATTTCAGGCACAAAGAGAATTTCATTATCTGTCCCAATTGATGTAGCTATTCCATATCTGGGTAAGATTTCAGTCAGTAAGATCATCATCACCTCCCTAGTCTTTACAATCTTGGTGGGAAATGTCTCTACGGAGGCAGAGTAAGCATACAATGACCAGCAGGTACTTATTGCTAGGCAGTAGTTCAGAAAAGTCTATTGCCAGCTCATCATATGGGGTTTGCCAAGGTTGTTTTGTATTTCCAGTGGCTGGGAGGGTCCTTGCTTGGCATTATTGTGGATGCAAGTCTGGCATTTCCAGGTTACATTCCAACAAAATATGGAGAGTTTTGCCACATAGTAATACTGAGTTATTAGAGGCTCTAATGCTGTCTTTTCCATATGAGTGTTCTCACAGAGTGGATGAAACATAAGATTGCCCTGTGATCTGGGACAAAAGAGCATCTGTCCAGAAGGAACCACCATCCATCTGAAAGTTTGGTTTCTTTTTCCTGTCTCATCCAGGCCTTCACTTCTGGTGTATCATTAAGGTGTTTGGAAAAAAACTGAAACCATTAAGATTTTACTGGGAGAAACCTGTAGTTTCTTACTTATTCATCTTCTTGCTGATTTCCTTTGGTTATGGACTCTTTTCCTTTTTAATATCCTTGGCAGTGGACAACAGAAAAAGTTACTGAGTCACAGATTGCTTCTAGAAGATGTAGAATCTCTGAATTTTTATTGCTTTGCCTCCTGCAGCAAGATGCCCTCTTATAGAGGGCCCCATGCAAATGGAGGTGGCAAAGGCATATACTGAGTCTGGATGGATGTTTATTCTTTATCCCTCCCTTAATTCCAGTACCCTGATTAGAGCCAAAAACTGCCTACTGACCTTTCCATTCTACTTGAAGTGCCCCTGACTCTGTTACTCTGTCTCTGCTAGACATTGCCCATTTGACACAGAGCTGCTGCATCAGTGTAGAGCATCCAGCCTGGGGAAGTGAAGACTGACCTGTGAGGTCAGGATGACTCAAACATATCTCATCCATGTTTCAATGCAGTCACGGTCTGAGGGCCTTGCTCAGCAGGCAAGAAAGTCTATTTGTAGATTTTCACATTGTAGTCTCTGAGATCTGCTCAAGCATGGGTTGGTGAGCCAGTGGTGCCCTCTGTGGTCCATTAGGGCCACATATGGGCCCTTGAGTTTTAGGGTTTGTCTCATAAACAGCTTGGCAACCTCATTGACAAGGAGGTCTGTGGCTGCCAGGGTTCGTACGCAAGGTAGTCATTTAAAAGCTACCACTGTGTCTAACTGCTTAGGTAGGCCAAGGGACATTGCCAGACCCAACGATTTAGGTTAAGTGTCCTAGCCCCATTCCTTTCTTCTCACAGACAAACAAGTTAAATTCTCAGGTCACATCATAGAGTGCCAAGGCCAGTACTTCCAATGGAGCATTCTTAAGCTCTTGAGAAGGTGATCTTGCAGCTCCCATTAAGATGGTTCACTTTCTCCCCACTTTGTGTTCTCAGAGTGGTTTGATTATCAAGTAATGAGGCATCCAAATGTGACAAAAGCCAACTGTACCCCAAAAGACTTAGGTCTGTCTCTGGGTCTTCAAGATGGGGAAAGCCAAGTTGCCCTTTTGTGTTAAGGCCTTACAGCTTAATCCTTTTGAGATCTAGAACCTCAAGTATTTAACTTCTTTTTTTTTTTTTTGCATATCTGGGTATTTTGATGAATACTCTATATCCCTCTGAAAAAGACCTAGCGATGTCTCTGTTTTCCCTAGTGAATTCCCCCAAGGTGGTGCTTGATAGTGTTAGCTCATCCACATGTTTCAGGAGTATGCTTCAATTTTACTCTTGGGAAATGTGCTAGATGATTTTCCAGGGCTTCCCCAAATATTGTGAGTGAATTTTTCAACCCTAGGAGCAATTGATTTCAGGTCAGTTGACTTTTTTTTTTTTTTTTTCGTCCCATGTCAGGGTCTTCCCATTCTGATGGATAGTGGCTGTGGCCTGAATGATAGCTCACAGGTCCTGGACAGATTTGGTAGTCCTTGGTGCCTGATTTCTTTCAGAATAGCAGCAGGGCTGTTATAGGTGGATTAACATTTTCAGAGCAGGCCAAATTCTAATAGTTTCTGAACCAATTTGGCTTGAATGCCAGTGTTGGCCTCTTAAGATGACGGATATTGTTGGAGCCTTACGAGGTGTTCTGAAGGCAACAATTTTGCTACTAAGGTGGGTCATTGGTGGCCAACCAGGTACATTCTTCCCTGCCTATACCCCAGTAAGTCTGGAGCTCCAGACTTCTAGGAAATGTCAGTTTGTTTGGTGAGCAGGAATGGATTCTCCATTCTTCCTCTTGGCAATCATGACTCAAGATCAGAAAGGTGGCTTCTGTGGGTCTCCCCAATTTGAATCAGGCCGTGCTATCAACAGAGAAGATAATTTATGCCCTTAATTTAGACAGCAGGTCTCTTCTTAGCAAGGGTACTAGGCACTCTGGATGATAGAATTCATATTTTTCCCAGTGTCCTGCCATGAGGCAACTGCCAGACTTGCAGAAGGGCACTTGATTTGGACTCTGGCAACTTTTGCTAGGATCTTTATTTGTGCCAGCAGATACTCAAGGGAGTAACCTACAAAGCCTAAGCTCCAGACCAATTTTTTTAATAATATTTATAAGCAACACAGCATCATTTCACACCCATCTGTTGTCTGTGGGTTTGAATTCTTTTTGGACCAGGCACAGGAGTGACAGAATTTTCTAGCCTGTTTGACATAGAGCCATGAAATGGAGTTTCAAGAAGGAAGCATATTTATAGAAGCAGAAACAAAGGTTAAGCAAGCAGCTGTTTCCTTATGACAAGCAAGAGACTGCCTTTTCTTTGTTGTTGTTGTTCTTGTTTGTTTTTGAGACAAAGTCTCCCTGTATTCCCAGCTGGCCTGGAACATGCTACATAGAGCAGACTGGTTTCCATCTCATAGAGATCTGCCTGCTTCTGCCTCCTGGGTCTGGGATTAACAGTATGCACCACCACACTTGTCACTAGGGGCTGCTTCCTAAGATAAAGTTTTAATGATTTTGTTTAATCAACCGATTTTAGTTTTCTATCTCAGCTTCTTAATAATTTATGCTTCAAAAAGACAGAAACCTGTCTTTGGGATGTTTATTTATATAATAGCATAGCAATTAATTTTTCAAAATTAAAGATTACCATGTCTAGCAGCTAGAAATGATAAAACCAAGACAATAACTCCCACCACCTAATAATTTTATTTTAAACTATATATCCCATATTTTCTGGTCTCATCTTTTGTTTTGTGATATCTCATATTTCTGCTGTCTTTAACTTTTTTTTCTTGCTTTCCAGCCTTTCCCTTAATTTGTTATACTCTGTAGCAAACTAAATTCAATTTATCTTATCATTGAGAATATTTTCACTAAGTTAATGGCTATAGATTAACATGTTTTCCTCTAAAATACTTAGAACAGGTAAGGCATATAAACATTTATAAACTTGGATTTTGAACTTGTTAATTCAACAGATACTAAGGTTGTGTTACTTGCCAAGAAATTTAGGTAACCATAGTGCAATCTAAAAGAAAACACAAATATAACTAGATGGAATATTTTGGTATAGGAGAATACATTGCTGATGCATTATCAATGTTGCTACTTCATATAAAGTATATGGAAAATATCATAAATATGTATTCTTTAAAAGTAGAAGGAATTTCTTTCTGTTCCTCATCATACATAAAAGTATCACAGAATTTAAGTTGGAAAGAGACCTAAATATTACTAAGTCTTGAAATTAAATGCATGATAGTCAACAGGTAGAAAAGTTAAATATCATATAATCAAAGGAAATGGCACATGATCAACCCAAACCCTTTTGAAAATAACAAGCATAACACTGTCTATTTCCCAACAGGAAATGCTATTTCCCAACAGGAATTTAATGATTAACAAATATTCTCTTTTATATATATCTTCAGTATTGAAGGTAGTTTTATTAGTGTTGCTGTGAGAGTAAGCCACATAAAATTGGTCTTAATGAATTTAAGTTTAGAGAACTGAATGCATTTAACATTGTAAAAAACATATTGTCATTAACTGCAAAAAGGCCAAATTATGGAAAATGTTAAATGTAAGTAGACTTTTTATGTGTCTAATATAGGAGTTTTAATTTCTATTTTGACAAAGAAGAAAGCAGGAGATTGCCAGGGGTTTGAACCAGCGACCTCTGGGGAGGTGATGATTGGGTATGAGTAAGCACACCGGTCACCAGCCCACAATGCCCCCAGTACCGGGGACACTCAGATGCAACGAGGAGTCTAGTCAGGCAGAGACTCCTTTATTACAGGTGTTACAAAGCTTATAAAGGCACCTGGAACTCCCCCTTCCCCACCACCGAGGGTGTATCTTAAGGATGGTCACGCGCTGATCATGCACTCCTCAGCAGTGCAGAAGTATTCTTCAGACTTTCAAAGCAAGTCAGGCTGCACCCCAGTAACTTCCTTTCAGACCTATGCAAGGTGGGGCCTTTAGGTCCCCACAGGAGATGTGCCCATGGAGGTCAGAAGAGGCATTGGATCCTCTGGATCTAGAGTTACAGATAGTTTGTAGAACCCTGAGACCCTCTTCATTCACCTGCTACCCCTCAATCCCTCCAGATCCCCACTAATTGCTCTTTTAGCTTCTGTAAAATGCTTGGCTGCTGTTTTAGACATGCCTAGACATGCCCTGGCATGCCCTGACCCCTGCCTGCTATTCCCACCCCCCCTTCCAGGAAACTATAGATTAAGCAAGCCAGGGCATGAAAACTGCCCTATAAGGTAAAAACGGAGACTCCAGGCTCCACAGGTAACAGTCAGCACATTCCACAGCCCTGAGAATAGCACCTACCAATAAGAAACTTCCAGGGCTGTATCTTATACATCCAATCATTTTAAAATTATATTGGTGCATGCGGGCTCCTTGAACCAACCAAAATGTATCTTCGGTATCCCACCCTCCCTTTGTTTAAAACCTATAAAAGCCTCCACTCTCCCTTACTCTGGGCTCTCAGCACAGATCCGTTGAGTTAGTGAGGTCTGAGAGCCCGAGCTTAAGCCCGAATAAACCATAAACCTTTGCTTTTGCATTTTGGTGTGTTGGGTCCTCGGTGGTCTTTTTGGGGTCCAGTGGATGAGGCACAACAAGTTATGAGCTGCAGTGTGGGTGCTGAGAAAGGAACGTAGGTCCTCTGCAGGAGCAGCAAGTGTTCTTAGCTATTGAGCTGCCTTTCCAGGCCTGTGTATCTGCTTCCTAATAGCTCATCGTGTGATCTTTCAAATTGGCTTTTAAAGTCCCTATTTATTTGTTTGTGTTCTGAATTTACTATTTCTCTCCTTCTACTAATTTTAGCTTGTTATTATTCTTTATCACTTATTATTTCTACCTCAGCTTCTTCTTAACAACTTATACTTCAAAAATAACAGAAATCTAGCATGGGCTGTTCATTTATATAATAGGAAACACTTGAATTTTTCAAAATTAAAGAAGATTAGCATTTCTTTCAGCGGCGTGGTAGTAGTTTATTTACTTGAGTTCTTTCTATCCTTTGTCTATAGGCACTTCCTGTTATAAACCTTTTTCTTGGCATGCTTTTTGCTGTATCCCATGTGTTTTAAATATTATATTTTCTGATTTCTCAAGAAATTATTGATTCCTTATACCAAAGCATTTGCTTTCCTTACATTTGCACAGTTCTTATCATTATTCTTTTATTAAATTACAGGTTTGTTCCACTGTTTTCAGAAATTACTAATATGGTTTTATTTATTTTGCCTCATTGACAATTATTTTATGGCACTTTTATGGAGACTATTACACAAAATAGTAAAAATGTCATAAAACATTATTACAAATATACATTGATAAATTGGTAAAGCTAGATAAAAATAGATAAATCTATAATGAATAATTTCACAAAGTTTAATCACAAAGGAATAGAAAAACATGAAATAAATAATAATGAGTACTTTTTGTTCATCTTTCAAAAAAAGTGGTGGGCATTTGCTGTGAGCCAGAAAACACAGACTGGTGCACTTTGAAAGAGAGGTGTTATGGCAAGTTCAATACACCCATGCTGTGATTACTCTACCTGAGTGGGCCTGTAACAAATCAACTTGATACACCACTATTCTATTGTTAAGTGCTAATGTATTAAAAATGAAAATGTAACCTGTTTGTTAATAAGTTAACAATTGCTTAAAATATTTTGTTTATTATTTCTATTCTACGTGTATGGGTGTATGATTTGCATGTATGTGAGTATACTCGTGTCATGCAATGTCTACAGAGGTCAGAAAAGGGCATCGTTGGATGCCCTGGAACTGGAGTTAGGGTGATTGTTGGGAACTAAACCCAGATCCTCTGCAGCCAGTGGTCTAAAACTACTGAGCCATCTCCTCAACTCTGAGATTAAATATTTTATATAACAAAATATTTGATACTTAGGTCCACATATGTATAAGAACATGTGATTTTTGTCTTTCTTGGTCTGTGTTATTTTGTTCAATAGGTTTTTCCAGCTCCATCTGTTTACCTGAAAGTTTAATTTTCCTTTACATCTGAATAAAATTCCATTGTATATAGATAACACATTCCCATTATCCATCATTAGTTGGTAGACATTTTGGCTGTTTTCATGTCCTAACTATTGCAAATAGAAGGACTATGAACACTGATGAGCACAAGTCTCTGTAGTAAGAGATAGCGTCCTTTGGGTGTATGCCCAGTAGTGTTTTAGTTAGGCCATATGATACATCTATTTCTACTTTACTGAGGATCTGCAACACTGATTTCCACAATAGCTACAAAAATTTTCATTCCCGCTAACAGTGCATGAGGGTTACCATCCTCCCATCCTCACCAGCATTTATTTTCTTCTTTCTTTCCTTAAACTTAGCCACTTCAGGCTAAGATGAAATTTCAAAGTCATTTTAATTTGCATTTCCTTGATGGCTAAGGATGGTGAAAATTTTAAAAAATATGTTAGCTAATTTTAGCTCTTCTTTTGAAAACTCTCCTTTCAGTTCCATAGGTCACTTTTAATTAAGTTGATTACTTCCCTGGTGTTTAGTGTTTTGAGCTCCTTGTATACACTAATACTCTGTCAGATATATGGTAAAATTGCGAATGGGGAGGGAGATTTAATTGGGAGGAGGGATTGGAGGGTATGTCAGAGAAGTGGGATGGAGGAGAATCACTCTAATGATGGTTAAAAATTCATTTGGAAACCTACTATTTTACAAAATGTCTTAATTAAATATATATTCATATAAAAGAGTTCATTTGTGGCTACCTTACACAAGGGATTATGCTTATAACAAAAGCCATAGATTTGCAAATATAAAGTCTAGTGGCAGCCGTAAAATACTGCTCTTTGAATTGTTAGGGTTGATTCAGACACTACCAAAACAATATAAACTAGTTTCCATTTTTATTCAGTCTGGAAACCCAGTTCATGGATTATGTTGTCCACACTCATGGTACATCTTCTACCTCAGTGTATCCTTGCTGGAAGCAACCTGACTCATTAATGCTTCTTATGTTTCTTAATCCAATCAAGTTGATAATCAAAAACTATTACAAGTTCACCTATTGTCAAATTAATACCTAAACTCATCATAGTAAACTGTAATAACCCACCTCTGCCACTTAAAATCTCATGTTCATTTCATACTATAAAATTAATTTAGTGCACCTCTAAAAGTGCCCAATTTTTTCACAGTTCTAACACTTTAAAAAACCAACTACCAAAGTCCTTTCTGAAATTTTTCTGTAACTGAGTAATCACTTAACTGTGAGCCCCTGTCAAGAAATAATTAATTTTTTTAAAGTACAATGAAGAGGACTAAATTTTCCCATTCCAAAATGGAGAGATGGGTGTATGAAAGGAATGATCAGACCAAAGCAAAAGCAAAAACACAGCAGGGAAACAGGAAACCTTACAGTTTCATGCCCATCATCTTGGACATTGTGACATTATCTGAATTCCAACAGGTTTGTGGAACTCCACCCTTCTGCCTCAGTTTCCTGCTATACATATGGCATCTCTTTTGGACAAGAACCAATCTCTCCCAGTAGATTCCCTGTGTAAAGTTCCCATGTTTCTGGCATCTCCATCATGAGGGCTCATCTGTAACAGGTTTCACCTTCACAGATTGACATATAACTCACTCAGGATCTTCATGTAAGGAATCCTACCCCGGTATACATTGCCTCCACCAGTGGCTTATTGGAACCTTGATATGTCTCCATTACCCCCTCTTCTCTTGCATCTTGAATCCCTGAAAAACAAGAAACACATGGGTTATATACCAAGTACTACTTTCAGTTTGAGATAGTGCCTGGCTCCCCAGGGTAAGAGCTATGGTGGCTTTCTTTCTAATTGAAAATACAGTGAACAATAACTATGTCAGAATCTGAATGTTATACTCCCTTAAAATTTCCTCTGCCAAACAAAATTAGTCCGTTATCTTTTAAATCAGTCTCACTCAAACTTTTTATAATGTAGCCAAATGTTTTTTGCCAGACTGTTACTTAAATGTCTGCTAGTTCAGTTTCTGAGTCTACATTCCCCTCTATAACCTTATAAACACAGTCTTTACTATCAACATTTATGTTAACACTTTTGTCTCAATTTTCATCCTAATGAACCATCAAATCCTTGCAGCATTCTAGGGTTTTTAAAATCTGTAGTCTCACACTTTTCCACATTCCTCCCACAAACCAGTGTCAAAGATCTATGAACCACATGGTCAGATTTCATAGCAACAACCCCATTCCCAATACTAATTTTCTTCATTACTTACTTTCCTAACTGTTATGATCAAACACCTGAGAAGGAAGAACTTCCAGAGATGAAGAATTTATTTTGGCACATTAAGTGGGTATACATTTCATAGCTGAATAGAAAGTGGGGTGCGGGAGGGGTATGCTGCCTCTCAGCCAGGAAGCAGGGAGATGGATGTTTGTGCCCAACTGGCTTTCTGCTTTTTCCCTTTTTTACTTGCCTTTTTGTTTTCTTCAGAGAGTGACTCACATAGCTCAGGCTAGCCTCAAACTCACTATGTAGCTAAGGTTAGCCTTGAACTTCTGAACTTCCTGTCTTCACCTCATAAGTCCTGATTATAAAACAAAAACTATGCCAAAAGAAACAAAACTCACTAGCTGAAGTCAAATAATTCAATTTAAAAATGTCAAATAATAAATGAAGAGAAATTTCTCAAAAAAGGGTACACAAATTGATAAAAATCATGGGAAAATATATTTAATAGCATTGATCTTTAGGAAAAGCAAATCAAAACATGCTACTTAGTTTTTATTATCAACTTGACATAAAGTAGTGTCAACTGGGAAGAGAAAAATGACGCATTAAATGAGCCATTCCTCCATGAATTCGGTCTGTAGCATGTTTGGAGGTATGTGTTATGATTGATGATTGATGTAGGGAGGCCAGGCCACTGTGGGAGGCAGCATACCTAAGCTGTGTAAGAAAGGAAACTGAGTGCACTAGAGAGAGCAAGTGGGTAAGTGAGCTTTCTTCCATAGTTCCTGCCTCTGCTCCTGCTTGATTTCTTGCCCTGGCAACTCACAATGGCTAATCATGACACAGAAGTATAAGCTGAAATAAACACTTTCCTCTCCAAGTTGCTCTTGGTCAGTGTTTTATCACAGTTACTGAAAAGCAAACTAGAACACAAAATTACATAAACTGTTATGTTAAACTACTTAGAACAGCTATGATAAAAACAACAAAAATAAGTAAGGTTGATTGAGATATGGACAAAGTGTGATTCCTGTTCACAATTGGTAGGGATGTAAACTAATCAGCCACTATTAGAAATGAAATGGATGTTCTTAAACAATTAAACACAGAATTGCAGTATGATCCAGAAATTTCTTTATTGAATAAACATACAAAATTAATGAAATCAGTGCATCATATTTAAACTTGCTTATTAATCACAGCATTGTTCAAATAAGCTAAGATATGGAATCAACTGAAGTATTCAATAATAGATAGACAAAGTGAAGTAAACATTTTGTGGGATATAATTTTTCCATTAAAGAAATGAATACCAGTTACTTGTAGCAATGTGAATAGAACTAGGGGTCATAAAGTTAGGTGAAATGATTCAGGAATAGAATACAAATACTGCACAGTTTCACTCATAAGCAAACTGAGTTCATAGATGTTGATAAGATAATGCTGACTAGAGGCAAAAGGAAGATGAGAAGATATTGGTACATGGATACAAAGTCATGTCTAGATAGAAGGAACAAGTTATAATGCTCTATTAGATAAGAAGGGTAGTTATAGTCAATAATTTGTATTAAGTATATTATTCAAAATAGCTACAGAAAAGTATTTTGAGTGTTCTCAATAGAAACAAATAATGTTTAAGATTATGCACAAGGTAAATATACCCAGCTGATGAATATATAATGTAGAAATGTACTGAATAGCCTACTATACCAGGTGAGACCTAAGATGAGTAAATTTTAGGTTAGCGCAACAAATGCAGAATGAAGTCAGAACTTCAAATCATCATGTAAGGATTATGGGATTATGTGAAAGAAAATATGTTTTATCACATAAAATTGCAGTCAGAAAAATGAAATATCGCTTTATTGAAAAATTATATCTCCATCATTATGAAATACTAGGAGACTGATTTGCTCAGTTAATCTAACCTATAATTTTTGAATCAGATATTAAAATATTTTTAAAAATTCTTAAAAATTATAAATACCAAGCTGTATATGTTATCATGGGAATTTTATATGCTGAATTTAAGAAAACTAGCCTTTCTAAAGGGTTGTCAATATTTTATTAATTTTATAAAGTATTTATAAGAAAATGAATTTGTTCTATTAAGAAAAATATTTTTATTAAAATAAAGTCATTGTTAATGCAAATCTGTTATTTTAAGGAGACACATACAGACCAGCAGAATGAATAAATATATATGAACTTTGGTCAAGGAATCGGTGCTGTGTCCTTACTTAGAGTGTTGAGTTCTTACAATCCCTAACCATCTACCCCCTCAGTGATTTGGAAATCAATAGAACAAACAGGATGTGTCCTTAATGAGAGTTCTTCACTCATTCAGTGGACAACAAGCACTTAAATACTTTTTCAAATTGTTTAAGGCTACATCTATAGTCTGTAGAAGTCTTTTCAGTGTTTCTGTGTTCTTACTGTGGAAGGACAATGCCTCTATTTGTCTGTCTACCTTTCACCTGCTTGACCTCTTTCTTAATACACAGCTGTCAATGCCAGTGCAATGATATATTGTTATGCAAAACCAGTGAAATACAAAAGAAAAGCTTCTTCTGTTCTCTAGATAGAAACATCCTTCAGTTTGCCTCAGGAATATCATTTATAAATATCTGATAAACAGCTTGTCCTAATTAACTTTTAACATGAGTTTTCAAAATTTGAGGGTTCTTTTTAATATAAAGGAGAATCTTTGAGGTCAAGGAGTTCTTAATTATTTGTCATGAATAATATCATGTAATTGTGGGCAGCTGGTAGCTCTAGGACTGTATTGCTTTGACAAATTGCACTCATCTGTTCTATCTCCCTATGCTGAATTTCTTGTAACACTTAGTTCAAGTATAATCATCCTTGTGGATTACTGGACTGTAATATCTAGATTTTTGGTGTGTCCAGAAAATGAAAATCACATTTATTATCTGTCACCCTTAAAAGTCCTCATAATTTTTGTCTTGATCAAAGCATCATAATGATGGCTATTTCCCGCTGTTCTGAGTTCCCCTGCCTGATAACTGACCAAAGTAGGAATTACTTACAATGACTATCAATTCAAGAGCCATTAATGTGCAGTAAATTTACAGAGGAAGCAACATGGTCTGGAAAAAAAAGTGTTTTAGATCAATACTGCTTTCAAGATCTAAATTTTGGAGGAGAGAAGGAACATTGATGAACAGAGAATGTTTATCACCATACAAGCTCTTCTATCCCCATAATGGGACCATTCCATTGAGTTGGCACAAGAAGGAATTCTGGTTTAGTTTTGGAAAGGTTGTGTTTCTAGCTATGTATAAAGTTTTAGAAAATATTTACAAGATAATATAATGTTAAAGTTAGGAGTCACAAGTAGAAAAGAAAACAACCAACCTCGATAATCCAGACTGATCTTTGTTATAGTCATTGAGGGGTTGGCGCTAACTGCTGGGAATCTGAGCAGCAGCCACACCAGTCAAGAGGGGTCAAGGGAAGTTTATGTATGTTTGTATGCGGAAATAGAATTGTGGGGGTTGGATAGGGCCTTTTGTAAAGGGCTTAGGGTTTGCATTGTTCTGATAAGGGTCTTTTTTGGTGGAAGGACTTGTTTGCAGAGCAGGAACTACTTTATGGTTGGGAGTGTTGTGTTCTCCGACGATATTTCAAACCAGGAGCTAAAAACACATCAATAAGGCCAGTTAGCAGTAATGGTGGTTTATAACAGGTCAGGGAGTTTTGTGCAATCTCGCTTTAGTGATACCAGCATGAATGTTAGCATTTGAATGTGAAATACACCCCGAAGGCTCATGTGCTAAAGGCTTGGTTGCCAGCAGATGGGGTTTTTAAGGAAGTGATTAAAACATAAGAGTCGTTACTTCATTATTAAATTGCTCCGTTCATGGGTTTATAATGTCCTGGCATTGTCGTGCAGTGATGGAAACTAGAACACAGGGCATGGCGGAAGGAATTAATAACTGAGAACATGCCTTTGGAGGGCATAACTTGTCTTTGGCTCCTTCTGTCTCTGCTTCCTGGCCACCGGGACATGAATATGTTTCTTCTGCTCAGCTGGTCTGTATGATGCTCTGCTCCTCCTCAGCCTTGAAACAACAGAAATATGCAACGACGGGTAGAAATCGCTGAAACCATGAGTCAAAATACAACTTTTTTCTTTAAGGTGATTTTTCTCACCCATTTTGGTGTTGGGCCAAAAATCAACTGATGCTATAACTGAAAATAGTTACTCTAAGTTTTCCTTTGCCTATACCATTAATAGTTCAAATAAGCTAGTCGGTGACAGAATTTTCATTTCGTTCATCAAATGCATTTCCATTACAGATTAAAAAGTACAGAAGAAAAATGTAAACTAAAGATATAATTTATAGATTTAATTCAATCAATTAAAACAACTGTTAAAATTTAAATGCAACACTTTTTGGACTGAAAATAATATTTTTACATAGTATGAATTGCAATGATGGCACAGAAATTAACAATATCTAATTACATAAATATTCCAGAAATATTCTAATGTAGAATTATTTTGACATACATATATTAGAATTCTGCTTATTAAACTCTTATAGTCAGTGTGCCTCTAAACTCTGTTCTATTATATAATTAAGGAATATTAAAATAGAAAATGTTGGAAAATCAATAATCATAGGAAATTTCTCCAGGAACCCAGACTGCTAAACTCCTTCAAAGTTAGAACATTATTTTATGATCACTGACAATTTTCAAAAGGTTTTGTCTCTCTTGATGATGATATTCCATGTCAAAATAAGACATTTTTCTCCCAGGGGAAAGAGTAGTATTCTGTCAATATACTACATCTAATATTTAAGCAGTCTTGGCACTTAGCAGAAAACCACTCATGTCTTTTACTTACAAAAGATTAAGAAGATTAAAGCACTCACTACATGTGTTCAGTCACTACCCCACAGGAGTTGCTCACTGTATTTACTAGTTGTTTCTGTACTGTTACATCATTAGTATATGAAATAATGTCAAATTCAACCTGAACATGTTTGAAGAGTTACAAAATTCAGGCTTCTTTTAAATCTATGAATCTTTTGGAAATTTCAAAAAGGAAATTTACTCATTCATTTTAAAAGAGCAGCTGTTAATCTGGCAAATGTATCTGTGCATACGAATATATGGTGGTTTGAGCGATATAGTAGAGTGAGCTGGGAAGGCATGAACACCCTTCTCTTCACTGATGACGATATGTAGGAAATCCATTAAAATGAAATGAAACTCTGACTCATTTTTCATTTCCTGAAAACTGACATAAAATAATCATTTCATTAAAAAAAAAAAGAAAGCAATCTTGTGAGTTCACCAGATCCTAATAATTTTAACCTGGTGATTAAACACAGTGGGGTTAAAAAAAATGAAACACAAAGACATGAATAAAGGAAAGAGGTTTCTAAGGAGGTGGAGGGATATTAGAGGTAAGAGGAGAATAACCAGAACATATTATGTACATGTATATAACTGTCAAAGAAAAATGTGACCAATTAATAAAATATACAATGCAGTATACATTGTATATAAATATATATTGCATGAAATTGTCAAAGAAAAGTGTGATAAGTTAATAAAATATGCAGTAAAATGTTTCATTCAAGATAATCTTAAAGATGACATAACAGAAATGATAGGTCAAAATCTTGGACTCGATATGAATTTTGTGATCTTAAAATATAAAATAATGTGTTTTCAGTTACATTTTGTTGCTATGATAACATGCAAGTGATTAAAAGCCACTTATGGAAGAGTTTATTTAGGCTTACAGTTCCAGAGACAGTGCAGACAGTACAGGGGTGGGGGCGGGGGGGGCATGCAGCAGACATAGCGACCAGATCCTGATGCTAAGAGTTCACATCTTCAATCAAAACCAGGAAGCAGAGAGAAAGAATTGGAAGTAAAGTGAGGCTATAAACTCTCAAACCCACACTCAGTGACACACTACCTCTCGCAAGGCTGCATCTGCCCAAACAGTGCACTAGTTTGGGACCAATTATTTCAGTACATGAGCCTGTGGGGGTTATCTCTCGATCGAAACTGCACACCTTCCTAAACAACTCCTTATACAATTGAAAACTGAGTTCATAACCTTTCCTAATTTACATCATGTTTAGAGATTAACCCTTTGCATAATTCCTAACAGTGCTATTGTACTTGAAAACATGCATGCATATATTTTTCTTCTCAAAAATAATTCATATTAGAGAATACTAGCTCTCAGTAAACACATTTCGCTGCTTAGCTATTATCTTCCTCAGTAATAAAAAAATGCTGAAACATCAGTATCCATTATATAAAAATAATGTATTGAAAAGTAAGGCAACACAGTTAAATTCCTTAAAAATGCACACATAACCATTTCCATTACACATGTACATACATACTTTAATGTGCAACAAAAAATCCTCTATGACCAGAAACCTTTCTCTCATTTGTGATCCTGTTTGGGTTATATCAAGTACCAATTGCAAAGGAAATTCCATTGAGCCCCCAAAACACACCAATATAAAATACAACCTACTGCAAAGACAAATCATAGAATTGAAAATATTTTGCTTAGTTCTAAATGTAGTATATTTTCATTTAATCTGTATTCATATGACACACAAACTAAAATAGTTTTTGTTATATTTCAATATATACTTATGATAATACCTTCAAATTTATCTTCATAAGTGGAAAATTAGCAACATTAAGAGAAGCTGCAAACATTTCACAGCCTTTTAAGATTATGTTTCCCTAAAACCATGATTACACATGAATTACTGGCATTTGGAAGGTGTACATGCTGTTACAAAACAAACAAAAACAAACACCTCTAAAGAAGTGCTTGATTTGTTCAATGAGAACGCTTGCTGATTTTAATTGTTTCAAATTCATGAGAGGAGCACTCAGGGCCAGCAAAGAGTCTTCACAGTGTGAAGTCTTGCAGCTAAGGTGCTATGCCCACCTCTCACTACATATGAAGCCACTGCAAACCCCATTAAGAAAAGAAGTTTTCTCAAATCTACAGATTTGGAGCTATGATACACAATGGGAAAGAACATGCAACATTTGTCTTTCTGGTTCTGGGTTCTATGTGCTATCTTTTCCAGTTCCATTCATATCTTGGCAATAACCAGCACCTATGTAATTAGACTGAAAGCCTGCTCAATTGGAGGGAATTCATGCCAAAGACCTGTTTTTGGAGAAGTCATAGACTCTAAGCGATAACATGCTACTGCCATTTCCCTAAATCAATGTAATTTATAGCTATATTCTAAATATTTATCATTATACTCACAGATAAGTATAGTTCTCAGCTCTTACCAAAGAAACTTCTTTTTGAGGCCACTATGGAGATCTACAGCTAGTAAAATGCAGAAAATAAATTACTATGGGGAGCCCAGCCTCAATTGCATCTGCAATGCAAATACTACAACCAAGGCTTAGGGAACATTGTGAAAGAGGGGTCAGAAAGATTGTAAGAACCACAGGATCAGGATATCTGATGCAACACAGTGTCTTCTACACACAGCAGGGATGCGGCGCCCATAAAAACTCAATTATAAGGTGCTTGCATAAAAGCTGTACAATGACCACAGCAAGAGTCATGCTAGTGTGGATGTGGGAGACTTCATAAGCCCCACACCTAAATGAAGAGTTGCAGGTAGTCAATAATTGATGGCAGAAGGAGAATCAATTTTCTTCAGAGATGAACCTCCTGATAGATTATCTAATCTTAAATTTTCACCCCTAAACACATGTAAATTCAGGCAGCACTGGACTCAGTACATCATAAGATAAAGAATAGATAGATAATGAGATAGATGATAGATAGATAGATAGATAGATAGATAGATGATAGATAGATAGATAGAAGATAGATGATAGATAGATGATAGATAGATAGAAGATAGATGATAGATATAGTTACATGACAGCTCATTTACATATATGACATATATATGATGCTTATATATGTATATATTTATGTAAATATGTGTATTTATGTGTGTGTGTATATAACAAAACTTATAGAAAAAGTTATGAAGCTGAGAGAGGATGGAGGATGCCATCATAGGGATTGGAGTAGGAAGAGGAAGGGGTAGAAATGATGTAAAGATGGTATACTCATGTATAAAATTCTCAAAAAAAAACCTTTAAAGGATAAAAGTATTTAATATCTTTTTAAAAAACTCTTCCATTCACCTTGCTTTACATTGGGTCAAATAATTCATAAAAGTTTAACAGTTTTTTTGCAAGCAATTATATTACCTACAATAATTCATAAATTGATGATTGATAATGTTTGTATCAAATCAAATAGGATTAAGAAATTTCTATTCTAAGTGGTGAAGAAGATAGGATACATTTAACAAATGTCTACTGTGTCTCTCTGGACACAGTGGTTAAATATAATTTACGATTCTGTCCTATGTCTACAGACACTAACTTAAAATGATACGCCTTAACCCAAATGACAAAATGTATGAATTTCAGTGGGGGATTATGGGCAGGTGCCAATGGGGAGGGGTACATAAAGTTGATTTAAGATATTCTGTATGAAATACACCAAACTTCAATAAAAAATGTTTAAAAATGTGTCCTATAGTTCTCCCAGTTTAGGGAAGACTAGATAAATAAATCAGTTATAGAAAACAGTGAGAATTTAAATAAATGAAAAACTCATTAAGTTGGACAACCATAAAATAGTTATAAAGTTGTTAGCTTATATGTACATTTCATATACCTGTATTTCTATGCATTCATTTTATTAATTCATATGCATATATATTTATATGTCTGTGCATACTTATGTCATCCATGCAGTAACTCTTGATTCTAGAATAAATGATCATAAAAAATGTGGAAGACCAAATATCAAAATAAAATGACTATGAGAAAATGATTGACTTTCAAAATGCTTATTTGTCAGTTTTAATGTTTTATGTCTGGGTAGAGTGAGAATTTGTTGAAAACATGAGCTGTGGAGATTCTAGAACTCTCATTCCATTGTCCTCCTCCCCAAGGCCTTCTTCACGTTGCCAAGCCCATTCATCCACCCAGACCAATTAGCTTCCATATCCCAGCATTCCCTCTCCCCAGTCCCAAGCTCCTAGGGCTTATCAGGTCACCTGGCCTGTGCTCTGAAGCATTCCCTTACTGCCATCCCCACTCTCTCAGACATATTTGGGATTATGCACCTTGTGTCTAGAGAGAGCCTGTCAAGAGGGTAAAAAGGGGTCACTTTGGGCAGGTCAAGATGAAAATTTAAATCTGTGAAGGTAAGATTACCAAGTGTTATAATATACAGAGACATGAGAGGGCCAAGCATGATTCTGGAACTTTGCCATACTAATACTTCTAAAAAGGTAAGGGACAGAGATGATGGAAAGGGAATGGGAGGGCTGCCTTTTTCTGACAGTTCTCAAAATTTCGTTTCAAAGAGAAGTGAGGAATCTGATGAATTCTGCTGAAGGCAAAGTGCTTTCCATTGACCTCAGCAAATGAAAGATCATTGGTAACTGAAAATCAGACTCTTTTCAGTGAGAGGTAAGAATAAAATGATGCATGCAAGCATCAACTGAGACAGGCTTCGGGGAAAAATTTGACACTAAGGGGAGGAGGCGATAGAAAACCTAAATGGGAAAAATAGCCAAATTTCGTGGCTGAAGAGAACCTTTTAGTAAAAGCAGAAAAACAATTAATGGTTTGTTAGACACTGGGGACTTTTGATGGGGGGATTTTTCCTGAATAAAGGGAAAAAAATGGAAGCCAGAAAACAAATGAAAGTTTTAACTTAATGGAAAAAATTGAGAGATAACATGAAGATGTATTCTTCTCGTGGCTGTATAAGCAGTAAGTGCTCCATTAGTGTAGTGGTGAAGGACCAAGACAGAAGGAAGTGTCCAAAGCCTGTTTGGACTTGAGTCCTTTTCCACTTTTTGTAAGCAAAGTTATGGGGATCAAGTGGACGAAAGCTGGGACTTCCCTTCCTCTCAAGTGATACTGTTCACTGTAAGACCTGCTGATAGAAGCATGGAGGCTATGATGAAATTGTTCGAATTAGAGCAGGTAGCAATCTCCTCAGAGCTGGCTGATGGCATCTTAATGCTAGGGAGAGAAGTTGAGTATTGCAGAAATGTCTGTTGAAATGGAAAGCTTTGAACTTAAAAGCAAAAATAACGTGGGTACGCATAAGGATGGTTCCATAGACAATGAAGAAAAACGACATAAATGCATGGTTAAGTGGCAATCGGTAAACAGAACATGACTTGCAACATATTTTTAACATTTTAGACTTGATATAGCTGGAATCAGGGAATTGAAGGTTTGTAAGCAGAAGACTACCAAGTACAGGTCATACTTTTGCAAACACATTCTCCCTACCATATGAATAATAAATAAGAGACACAGGTGGGATTTGCATAGCTTTTTTAGCTTACTCTAAAATTATACATATGAAAATGTATTTTAAAACGCATTCCAACAAAGGTTTACAGAAAATTAAACATGATTCATAGCTCATAAAGTTAAAGATAGAAATGCTACACAGTTTCCCCTCCCTGTGCCTTTTACATACCCATTTCCAGTTCCTTTATCTACTCTTCCTTATCCTCAGACTCTGAGCTCAAGACCGTTTCTTGTGAAACAAGTGTTTCTTGTCAGCCCAAATTCCCAAAGCTCAAGCTTCCAATACAGCAGGTGGCAAGTGGAATTGAACAGATGTTTGCAAGCATCTCCACCCAAATGAAAACTCCCTAAAATCAGAAAGCACATTCATTTTTCAACATGTGTGTCTAAAACAATGACTGTTTGCTATATAGAGATCAATAAGGCACCTTTTTGAACATCTGATTATATTTGCCAGGTACATGAGTCTTGTCAATTATCTCATTATGTATACAAATCCCTGTCTCCCTGTTACCATGAAGGAGGAAGGACGTTCCATATGTCCTCTTTAAAGATATTAACAGTCAGCCAAATATAATTTAATGTGAGCACATCTCAGTGTTCTTTTGCTGATCAAAAACAAGATCCATATGTGAACAAATATGTGATCTCTTTAAGCAAACACATATCTTTAATGATATGACATCAGCACTTTGTTAAAAGTTTTTATCTGAATTGTAATATTATGCATTTTTTTGTGTGCAGTGTATGTGTATGTGTTTGTGTGTGTGTGTGTCTGTGTGTGTGTGTGTGTCTGTGTGTGTGTTGCATATATATTTCCTTTGAGGTACTTTATCTATCATAAAAACCCTGGTTAAAAAGGGGATCAAGGTTCGGTTCCCAGCACCCACATGATGGTTAACAACTGCCTGTAACTCCAGTTCCAGGGAATCCGATGCCTTCTTCTAACCTCCACAGGCATTGCAACATGCAGGCAATGCACTAATATACATAAAATAAAAATAATAAATAAAAATTTTAAAAATATATATTTTAAGGTGAAAATTGAATAAACAATTGCAAAGCAGTTTTTAACCCTTTGTACTCTGAAATCTAATACTAGTATAAGTTCACTTCATTAGTGTAGTCCACTTTCAAGTTGCTGACTACAGACTACAGATTATTAACTTAAACCCCCAAATTATTTTTGTTGTCAGTCAGAAACTCACTGGATTTAATTTTGTACTCCCAAATATGTGTGAAATAAACACACACACACACACACACACACACACACACACATTTTATAAGTCTACAACACAATACTGCTTTTTTTTTTCAGTAAGTAAACAATCGATCTGTTTCAAGATGGTCGTGTAAAAGGGATATGATTCCCTCTTTTATTTGAAACAACAAAATAAAATAATGAAGAATAAGGAACAATGTTTTTAATACATTGGACATGAAGTATGAAAGGACCATGATGACTGAGAAACCAACATAAACAAGAGGCCCTGTGATACCTCAAACTTACTGTTTCATTACAGTTCCTGGGCTGTGGCCTAGACCGGGGGAGCCCATATGAAGCTAATGAAAATTATGAGTTTAAAATCCAAGGAAACACTCTCAGGGAACCCCAGAGAAAAGAGCATAGCAGCAGGAAAACTCCAGATCTGCAGCATACCCTTCATACTCAGCAGAGAGCTACTCAAGTCCTCTATTGAATAAACTACTCAAGACCAGGAAAAGAACCACCAAAGGAGACAGGAAATTGGAATTGATGTTTCCACAGACCAGCTATAATGCAAAATGTCCTAGTTCACAGGTCTTTGTGTGAAATGTCTTTATTCATTATCAGAAGATTATCAGGTTCCAAAAGCTATTCCAGCTATGACTAATATACTTTAAATCCAAGATCTGAATGAGAATATTATGACCAAGTACTGTAACTACCTCTCCAAATAATTCTCAAGCATGTTTAGGAATGTAAGATTACCTCACCACCAAACTATGTAAGTCAAGCTATACAGCACTGAATCAAAATTAATTCTTCAGGTCCTCAGGTACTGTTGGATTTTCTGCCTTCAAGAGGGATTTAGAGTAGCTATTCTGTGACTTGTTGGTAAGCTAGGAAGAGGACTTTGATATAAGAGGAAGCCTGCTCTCTATCTTTGGTTTCCTGAGTGAGATCTGATGATCCCCAGTCTCACCTGTGTCCCCACCATAGCAATCCACCGTGAAATGGCACAGTGGCAGTAATACACAAGACTGCTACAGTAAGATTAAATGATGCATTTCAGATTTTTAAGTTGTTATAAGTAGTAGTGTAATTTATACATATCACATGTTTCTAGTAAATATAAATATAAATTTTATATCGATACCCTGTTTCTCACCTTCCCAGACATACTTGATATTTCTGTAGATGCCACTGAATGCCATTGCAATTTCAGCATGCATGATCATGTTCTTATTTTAAATTTTAAGATTTATTTTGATATTATGGGTATGAGTGCTATGCCTGTAGGTATGAACATGGAGGTCAAAAGAGGGCATTAGACTCCATAGAACTGGAGTTATTAATAGTTGTTAGCTGCTACGTGGGTGCTGGGCAACTAACCCAGATCCTTTGCCAAAGCAGTCAGTGACATTAACCACTGAGCCATCTCTCCAGTTCAATCATGTTATTCTTAAAATGGGATGGTTTTTTGCTTCCTATTCAACCTACATATGTTATTTATATTTCTTGCTTTTTTCTTAATAAAGTCATAAATACACAACTAAATAGAAGAGTTTGGGGAAGATGACTTGCCTTGCATTACTGCTAAGTTTCATATTTGCTGCAGATTTTCTATTAGTCTATTATGGGTTAAACTGTATGACTCTACAAAGAACCTATGAACGTTGTCGTTATGAAAATAGGATCTTTGCAGATGATCAAGTCGAGATGATGTTATTAGTGTGACCCTAATTCATTACAGCTATGTCCTTAGGCAAAGGGAAAATTTGGATGCAAAAACAGATATTCATAGAGAATATATGATCCAAAGATAAGGGATAAACATTAGAAGCCTAGGAACTCCCAGACTTCCAGATGCATGGAACTCATCCTTGCTCACAGACTAAAGAAAAGAATTAACCTTACATGCACTTTTCATTTTTAAGCTCCAGAACAGAGAAATAATCAGATTTTGCTGTCTAATACCCCCAAGCAGAATATCCTGAAACTAATGCTGTTTCCAGGTTAAGGAAATTATTTTGCAATGTGTCTTTGCCAAGAGTTTTTACCATGACAGAATGTTGAATTTGCCAAATATTTTCTTATTGAGTATGTGATTTTCCTTATGAATTGTTAATCTGCTCAAATGTACTGACTGATTTTTAAATGATAATCCAAACTATGTGTTATTTCTAAAATAACCATGATGCAAGTTCCTTTTCTACTCAAAAAATTATGATTTCAAAGATTGTACTCAAGACATATGTGGTGTGTTTCACATTTTGTCCTCATCCAAATATGATGAAAGACCTAGAAAGAAGAGTTGTTGAATTCAAAGGACTTGTATGCAGTTGCAATGCTACCAGTGTCCACACAAGTCAGGGATTATGCAATTTCAGACAGAATTGGAAGGTTAGAGTTGTAGAGTTAGCAATGTTTTCACCTTCTGTTTCATATTCTGACATCCAAGAGAAGCGTTTATCCAACACTTATGGAATAGTTACATATTTTACTTCAGCAAAGAGGTTTAGTCTTTACCTTGTTACTAATCATTTCAATAAATGAACCATGACATCACTGACAGGATTAGTGCCCTGAAATGTATTTATAATTTCAAAAATACAATTACTAATGAGG
>NW_008345699.1:915024-944242 GCF_000622305.1 Nannospalax galili | reverse complement strand
TCCAACACTTATGGAATAGTTACATATTTTACTTCAGCAAAGAGGTTTAGTCTTTACCTTGTTACTAATCATTTCAATAAATGAACCATGACATCACTGACAGGATTAGTGCCCTGAAATGTATTTATAATTTCAAAAATACAATTTCACTAATGAGGATTTTTTAAGAGCCAGCCAAAACAGCATTTGTATTTTGTACTATTAATAGGTACTCTGAAGAGCCATTGAAAACATATTAACTACTTGGAGTAAAAATGTACAGCTAAAAATATTATATTTTGTCATATATATTAATGGTAAATATTTATTACTCTGCCCTACACACAGTTAAGGGAAAAGAGAATTTTAGAATAAGAAAAACTATTTGAAATAGATTGAGATTTGGTTTTGTTCTTTTTCATGTCCATTTATGCAGCACTTGAGAAAAGAAATGGCTAGAAGTTTATAAATGAAAATACTAGTTTCTTATTAATGAATTTGGAGCATTTTAGATGTTTCTTCATTGCTATTATACTTCCACCCCAAAATTAATAGGCATCACTTGTATTCCGTAAAAATAAAATGGATTTTGGGAGCAAGGAATATAGCTCAGTGGTAGAGTTCTTGCCTGACACGGGTAAAACCCTAGGTTCACTCTTTAATATTAAAAGAAAAAGAAAGAAAAAAATAATTTTAAGAGCTTTAATACTTAGCCATATTTCTGAGCGGCTTTGTTGAAGAATAGACTGGCCTGAACGTGTGTGTGAACACTCAGAGGCAATCTCACCCGTTGTGCATTTCAGGCTGTTATGTAATAGGAAAGTTTCCAATCATTTTTACTGTTATGCAATCTGTCTTCCAACCATTCCCATGAAAGAGGGCTCCACATTTAAAGAAACGTCCTTGATTTATCTTGGAAAATTTTCAAATAGCTATTACCTTTGATCAGATTCCTTTTCTCTCCTTGCTGAGTATTCATCAGACGGGCTTCATTGTATTATATTTCTATATTTGTCGGAGAGGGCACAAAAGGATTTATTATTTTAAAAGTTCTTTTGCCTATAGTAGGCATTCTTTTGAGAGCAGACTACCAAATGGAGAGATTTCTTTTCTCCAATCAAGTTGCACAGTAGGGGAAAGTAAAAAAGAAAGAACAAAATATTAGAGAAAAAAATACAAATGCTATTATCTTGAAAAACAGGTTCGTGGTTGAAGCTTTATTGTTTTAATGTCCTTCACACATTAAAAGAAAGCTAGTCAAAGACTCAAAGTCTACTTTTTTCCTTAGTTTTAGAAATTCCCAAATATTCTTTAATAGAAAAAAATAGCAAACCTTTCCTTTGCTAAAGCTTAGACGGTAATACACTCGCCAGATCTAACAAGTATCCCAGGGGTCAAATCCCAGTTTTGTGACTGGGCTGTGCCATTTGGACAAGTTCAAGAGTCCTCTGTACCACACACTATTCATGTGTCAAGGAAATGTGCAATGTACTCAACTTAAAGGCTTGTGGTGAGGAGTAAGTCAGATATGCTTTTAAGACACTAGAATTGTGCCTCATTATTAATATCAAATAGTAGCTACCATTCATTAATAGCACTGTAAAACAGGTAAACTATCATGGTTATCAAAAGTAGATTAAGGTTTTATCTAACCTACTAATATGTTAGGATGTAAAATCTAAATACCTTATGTGTTCTAGTATCAGAAGACAGTATCTGTAGCAAAATAGTCAATTACACGGGTAGAGTAGTGTTTTGCTTTTCCCCATCCACAGACCACATTCATTTTTTTCTATCACCATACTTAACAGTCACATAACTTTTTCTAAAACAAGTCAACTAAAAATTAATAAGGACAAATATATTTTCATAATCTGGAAATGCATCTCTAAATATTTCATATTTATAAAATAATATGTGCTTAACTTCAGGCATTAAAAGTAATTTAAGAAACAGTATTTGCTATTTCTAATTTATAAGTAACAATTCAAATATATATTTATACATATTATGCATTTACAGAAGTTCAGTCTAAGAAAATTTAACTATGATTATATTTTTTGATACTTATTGCCAATCACAAAATCTAGTGGACTTTTTCAGCCATATGGGATATGTGTTGAAATATGCATGCATATTTATATATACGGTAACATATCAAATTTATGTTCATATGTATGAATATGTGGATTTTACCTTTTTAGATTGTCCCCTTAGGATAAAAATAAGAATGACATCATTGAACCAAAGGAGAAAAAAATGCCTTGTATATGTTTCTATATATTCATTACCTGATTTGATAAAGTTACTGTACTAATAACTTGGATTTATAACATTTATGAAGCCTTGAACATTCTCATTAAGAGGAAAACTTGCTATTTAAGGAGCAAATACTGTGACATTACTGTCTTAAGATAGAGCTTAGATTTAAATGAAGCTGATCTTTTTGTGCTGACTGTCAGGTTCCTTCTGTTCTGCTCCTCGTCTTATTTTCATCTTCTAGTGCTGGGCATTTTCTAAAGAACAACTTTATTCTGTGTACCTGAATATTTTAATGAATCCTCTTGCTGAGTTTTTTTTTTTATAGAAACTGAACTGTGCGCATGTCTTATCAATTTTTCATTTAGGAATGAACTTTGATACTACAATTTGTTTATTTTTCCACACAGAATCCAAATCTCTATCTAATATGCCAGTTGATATTACCTGTGACACACACCTTTAATCCCAGCACTGGAGAGGAGGGAGAGGCAGGTAGATCTATGTAATTTTGACCCAGTTATGTAGTTGAGACTCTGTCAAAGGAAAGAAGAGAAAGAAAGAAAGAAAGAAAGAAAGAAAGAAAGAAAGAAAGAAAGAAAGAAAGAAAGAAAGAAGAAAGAAAGAAAAAAAGAAAGAAAGAAAGAAGGAAAGAAAGAAAGGTGAAGGAGG
Source organism: Nannospalax galili (assembly GCF_000622305.1). Classification (NCBI taxonomy): domain Eukaryota; kingdom Metazoa; phylum Chordata; class Mammalia; order Rodentia; family Spalacidae; genus Nannospalax; species Nannospalax galili. The sequence goes on along the minus strand of NW_008345699.1, from coordinate 941,332 downwards.
GAGGGGGGAGGGAGGGAGGAAGGAAGGAATGAAGGAAGGAAGGAGGAAGGAAAGAAGAAAGAAAGAGAAAGAAAGAAAAAGAAAAACATAGCATTTTAATGTTTGATAACCAGGCTCTGATTTCTTAAATTTCCTACGTAAACCTTCTTTTATTTCTTTACTTTCTCTTCCTCTACGGTGGTGTACAAGGTAATTTTTACTATTTTTAGTTACAGGTGTGACTTTAGATAATTCCATAAACACATTTTTAAAGATTTACTTTATTTTTAGCTATGTGTATGTGTGTGTGCATCAGAGTGTGTGCATGCACACATGAGTGCAGGTCCCTGCAGAGGTCAAAGAACCTGGGTCCCTGAAGGTGGAGTTACATGCAATTGTGAGTCAACCAAATTGGATGCTAAGAACCAAACTCAGGTCCTCTATAAGAGCAGTATGGGCTTTTTCTCCTCTATCTCTCCAGTTCTCATATAAGCACTTTTAATGTCATTATACATTTCTAAAATCTATACATTGATATAAAATGTATCATTTAATGTGTATTTTTTAATTAAAGCTTTCCCTTAACAAGATATATGGGAGATTTACTCATATGGATATGATTTTCATAGTGCAATTATTTTTACTGCAGTGAGTGAGTATTTCTATTCACCTTATGCTTTCTCATTTTAATTAATATTTAAGGTGTTTAGTTGATTTCCTGTTTTCTAAAAGGGATAGTTTTCTATGAGCAATATGATGCATATTTCATTGCATAGGATCAGTGGTTCCTTATACAACAGCATAAACAAGGTGAAGACTCCATTGTAAGGGCTTTCTTTAACTCCAAATGGCTTGCTAAACATATTTTTACAAGTTTTAGTCTCACTAGCTGATATTATAGCTTTATTTTCTGTGTTATCTTCAATATGTGGTAGTTTCAGGATCTGAAAATAATTCTCAGACTCATGAGTGAAATGGCATCTTAAAATATATTTCTCCATGCCTTGATTGCTTCTTGTAAAGCAGAACGTTTTTTCATAAGTCTATTGTCTAAAGAGGGTTCTACTTTACTGTGTGTATCCTACTGTATGGGCTTCTGGGAGATACAAATCTTCTCCCGGTATTTCATCACTTTTTAAATCCAGCATTACCTTACAAAAGACCTGGCAGCCATCGCTCTGAGGAAAGTTAGTGCCTGCAACAAAACTATGGAGTCTTACCTCTTTTCTTTCTTTCTTTCTTTTTTTTTTTTTTAAAAAAACAAACATTTTTACAGCACCAGAACTTCAACTTAAATCTTATCTGTCCTGATATTTTTTAGTGTATAAAATGAGATGGGATCCAAATTGTATTGTTCTACATGTGACTATTCAGTCATCTCATTCCCATTTATTGGGAGGAAGTCCTTTAAACACTGTTTGGACTGGGGAACTTTGTAAAAAGCAGTTGAACATAAGTGTTTATTCCTGGGCTGTATTCAGTTCCGTTCACCTATATATGTGTTTATGTCTTTATTATTACAGATTAATAATGCAGTTCAGATATAGGAGGTGTGATTCCTCCAGCTTTGTTCTTAATCAAGATTTCTTTAGCTGTCTGGAGCTTTTGCAATTACATGGGACTGAGGGGACTGTGTATTACAGTAATTTTGATAGTGATTGCATTGAATATATAGGTTGATCATTTTGAGAATTATGGGCAGTTTTGACAACATTCATTCTGGTTTACCAACACAGGATGGCATTCCAGTTACCTATGCCATCTCATTTCTGTCATCTGCATTTTACAGTGTCAGCATAATGACCTTTTACATTCTTGGATAGATTTATGCCTTTGTACTTCAGTTGTTCCACATCTACACCAAATGGAATTTAAAAAACTGTTTTGTTAGTGTTTCTGCTTTGAGTATGGGAGTTGACTTAATGTTTTCATTAATGCATCCTAAAAATGTAGCTGGGCATGGTGGCACATGCCTTTAATCCCAGCACTCAGGAGGCAGAGGCAGGCAGATCTCTGTGAGTTCAAGGCCAGCCTGGTCTACATAGTGAGTTCCAGGCCAACTGGGGCTACTGGGAGACCCTGTCTCAAAAAAAGACCAAAAAAGAAGTAGTTTCAAAGTGATAAAATCATTAATACATCTCTTTGCACATATTTGATATTTCAGACAGTTCTTCAGGGCTACCAACAGAGATGCCTAGTCCTTGAAAATGAGGTCAGTTCTTTGTACAGCTTTTTCCCTTTTGAATCCAGAGCCACAACTTTGTTGTTATGTAAGCCGCTTTTATCTTGATACCTATAGAGAATCTAAGGGTATAAGTTTTATAGTCATCAGTATTATATATTCACCATTTTTTATATAATAAATATTCAGAATCACAATAAGAATTTAAATATAAAGGCGTTTTAACCAATTAAGGAATCTATATTTTTACTTTTTATTAGTGCATGAGCTCAACAGATGATCCTCATGTCTCAAAATATATCTACAATAAAAAGCATGCCATCCTACAACATTCACTTTTTAATGTATATTTTATTGAGCTTTTGTATAATAGATATTAATCAAATTTAGACCTCCTCCCACATAAACACGCCCAATTGCCCCCCACCCACTGAATTTCATGCATTCTGTCGTATATGTCAAGGCCTGTTGAGTCAAGCTTTTGTACTCAGGTATCCCTCGATACAAGTTCATCCACTGGAGTCTAGTCAGCCTATCGGGAGTCACTCACGTAAAGAATATCACATTTCCCTTACCCTGCATTAATAAGCTATCAATAGTTCCTTGACTAAATGGGGCCTTCTGCCCATTTCCCCCATGTTATGCTGTTTTTTGGTCTGATAGAGTCAACATCCACTTTTTAATTATGAAAGTAGATGTTTGGTTGTGGGTTGAGGTATAATTTTAACTACCAATATAAAATTCACAGTTATTTCCTCTGTCATCTATTTATCTATCTATCTACCTACCTACCTCTATCATCTATCATCTATATATCTTTCTGTCTATCCAACTAGCTATCATCTAGCTATCTACAGCTTATATATTATGAATGAATGAAATGACATAATAATGTGTTCAACTTTATTTTTATTTTTATTTATGTTTTTGTTCCTAGGATGGCCTCAAATTCACTGTGTAGCCAAAGATGACTTTGAGCTCTCAATCCTCCTGCCTCTACCTCACCAAGTGCTAAGATTATAGGTGCGGCTCACCAGGTCAGATTTATGTAATGATGGGGATTGAACTCAGGTTCATGTCTTCAAGGTAAGCACTCCACCAATTGAGTTCATCCTTAATATTCAATTTTAAGTTACATACAGCTAGTGTAAATATGTGAAATTCTCCACGAACTATTATTTGAATATTTTTCACTTGCAATTAAAAGTTACTGCACTAAGAGTAACTTTTAGAGAAAGGAGAGATAAGTAAAGATTAGGTGGTATGAAAAACCAAAGGGAACTGTATTAGCTCAAAATCCTACTGAAAGAACAATATTTGAACATGAGTGCATGTGTATACCTGAAGGCTAGATAACAAGAAACACAGTGCCAGACAAGCGAAACCCCTGTTTGAGTTATTGGTCAGGGTAATCGAAGAGACTCCCAAAACACCACAGGCTACCGCCACAGCCCTCAATTACCTCCCAGAACTTGAAGGAAGGCCCTGTTGCTGAAGACAGGACATACTTCAGATATAGCACTTGGAACAATGGAGCTGGAACTGATGAAGATTAGCTCTCATAATTCCGAAAGATACTATTAATTGTTCAGATTGATGACCTATTTTTAGTTTGTGTGCTGTCTTGATGTTTATTTTTTTGAGTTTTTACGTATTCTTTTTTATTTTAAAAATATATTTATTGAGTTTTTGTACATTTCATACAATATTTCTTACTCAAATTTAGGCTCCCTTCCCCATCTATGCCCACCATAATCACCCCTGATAGGATTTCATGCATTCTTTTATATATGGTAAGTCCTCTCAGAACAAGCATTTGTATCCAGATGTTTTTTGATGCATGCTCATCCACTGGAGTCTAGTCAGTCTATCTAGAGATCTTAAAGAAGGTCTACTCTCCTTCTTTCAGCAGTAATCAGTTGCCAACAGTTCCTAGGTTAGGGTTGGGGTCTGTTGCCCATTTCTTTCATTGTATGTTATTAGTATTCTATATATTACCTCACTATCTGAGAAGTAGCTGACAAAGGTTTTCTTACATTCTGTGGGCTGCTTTTTCATTCGGCTGATGATTTCCTTTGCTTGACAGAAACATTTTAGTTTCATGAAGTCCAATTTGTTGATTGTTGGTCCTATTTTCTGTATTACCACAGTCTACTCAGAATGTCCTAGACTATGCTTATATGTTGAAGTGTCCTTCCTAGTTTTCCTCTCCAATTTCTAAGTATCTAGTCCTATGTTGAAACTCTGGATGAATTTGGAGTTAAGTTTTGTACAGGGAGAGATATTGGAATCTAGTTTCATTTTTGATAATTTGGGTTTCCTCTCTGTTTTGGTTATTTAGGCTAATGTTTTCTCAATCTTCTTTATATTTCCAAACAAGCAAATCTTCATTTCATTGATTCTTTGTATTGTTTATAAACGTTTTTGTTTCATTAATTTCTGTTCTGGTCTCTTTCCTGTTTTGTAGTTTAGCTTTTGGAATTTTAGCAAACTTTATGCAATATGTTTTGATTAACTTTAGATGCCTTCCATCATCTTCAACCTACTACACTTGTCCCAATTTCATGCAATCTATCGTGTGTGTGTGTGTGTGTGTATGTGTGTGTGTGTGTGTGTGTGCTTGTAGAGTCTAACGTGTCCCCAAACATCCTTTAGTTTGGGGTCTTTCATTGATCCACTAGAGCCTGCTCAACCCACCAAATCTCAAACCTAAATAAGAGTGATTCTCTCTCTCCCAGCAGCCATCTGCTGACATATTCCACAGCTAGGGTCTGACTTGAGCTTATGTGAGACTTATGCATGCTATTAGGATTGCTGTGAGTTCACATGAGTAACTCTCGTGCTGTCTGGAAAACTCTGTTGCACTAGGGTCATCCACCACCTCTGGCTCTTAACATTTCCATCCCTCCTTCCACAATGATCCCTGAGCCTTGGGAGACAGAAGTTTAATAGAGTTGTCCAATTCAGGCATAAGTACTTTGAAGGTTGCTATTCTCTGCATATTGGCCAGCTGTGAATCTCTGTGTTAATCACCATCTGTTTAATAAGGAAGCTTCTCTAGAGAGAGTTGAAAGATGCATTAATCTATGGGTATAACAGTAAATCATTAGGTGTCACTTTAATACTCTATTTAGCAGAATAATATTAGGCTCTACTCTATGGACTGTGCCTGTCTAGTCACAAGTTTTCGGTCTGATATGAATGTCAGGAATGGGCTGCTTCTTATGAACTGGACCTTAAATCCTATAAAAGTCACCAGTTACTTCCATAATACTTGTGCCATTATTGAACCAATGGGCACATTTTGCCAGGCCAGTTGTGGTTATAGCTCACAGGATTCAGAGTTGGGTATGGTTGAACCAATGGACATATCTTCCCAGGCCAGTTGTTGTTATAGTTTGCAGGATTCATAGCTGGGTAAGGTTGATGATTAACTAATAACACCTTCCAGATCTCTGAAAACTATCCAATAGAGACAAAGCTTTCAAGTCATAACCAACTTGATCTCTCCATGTTTGTTCCACAGCTTTGCTGCTATGCCTGGTTTAAGCATGTATGTTGTATCCTCAGTAATAGGGGTTTACTGTCAAGTTCTGGTGGGTAACAAGAGCAGAAGCAATGGCCAGTACTGTTTGAGGGTCAATGGAAGCCTTGGTCAATAGCCTCAAATTAGAAAGTCCACTCCTAGCATTGTGATTTTACTTTGCAAGCTTATGGTGTCTACTAGGGACAATGCCCTCATGTTAGAAGGTACCTACTTTATTTTTATAATGTACATATCTATACTTTAAGAAGCTTTCAGAGTGGTAGATTTCCATATGGATTTTTCTAAAGGCCTAGTGTTAGTTATCCCTTCCCATACTCTCTCCTAGAACCTGCCTTCCTATTCCTTGCTTTGGTTTTGATTACTTTTGCCTATCTACTGTTTGGGGTGTTGTTTTTCTTGTTTCTACAAGGCTTTATTTAAGGTAGAATGTAATTTTTTATTTGTGTTACATTATTTTTTTGTTATAGGCACTTTGAGCTATGGACTTTCTTCTTAGGACTAACTTCATTGTGTCCAAAAGATACATAGATTTTTTTATATGTAAGATTTTCATTTTCATTCAATTCTAGGATTTTTGAATTTATGTTATTTTTACTATTCTATGTTCTATTCACCATTCATTAGTGTCATTGCGGTCAGACAAAGTAAAACTGCTTAGTTCAACTTCCTTGAATTTTGTAAGATTTTCTTTGTATCTGAAAATATCATTCATTCTGGAGAAAATTGTGTGGGCTACTGAGGAGAATTTGTATTCATCAGTGTTTAGATAGAACGTTCTGTAGATATCTGAAAGGTATATTTGATCTGTGGTGCCATTTTTCTCTAATGCTTTTATTTATTTTATCTGGATGAATAGTTATAATTGCATATTTATAATTGCAATTTATAATTTTAATTTTATAATTGCAATGTCATTATGATGAATTATTCCCTTGAGCAGTACAAAGTGAATTTCATTATCTCTTGTATCATGCCCATGGAGTTCCCCTGGAAATGTAGTTATGAATAGCGGTTAGCCAGTATGTGGTGCTGGGACTCAAACCTCGGTCCTCTTCAAGAATACCTAGAGTTCTTAACCACTGAACCATCTCTCCAGACTGTCTTCTATTATTTTTTTAAGTTTCTTTTGTCAGATATTAGAATAACAACTCATGCTTCTTTCCTGGTTCTGTGTCTTAGAATATCTTTGACTATTCTTTAATTCCAATATAGAGTCTAACTTTGTGGGTAAGGAGTATTCTCACAGGCAGAAAAATGATGTATCCTGCTTTCTAACCAAGTCAAGTCAGTTTCTTTTGATCGAGGGTATGAGACCACTGATAGTAAGTTATTAATGAAAGATGTTTATTGCTTCCTCTAATTTTCTTAATTTTGTAATTTTGTGGTTGTTGTCTTCCTTTATATAACCACTGACTTAGTTTTTTTTTCTCTCTCTCTCTCTCGTGGCCTCTTGAATACACGTATTCTTCTTTTAAGTGACCCTTCTTATATTCTGTGGCATCTTGATCATAAGTTCCTTTCATTGGCTTTCATCATGAAAAGATTTTCTTTTATCTGCAGTTAAGACAGATAATTTTGGAAGTATAGGAGTCTAGGTTAGCATCTGTGTTTTCTCAAAACTTGTAGGATGATGGTCCAAACTTATCTGACTTTTAAAGGATACACTGAAAAACAAATTGTTATTCTGACAGAGCAATATTGATATGTCACTTGGTCCTTCTTTCTTGTATGTTTCAATGTCCTTTATTTCTTCTTTATATTTAGTGTTTTGGCTCTATTACATAGAGAATTGTTATGGTCCTCTCTATTCGCTGTTCTGTATTCCTCTTGCACCCGGTTTGGCATTTCTTTGTGTAGATTTGGTAAATTTTCTTCCATGATTTTGTTAAAAATATTTTGTGTCTCTGACTTGGATTTATTTTTTTTTCTCCTACACATATTGATTTGTAGGCCTAAGCTTTTCAAAGGATTCCAAATATTCTGAATATTATCTTAGCGGGTTTTTAAATTTTTTATTATTTTCTTGGCCTGAGTGACCCAATTCCTTTACATTGCCTCCAAACCCCTGTATTCTGTCATCCACTTGATATATTCTGTTTTTGTGGCTTTTCACTGAGAATTTTATTAGACTTACTGAATTTTTAATTTTAAGTATTATTTTAGTTTGGGTTTTTTAGTTTTCATATTTCTTTATTGAATTATATTTTTATATCTTGAGTGTTCGTTCTTATCTCATTCAAATTTGTGTTTTCTTGATCATCTTAACTACATTTACTTGTATGTTCTTTGAGTTCTTTCAACATATTTATAATTCTTTTGAATAAATGCTCTTTAGAGTCATCCAAATTGCTCTCAGTAGGGACCATTATTGTGAGGTTAATAATTTTTGAAAGACATGTATTGCTTCCTTTTATTTCATGTTATTTTCTGTTTTACAATGTTGTCTTGGCATCTGTAATTATGTCGTTGGTTGTATCTTTTGGTGTGACTATCTAACCTGCTATTTATTATTGACTGAGTGTTCGGTTCTCTATTAGTTGTTACCAAAGATTGACATGGTTTGGGTCAGCTGAGTGACAATTTGTAGTTCATTCCTGGGCCACTCAATGTTGATTTGTGATTGGTGTAGCAGACGCAGTACTAGTGAAGCTAGAGAAAGGCAGAGTTTTTGATCTACCCTGTGGGCAATCAATAGAAGAGGCAGGTTTTCCCTATGGGTGTTCAAGTGGCTACGTACAGCTCCTCAGATGGTGAATTTCAGTGGAAAAGGAAAAGGAGACATAATTATATGGGGTGTTGGGTGGGAATGGCTCTGTGCACACCTCAAATGGAGGAGCTAAAGTCCCAAAAGTTTAGGGAAGAGATCTGCACTAGTTACCTTTCAGTAGCTGTGATAAAACACTGTGACCAATAGAACTTACAGAAGGAAGAGCTTACCCCTCTGCTCCAGAGGGATACGAGGGCATCATGGCTAGAAGCAACTTGAACAGAAAGTTAAGCACTCTTATCTTCAAGCAGGCACAGGAAGAAGGGAAAGAGAGACTGGAAATAGACAAGGTTGAAACCCACTTCAGCAATGTGCTTCCTTCAGCATGGCCACCCTCTAAGCCTCCCAAAACACAGTGACCACCTGAGGATAAATTGTTCAAATACTTAGAACCTATAGAAGACATTCTCCTTCAAACCACCACGGAAACCATTTTCTTTATTTAAATTGATTACATATCTTCCATATATTTTAATTGATCACATTATAAAGTAGTGAAAAATACCCTAAACTAAATTGTATAGAAATAATATTAACATATAATGTTGTACTTAACCTTATATTTTATCCCTTATAACATTCACTTTGGGTTCCTAAATGAACAGTTTTATTCTCTTTCCTAATTAGCCTTACATTCTAAAGAGAATTTCAGCAATTAACTAATTTATTTATATTCAACCTTGAATGTGTGCTACGAAACTCAATTAGGTCATTCTTTGGTATTGTTGAAATAATTAAATATTATTTAGACTATTTCCATTTGTTTTAGTAAGTTATTCTGAGTAATAATATAATAGTTATGAAGGTTCCTTGTAAAATAAAAAACACTTCAGAAACAAAAGAATTATAATTGAAATTTCTGCAAAGCAATTAAAGATAAAGCATTATTAAAAGCCAATTTCAAATTACTTTCATTATGTCTACAAAAAATACTCATTTTAATGAAGTCAACATATAATATGTGAGAGGATATTATTCACTTCTTTGTTTTACTATTTCATTTATTTTTGCCTAAACTTTACCATTTTGAAACTATTTAGTCTTATGATTAAACTAAGCATAATAAAATATGATAAAACTGCCTAAAATGATATTCTGATAGACATTTTTCATTTCTTATAGTCTATTTATATGTGCTCCCTAGTTCCATCATGTAAGCTGTTTTCTGTCAGTTGACCTGGATAGAGCACATCAAGTGTATCCAAGCACTCCCTCTCCCTGTCTTCTGAGTAACTGCAAGGATTGGTTATTCAAAAGATAAGATTTGAAATATAGAGTAATGAAGTCTTCCTATTTTCTTAGCCTCAGACTAGCACTATCATATGTTAGATCCCCCAAATTCTACTCACATTCTGGTAATCAATTATTAAGACTATTTATAATTAATCAGTTTGAGAATGAATTTTCTTTTTCTAGAACCATGATGTATAGATAGAAAGATGATCCACATTGTCAAAGATGATTATAAGAAATAACTGGTAAGTCTCAAAGATGAGCTAATTGACATTCTTATAAAAATATAAATACAAATGGATGTAAGTTAATGAACTGCTGAGATAAGAAACAAAATAATGGAATTTGCTTTTGCTTCCTAAAAGGAAAATCGTGTTATCATCAGAATTTTCCCTGAGAAAAAAATAGGCATCAATATATCTCATATACACCCTTAAATAAAGGAGACATTGAGACTATGGTGGTCAATAATGGAACTACAATTTTATATGAGAGCATAAATAAAAGATAAATCAAAAAACATATTCAAAGATTTCAAGAATTTTAAAGAACACACAAGGAAACAATTTAAAGAACACAAAAAAACAAGGAATGAAGTCTTAACTACAGATCAAGAGAATAAAATAAAATGCTGCTGAATGAAGTGACAAAGAAAATTCAAGTTTGGAAAAGCAAACTCATCAAAGAGAAATATTAAAGAAAATCCAAGCTGAGATAAAGATGGAATTGAAAAAACTCAAGTTTGAAAACAAAGGAGAAAGTCTTACCAGTAGAATGAATCAAATGGAAAACAAAAACTAATGTTACTTTTCTGTTACTGTGATAGAAACACCATGACCACAGGGACCTTATAATAGGAAGAGTCTATGTAGTACAGTTCCAAAGGGGCAAGAGTCCATCATGGCTGAGAGGCATGCTGGTAGAGGTGACTGGAGTAGGTGCAGAAGCTAAGCTCTCACATCTTCAAGCAGGCACAGGAAGCAGACAGAGCAACTAGAGTACCAACAAGGCTTAAGAACTCTCTAAGCCCATCCCCAGTGACATGCTTCCTCCAGCATAGCCTCACCTTGTAAGACCTGCCAAAACAGTGCCACCAGCTGGGGACAAAAATGCCCAAATACTTGGAGCCTATGGTGGACAATCTCATTCAAACCACAAATTTCAATATAAAGTTGCAGAATTGGACTCCTGGAGCAAAGATTATGAGAAATTGAAAATAATACAGGAAAAGTGTATGCAGGACCTGTGGGACACCATGAAAAGGCCAAATCTAAGAATTACAGGCCTAGAAGAGGGGGAAAATGAAACTGAAATAATTCCGTATTCTATTGGACTATGATGCTCTAAAGCTTAAATTGAACAGCAAAGGAACCTCCAGTAAGTAAATGAACACATGGATGTTAAAAAGTATACTACTGAATGAAAAATTGGTCAAAAGAGAAATCAAGACAGAAGCAAAAATATCACTAGAACCCATCCAAAGCACAAATACCATTGTGGAAAAGGGGATGGCAATATTGTAAGTGCCAAGGGAAAAGGTGCATGACTATAAGAAAACAAAGTGCTACAGGCCCCTGGGAACTTGCTCATATGAAGTTACAGCAAGGGCAACACACACACAAGACTGATGCAAACTCAACCAGACAAAAACTCAGCATATAACTGAAAAAATGGGCTGGAGGCCTCAATCTTACAGGATAACATATTAGCAGCTGATTACCACTGAATGAGGGAGAGTTGATATTCTTGGAGAGAGTGATGCTAAATTGACTGAACAGGCTCCAGTGGATGAACTCACACAGAAGGACATCTGGATATACAAACTTGACTTAATAGGCTTTAGCTTATATGACAGAATGAATGAAATCCTGTGGGTGGGTTATGGGTAGGTACAGATAGGGGAGGTGGGTCTAATATGATTAAGAGGTATTATATGAAATCACAAAAAAATCAATGAAAAATATAAAAATATGCATTGAAGGGGGCTGGAGAGATGGCTCAGTGGCTAAGAGCACTGAATGCTCTTGCAGAGAACCAAGGTTGGATTCCCAGAACCCACATGGCAGCTAACAACTGTTCCTAACTCCACTTCCAAGCCATCTGATGCCCTCTTCTGTCCTCTGCAGACATTTCATGACATGGGTGCACTTACATACACTCAGGCAAAACACTCATACACATAAAATAAAAGTAATAAATAAAATATTTTAAAAACATATACATTAAAAAAGAAGTAACAATATTACTGGAACTAAATGAAAATGGAAGCACAACTCAACAGAGCCTCTAGAAAATATTAAAACATCCTAAGATTAAGAAGTTTATGGCTCTCAGTACCTACATTAAAAAATCAGAAAGAGCACAAATAAATGACTTAACAGTACAACTCAAGAATATGGAAAAACAAGACCAAACCAAACCCAAACAAGAAGATGAGGAGAAATAATAAAAATAAGATCAGAAGTCCACAAAATAACAAAGATAACAACACAGAGAGTTAATGAATCTAAGGGCTGGTTCTTTTGAAAAGATAAACTACAAGATAGAGCTTTAGACCAACGAAGTAAATAAAAAAAAAAAAGGAGCAGACTCAAATCAACAAAATCAGAAATGAAAGGGGAAACATTACACTGGACAACAAAGCAATTCAGAACATTATAAGGGATTGCTTTAAAAACATACTCAAGAACTGTATGAAATGTACAAAAAGCTCAATAAAAATAATAAAAATAAAATAATATGTAAAATATTTAAATATTCTTTCTTCCAAGAGAGGGAAGTCATTGACAACTGAATTTGTGACTTTCTGTATCTTGAATAGCTACATCCAACAGAAGCACTAACAACCTCACACTTCACAAAGATAACGAAATGTACACAGTAGGCAGAAAGAAACTGATAAATTAGAAAATGCAAATTAAATGCTTGGATAGATTCAATCAAATCATCAGTTAAATCAAGAAGAGATCAACAAACTAATCAGACATAGAACAATAAGGAAATTTGAATAATAAACATCATCCTGACCAAAAAATGCGTAAGTTCAGTTGGAGTCACAGAAGATATTTACCAGAATTTCAAAGAAGAACTACATTGAATGCTGTTTAAAATGTTCAAAAAGATAGAGAAAGAGGAAAAACCTCCAAATTCTTTCAACAAGTCCAGTATTACTCTAATACTAAACCCAAGTAAAGGTACAGCAAAAAAATGAAAAGCACAGGCCAATATCCCTAATGAATATAGATCCAAAACTTATCAAAAAATTTCACTTGCAAAGTGCATGCAGACACATACAAAGCAATCATCCACCACGATCAAGTTGGCTTTATTCCACAGATGCAGGATTGTTCAATAAATGTAAGTTAATAAATGTAATAAATCATCAAATAAACAGACTTATAGACAAAAATCACGTGATATGTCAGTAGAAGCAGAACATGTCTTTGACAAAATTCAACATGCCATCATGATAAAATTCTAGAAGGAACTGGACTGGAGGAAACAATGTTTCAAAATAAGTAATGGTATATGTGACAAACCCACAGCCAAGATGATTCTAAATGGAGAAAAATTGAAGCATTCCAATTAAAATCAGGACTGAGACAGGGATTCCCATTATCTCACTCCTTTTTAATACAGTGTTTGATACCCTAGGGAAAACAGTAAGACAAAGTAAAAAAAATTAGAAAGATACTAATAGCAAAAGAAGTCAAATTAACACTGTTTGAAGATGATGTGATATTATACTTAAGAGATTCCAAAAATTCTACCAGAAAACTTCTAGATATGATAAACACTTAAGGACAGTTGAAGGAAACAAGATCAATTTACAAAAATTGCAAGCCATTTACCAATAAAAGGTAGAGAAAGAAATAATATGAACACTGTCATTCACAATAGCCTCAATAAAAGTATCTAGAAACACACCTAACTGAAAACCTCTACAATGAAAATGTTTTTATCTTTGAGAAAAAACTTGAGGAAGATATTAGGAGATGGAAAGATTTCCCATGCTCATGGATTAGTAGAATTAATATTGCAAAAATGACCATCCAATGAAAAGCAATTTATAGATTCAGTGACGTCCCAATCAAAATCCCAATGTCATTTTTCACAAAAAGTAGAAAAAAAAATCCTAAAATTCTCATGAAACCACAAAAATCATTCAGATACAATCCTGAGAAAAAAGTATCAGTGCTGGAGGGATTACCATACCAGGTTTCAAGATAAGTTATACAACTATAGTAATAAAAACAGCTTGGTATTGTCACAAAAAGACATGTAGCTCAATGGAACAAAACCCTAATATGATTTTGCACAAATGTAGACACCTACTATTTGACAAAGATACAGAAATACGCACTGGAAGAAATACAGCATCTTTAACAAACAGTATTTAGAAAACTGAATATCCACATGTAAAAAAATGAAATTAGATCCATACCTGTCACTCTGCACACAAATAAATCAGACACTTCAATGTGAAACCTAAATGTTCAAACTGTTAGAAAACATAGGCACTACCATATAAGATAGAGGTGTAGGAAAGGACTTTTGAAATCAGACTTCATTAATATTACCTTAGATTATCAATTCTAAGGTAATTTACATTCAACAAAAATAGTCATTATTCTTCAGAGTACCCTTGCAAGTGTACTTTTACTGGGTCTCTAATTTCATTGGATGGTAGTCCAAGATCAGTTGTTATCTGCCCATCAAATTGAAAAGTTTTCATTACATAAATGATCTAATGCTAAAGTCTGAGTATCGTCAAGAGTTTGAAATACATCTGAAGACAACCAAGTACGTTTATAAGAACAAGACTGGGAAATCAATGCATAAAAGATAGACTAGGGAATTGTTGAAAGTATTATGCTGAGATATGACAGATAGCCAACCTAAAGCTGTTACTGCAAAAATGCTAAAAGAGCATGTTCTTGCAAATGTAAAACAACTGAAGATATTCATGTGGATCCTGGAACATTGGTACACTTTCATATCCCACTCTTTCCAAGTTACCTATCCTTTCAATAACTTGACCAGATTGAGCATGATGGCACATGCCTTTCATCCCAGCACTCTGGAGACAGAGGCAGGCATATCACCCCTTAAGATCAAGGTCAGCCTGGTCTACATAGTGAGCCAGCTGGGGTTTTAGGAGACCCTGTCTCAGAAAGACATAATAATAATAATAATAATAATAATAACAATAATAATATAATGATGATGATAATAAATAAAAATGACTCAACAGCTAATCTGGTTAAAGAGCCTCTTTGTACATGTCTGGTACACAGATGGGAAAAGTAGAGGTACCAAATAAGAATCGGTTTTATATTGAAATATAAAGAAACACACACTCAATGTGGCTAGAGGAAGAAGTAAATAGTAGCTCATAGCCGTGGGCCAACAGAAGTGCAAATAGTATTAACTCATGAGACTTGCATTTGACAATTTGTACTTGCATATGACAACCTGTACTAACAACTGAACTATATTTAGATGCTTGATTTTATCCATAGTCCATTGGTCGATGGATTACTCTCAGCTACTGGGGTGGCTACATGTGAACAAAAGATATAGAAGAAAGTATATAATGAGTTACACAGGAATCAGATCAGTTTTTCCTGTGATAGTCCATAACCTATTTATTCTTCCTGGAAATCAGGAAGCAGATGTCCATACCAAAATACAAGCCTCTCCCTTTTGATCTAAGTAGAGGCTGCCCCTTGTGTTCATATTAAATTAATCACAGGAGAGCCAACATAGGCTGTAAAATTGCTTAAGCCACTAGCATTCCTATAAAATATTTTAATATTCTGCACATTGTCAATAATGTGGGGACCATTTTTTATTTTGACCTCAACAGATGGATGATCTAATGGAGAACACACATAAATCAACCTGCCCCATTTGTGATTGGAAGATGACTACAAATTTTTAATTTACCCATACCTGTCAGTGAAGGTTGCAAGTATTTTCACTGAAGCACAAATGCTTGAAAACAACATCAAGAGCCTCACTAACTAAATTTTATATGTGGCTGTCCAAAGAGAATTGACAGTGACAAGGACACACATTTTGCAAACACTGAAGGGAAGAATTGGGCTGTGGACAACCAGGTTCAGCAGTACTTTCCACTGCCTTGCAAACATAGACGGGATGGGTTGTTGAAAGAAAGAATGAACTATTGAATCAGCACCTGAAGTGTTTAAATACAAAAGGCACACCACAAAGGTGATAAAGGGTTCCCCTGAAAATGTAAGTTTATTGAATGAAAAACATGTGCCATGGATAGGTTACTTATACACAAATTACTGGTGAGAGAGGTGCCTGAAGACCCATAAATCAGACAGTCAATTACCACTACTTCTGGTTGCATGTCAAAACTTGATGTAAGTTCTGATCCATGAAAATATTGCATGCTTTGATTGTAGCATATGAAGAAATTAAGCTGGTGTTGATCTGGAAGCTCCATGCCTGCTAGATGAGTTTTGTAGTGCCAGAAGGTCCTATGCAGGTTGCTGGGGAATAACGGTTACTCATTTTCAGCTATGGATATGCTGTGCTATATTATTAGTATGCCAGTCAAGATGTGCCCACTGGTGTAATAGTGGTACCTTTGTTATTGGTACAGTCGATGGACTCTCAATCATGTTTAAGGTCTACTTCACAGGAAAGAGCTCATGTCTGCTATTGTAACCCAATAAAAGAGTCTGTGGCTGGGGAGGCCATAAGCCTTTCTGGGGAGGCCAAGTATTATTTCTTAAATGAATGAGACAAGCCTGTCAAATTGCCTTCTGAACATTTTTCTTTATGTCCTTAGACTACTGCTGCCATCAGCCTAGGCTATGGAGGGAATTCTTTTTTTCGGTGAAAAATAGTTATTGTGGAGAATCATAATCAGTCAAGTTGTTGAAAGTAAGTCACTACTCCACTGGCATAGTGACCCAATGCTCTGGCATAAATGGAAGAAAATAATCAGACAACTATATCATCCCTTAAGACTTAGAGAGTATTATAAAAGACAAAGAATATATTTACCCAAAGAAGGGGTAAAGTGTAGGGTGGCTCTTGAGTCCAAATAAAAACATTATGTTCTGGAAAGGGAAATGAAAAGCTCATAAGATTCAGGGTAGAAAAAAGAAGGGAGTATGTAGGTATAAGTCACACTAAAGGCCTTTAGAAAAAGCCATAAGGAAATCTATCAGTATTGAAGCTCCTTAAAATATATACATACATTATAAAAAGAGATTAAAAGGAGATACCTTATAACAGGGGGACATTGCCCTGTCTAGAGAGCATAGGCTGGTGGAAAAAAATTCCTTAATCCTCAATGGACTTCCTCTCCAGAATCTATTGACCAGGGGTCCTAGAGATCCTCAGACAATACTGGCCATTGCCTCTGCTCTTGGTCACCCAGCAGAAATGGATGGTAGAACCCTGTTTCTGAAGACACTACACGCATAAGCTGTAAAATAAATGAGGAGAAATGAATCTGATGCTTACTTCAGAGCCTCGTCTCCACTGACTAACGTTCGTAGTTTTGGACGGTGCTGCGCATGCTCCCAGAAGGATGCTAACTACTTAACTGAGTTCGGGAAGCTCAGAAAGTCATAATGTTCATTAGGTTCTGACCTCAGGTTAAATGAGTAGTAAGCCAAGATGAATGACTCTTGAAAGCATTCTGGGGATGTATCTTTTATAAATCATCATCCATGCTGTCATGGACTCTTAGGCAGTGCAAATGCCTGAGAGTCACTCATGCTTCTGTTGTAACCCCACTAAACACATTGGATCACCAAGTGAGACATGCATGGAATCACTTATTTGATCGGTTGTAGGTACTGTATTTGGGTATTCAGTCCAAATATGCATTTGTTCACAACAACCAAGTAAAAATGACATCATAACAGACTTGAATAATCTATTATATCACTCAGCTTAGACTGCTATAACACAATACCCCAACTGATTAAGTATTTTTGTACCTCTATCTGTATTTTCAAAAAGAAATACATCCAAAGCTACTTTGAATTTTTAAAGTTCATTTTTTATAATGTAAGTTTCATTAAAACTATAGTAAAATGTTGATATTTGATAGTTTAAACAAAGTAGAAACCATGTAGCAGCATGTGTAATTTGATTCAGCAGTTCATGGTTCACAAGGTACATGGATTTGGTTGACAGCTTGAGAACATTATCATAAATTTATTTAAAAACCAGAATAAAATTCACAATTAGACTTGTCATTGAGTACTATAAAATCTTACATCAGATTCATATGCTTTTATTAACAAGGTACACTTGAAATAATTGACTCTGACTGCCAATGAATTGATATTTCATTGTATAACTAAAATCTTGTTGCTTTATAATGTAGATTGCAATCAATTATTTCTTCAATAATGCAAATGACAGAGGACTAGTGGGCACTACATTAACATTTACTTGTAACAGAATAACTGAAAGAATAAGCACCACCAACTTTGACTTCAGTGTTCACAGATAAAAGGTAAAGAAATCTAATATTTTGTAGTTAAGGTTTGTATAAAAATGTAGCCATGAAGTATTTTTCCCTGAGATGTAAAAGGTAACTTGCAGACATTTGATAGGAAGAAAGAGTAAATATTATTTTTATTTAAAATTTTTGAATACTTGCCACACTTACATAACTAAAATTTAGCTCTCTACAAATAACACCTTGACTTTCAAGAGTCAAATTCCAAGGCTTACAAAATGTTAAAGCTGGAATGCTTTTTAAAATTTTTATTTCATTTTTTGAAGAAGCATTTCATTACAGTTTAACATATTCAGTAACAATTTCCAGAGCAAGGACACATCTCTCTCAAAATTGGCTGTACATTTTTAGGTTCACAGTTGAAATAACACGGTTATACAATATTGAACTCAGTATAACTTACCTTATTGGGAAAACCTCCTTCAAAATGGAGTCATTTTAATCTTCATTGTTTTAAGCTACACGATTGTTACAAAACTTTCCACACTGGCTGCATTATGAAATTAAGTAATAAGTAACACTGTTCGATCCACTGAGCCTTTGGTCTTTATGATATTCTGAGTCTCTATGCCATGTTCACTGTAGTGACCTAGCTCAGGATAAAGGAAATGAGGGAAAAAGAAGACTTCTTATTTTTCCCAATGTGCATCCCTTGTAGTCTCAAAAAATTAAGAAACCAGCTGCTAAAGGTAAAAAGTGAATCTTTTCATAATGCATATGCAGTTTAATCCACAGGCAGCAACTGTATCAGCTTCTAGTGGTAGCTCTCTTTACCCCTTATAGATGGCTGCTACATGTTGAGCCCTTACATGGTCTTGCAAATAGGATGAGCTAGCTCTGGCTGTTCTTTCTCTTTTTATAAACACACAAGTCTTACTGGATGAGGCTTCCTCTTTCCCACATCATGCAACCTATTCATCTCTCTAAAGTTCATATTTCTAAATACAGTTACACCTTGGGGTTTCAGTATAAATTCCTAAGACCTACTTTCTGCTAAGTATACTTTCTTATATCAAAGAATAAGTTAAATACTCTTACCAGCACTAACTTTAAGATGTTATAAATTATTAACTATGGATACCACCATCATCAGTCTCTTGGTAGAAAACAGCGTATCTTAAAATGAAATGGAGGTCTTCTTTAAAGGGATAAAAACTCATTTAATTTTATGTCATACAGGGTTTATCTTTATCGGTGCCATACAATATAATTTGATGTTATTTAGATCCCCTCCCTTATCAGAACCTCCCCTTACTGCCCCCTGTCCAACTTAATGTTCTCTTTTGTAAATGTAGCAAGGCCTATAGAGTCTAATTAGTGTCCACAAATGTCTTTTAGTACGGGTTCTTCCACTGGAGCCCGATTAACCTATTAAAAGACCCATTTTTGAAAGAGACTGGCCCTGGCCCCTCCCAGCAGCCATCAGTTGCCACAATTACCTTAGGCAGGATTGGAGTTTCTTACTCACTTCCTCATATCTATACTAGGATCTTACAGGATAACTACTTTTCATCTCTTTTTATGATGTACAGGGATATACTTCATGAAGTTTCTGTAGGATTAGGTTTCCATATGTATTTGTTAAAGGCCTTCAGTGTGACTTATCCCTTCCCATAATCTTTCCTCTTCCATACCCTTCCATTCCCCACCCCATTGAACTCTTCCTAATCCAATGTTTCCCTGTACCCTTTCATATCACTGCATTCAACCATCCCTCCTAGAAAGCCTTCATACATCCACCTACCCACTCATGGTTGTTTATTAGTTTCTTGACTTCTCTGAATTTTCAAATTGAAAGATATCATCCACTTTATCCAGCTGTGAATCCTGTGAATTACAGTAACAGCTGACCACCAGTGCAATAATAATACAGATATTATGGGAGTAACCAACTATTCTTTTATTAAATTTAAGGTACCTTTTCTAGGGTGGGACCCATAGGTGACATTGATATCAGACGTAGGAACCTAAGGCTAGACATGTCACAGGACATAAGAGAGAACTTAGTACTAGTTTTCTACTAAATAGAGTATTACACTGGATCTTAATGCATTTCCTGTTATAAACATAGATTAATCCATCTCACAACTCTTACCAGAGAAGTTTCATTTTGTAACTGATGGTGATTAACACAAAAACCCACAACTGGCCAGAATGCAGAGGGTGCAGACAAGAGTCAGCAGTGTGCGTGCCCCTGAATAGTGAGTCTACATTAAACTTTTGCCTCCCAAGGCTAAGTGGTCATTGTGGAACAATTGTGGATGGCTAAAAGGAAACAGAGTTTTCCAGTCTGCTGGTAGTTACTCCTATGAACTCACAACAATGGTGACAGCAAGCACAAGTCCTATGCAATCTCAAACCAGACAAAATTCTAGCTCAGATAGGAGAAAGTGGGCAAGACGCTCCAACCCCACCTAACAAATTTGTAGCAACTGATACCTGCTGAGAGGGGCAGAGACCGTCTCTTTCAAGCACAGAACTCTTGGCAGGTTAGCCAGTGGAGGGATGTACGCTGAAGGATATTTGGTGATGGAAATTATACTCCTTGGGTACTACATTATATATATATATTATATATTACATGAAATTGGGAAGGTTACAGTAAGTAGAGATGCATATAGGGAGGAGAACTAAATAATATCAAAATATATTTAGGGTTGAACAGAAGACTTAGTGGTTAGGAGCATATGCTGTTCTTCCTGAGGCCCTGAATTTCATTCCCAGCAACCACTTGGACATTTACAACTGTCCATAACCGTAGCTCCAGGAAATCCTATGCCTTCTTCTGGCCTTAGTGGCACTTACACATATGAAGTATACACAAACACACACAGACACAGACACACACATAAAAGTATTAGAAAATAATATTTAAGAGTAAGAAATACTGAAAAATAAGACTAAGATAAGCTTTTGAGAGAGCATCTCTCAACTCTCACCAACAAAGTTTCTTCATGCAACAGAAGATGATGAGTACAGAGCCCACAGCTGGCCAAAGTGTAGTGAAGAGACTGCAGAGGGGGAGTCCCCGGCCAGGACTTTTATAGTAAACTTCACCCACCCGGGCTCAGGACCATTGTGAAAGAGGGGGTGAAAGATTGCAAGGGCCAGAGATGGTGGATGACCCCAAGAAAACAGAATCCTCAGGCTTCTTGGACTTTGATCATATGAAATTACAACAATGGTGACAGCATGCACAAGACCTATGAAAACTCAGTCAGACAAAAACACAACGTAGAACTAGGGAAATGGGCAGCAGGTCCCAACCCTAGCCAAAGAGCTATTGTCAGCTGATCACTGATGTGGGAAGCAGAGTTGATTTTCTGTAAGGGAGCGAAGCTAGATAAGCTGAACCACCTCCAGTGGATGAACTCACACTGAGGGACAGCTGGGCACACATACTTCACTTGATAGGCCTTAACATACGTGACAGAATGTGTGAAATTCAGTGAGCACGTTATAGTGAGGTGCACATAGGGGAGGGGGGCCTAAATATGATTAAGATGTATTGTATGAAATGCACAAAATTCAATGAAAATATACATTGAGAAAATAAGCTTTTGCCTCTGGCTATCAATTTAAATACATGTATAGAAAGGAAGAAAACATTTAAATTTATAAATCATTTTAATTTCTACAATATGTTAAGTGACATTGTCTGGAAGTTATATATTGGCTGCTTTTCCATTATATTTAATCTAAATTTTGCTTGCATAAATAACAATTTTTCACTTTTTCAAGTATTGTAAATAAATAAGATTTCCATGTGCTGTGTAGCAATGTATTT
The DNA here is from genome assembly GCF_000622305.1 of Nannospalax galili. Classification (NCBI taxonomy): domain Eukaryota; kingdom Metazoa; phylum Chordata; class Mammalia; order Rodentia; family Spalacidae; genus Nannospalax; species Nannospalax galili. The sequence continues at coordinate 919,316 of NW_008345699.1, read as the reverse complement.
TGTGCTGAAGAGTTTCGGTCATCAAACTGACACATCTGGAAAGAAGGAACCTCAAATAGGGAATTGCTTCTATTAGACTGGCCTTGTGGGAACATCTGTGGAGCATTTTCTTGATTGTTGAGTGATATGGGAGCGCCCAGACCACTGCGGGCAGTGCCATCCTTGGCAGGTAGTCCTAAATTGTGTAAGAAAGTACCCTGAGCATGGGTCAGGGGAGCAAGCTTGTAAGCAGCATACCTCCACAGCCTGTGCTCCAGATTCCAGCTCTGACTTCCCTCCGTGATGAACTGTAACCCAGGAGATGTAAGATAAAATAAACCCTTTCCTCCCCAAATTGATTTTGTCCAGTGTTTTAATCACAGCAATTGACAACAAATGAAACAAAAGTTGGTACCAGAGAGTGGGCTATTGCTGTGACAGACCTGACTCACTTATTTTTGGCCGGGGGGGGTGGGTGTGGGGAGGTGTTGGAAGCTTTTGGAGCTTTGGACTGGAAAAGCCATTGAATATTTAGAGCTTATTGACCTGTTTGGTAGGAACTTGGAAAATAATTCTGAAAGAATTATAAACAATGCAGATCTGGACTATGATGCTTCGTGGGAATCAAACACTATCAGGATTGTTTATGTGATGTTTTGAATTGAGAATCTGTGGTTTCTGGTTGTCTGGTGTTGAAGAATCAGCTGTGATTAAGAAGAGACCAGCATCACAGAAGTCAAACATTTGCTTTACTTCAACACCTGATGCTAGTCAGCTGGTGCTGAGACACCAGTTGTAACAAGAGATGAGCATTACTGAGGTGAAATCTTCTGAGAAGTATTTCCTTAGGGTGGATCCACAGAAGCTGGGATCCATAGGCCACCCAAGGCTTCATCTAAAGCTGGAAACAGGACTTGGTAATGTGTAAGACTCTCCTACACAGTACTGATTTTCAATGTATGAAGGGGTCATGGATAGTAGCTGAAGCTTGGCACTGTGAGAGGCCAGGAAAGGCCATTTGTGAAGGTGCAGCCTAGGTTGCAGACGAGACCTTCACATATTGAGATACCAGGACCATGTGGTGACCTCCAAGGCAGCTGCAGATATGGAATGGAGCTGGCTTGAGCCTATGAAACCAGCTGTTTGTTTTGCGGATGGCACAGTCAGAGAAGTGAAGGAGCCCAAGCCCTTTGGAGCACGGAAGATCATAAGTGAATCCCAGATGTTCAGTCTTAATCTACTTTGCTGTACTTGGGTTTTGCTTAAGTGTGCCAAACAGTTCTCTTTTGAAATAGACAGTAAATTCTTTTTTTGTTTGTTTGTTTGTTTGTTTTGGAGTTAAAGGAGCCCACAGTTAAAAAATTTAAAAAGAGCCTTTGAACTTTTAAAGTGTTTGGATTTTTTACGGACTGTGGGACTTTTAAAGTTACTGTTTTATGTTGTGGTATTAATATGAACCTAACCTTGGGGATAAAAATATGTAAAGGTTGTGGTTTAATATCAGTGTGTGTGTCTAGTTGAGAAGGGGTCAATTTTACTTGATAGCTTTAGTTGTCAACCTCAATTGGGGGAATTTCCTCCATTGAATTGTCCTGTTTCCATGACTGTGGAGCATTTTCTTGGCTGTTGGATGATGTGGGAGGGCCCACTCCACTGTGAGCCGTACCACCCCTGAGCACGTGGTCCTGTATTGTATAAGAAAACAGCCTAAACACAGGCCACAGGAGCAAGTCAGGAAGCAGCATACCTCCATGTCTGTGCTTCAGGTTTCTGCCATAAGCTCCTGTCCTTACTTTCTTCAGTGATGAACTGTGACCTGGGACATATAAGATAAAATAAACCTGCTCCTCCACAAGTTGGTTTTGGCCAGTGTTTTATCACAACATATATAAGCAAACTAGGACATCCTCTAATTTAAAATATTCTAATACTTGAAGAAGTTCATTAAGATTCAGTAACTTCTAAAGGGAAATTATGAAGGGAAGATTGCGACAACTTAGCAATGTCTTCATTTTTGAATTTCTAAAGGTATTATTTTTAAGACCGAGGAAGCAGACAACTCAGAATGTGCATGAAACCTATTATATACCAAAGCCCCTTTCTCCTCTAGTAAGCACTAAGGCCTGTTAAGGAAACAAAGACATTCTTTAACTTGCCCAGCTGCCTGAGTCATGAGTGAGCTCCAAGGTTGCAGCCTTAATGAATCGTCACCCATGCTGAAATGCGCTTTTGGTGATGCAGCTCCTTTTGAATGGTTCCTGTTCCTATAAGTAACCTCTCACCCATACTCCTGTAAGTAACTCCAGTTGACTCATTGTTTCACCAAGTTGAACGTTGATGCTATCCTTACGTGGTCTGTTGTGAGTTCCCCATCTAAAGTGAGTAAGATTTCCTCCTGTCAGTACAGGAATAAGATCAGAAAGCAATATCCAGAATCACAATAATCAAATTATACATTTCTCTGTATGTAACTGTTTACAATATTCATTCAGCCTCCTCCCCAAGAAAACTTAGTTCTTTCCCGGTAATGATGTACCTGACCATGAGTTGGGCTTTGAGACTTGAGGTTTTTTGAGTAAGCTACTTGAAATCACTCAATAGCTCTTGATTATCATTCTTCTGCTATACAGGAACTATTTTCATTTCATTTCTCAAATTAGACTGTACAGTTGATATTTACTGCCTCACGCCAAAATATAGATTAGAATGTAATGCCACTCTGAATAAGTTCACTTTTTTTGCTACGCCCTTCACTATGGTTAAGATAGTGGTTTACAATCATCTGTAACTCCAGTTTCAGGTGTTCTGATGCCCTCTTCGGATTGCACACATGTTGTGCACTTATATTCATGCAGGCAAAGCACTCACACAGGTAAAAATTTTGTAAAAAATTTTAAAGAAAAAAAAAAGATTAGGAAGAGGTTTTGCAGCTCTAGGTTTGCTTTGATGAACTGGTACCTAGGTAGAACTTCAGAGAGCCTTGTCTTCCTCTGTTTTGTGTAGAACTAGAGATCATCATAAGTAATCCCAATATACTATTCAGAAAAATTTGTTAAATAAATTAGAAACCACACATTCTCCAAAACAACAAACTTGGTTTAGGTTACATTCCTTTCATAGGGAGTGTATATATGGACAATGAAGTGTATTTTTTCTTCAGTACATGCTCTGCGTTGTGAATACAAACTTCTGCAGGCATACACATTGGTAGCCACTGTTATTCTCCTGGATCTCTTCAGAAAGCAGAATCCAAGTGTACGGGCATCAAACGTATCATGTGAAGAGAGCATGATGTAGAGCTGTTTGTGTGGGATGCATCCTGTCATCTCACATATTTGTGAAGTATACAATGTGTAAAGTTTCTGCATTTTTTGTTCTGTTAGTTCTGATTGTCTGAAAGCAGCCTGCATTTTTAGTGGTGCATTCTGTAAATACCAGACTAATGCAGCTTTAGTTTCTTAATGTTTTTGTTTGTTAATCTATTCTGTTCTCTTAGTTTGGCTTGGTAATTTATGTCTGGAAGAAAAATAAAACTACTAAAATACTTTGGTAATGGCTTTGAAATTTTGTCACTATGTTTTCATTATTTTTTGTGACATATGTAGGAGTTATTTCATGGTTATTATCATTTGTCTTTCAGCGGACTTGCTATGTAGCTTTGGAGAGGAGCAGGTAAAAGTAGGCAAGGAGGGGACATGAAGAAGTCTTCTACTAAACTTATAGACAGCCCTCTCCTAATTAAAATAGTTAATTTTATAGAACTTGGGACATTTCTCCTAATCAAATCCCCCCGGATAAAGAGACATTTAAAGGCATTTGTCCTTATACTCTGCATCCACCGATGATCTGTGATATTGGCTTGAATCTTCGTAGAAATTCTGTTCTTTAATAGTCGACCGATGCAGAACTTTTAAAGTTTATATTTATTCGATGTGTATGAGTGTTCTGGTTGCATGTATATAAGCGCACTGTGCTTTGCAATGCAGTGGAGGTGAGAAGAGGGTGGGAGAGCCCCTGGAACTGGAGTTACACACAATTGTTTGCTGCTATATGGGTGCTCAGAACTGAACCCAGGTCCTAGTTTCCAGTGCTCTCAATCACTGAACCATCTCTCCAGTCAACAAGCAGAACTTTTGAAGAAAAATTGTAAGCAAAATATTTTCCAGCCATAAGACTTGATTTTGGGATAAATCAGATTTTCTGATTTACATGAAATTGATCATATTTTTTGATTTACATGAAATTGATCATATAATTTTCTGATTTACATGAAATTGATCATATTTGATCATATATATTTGATCATAGCAATT
>NW_008345699.1:914214-914994 GCF_000622305.1 Nannospalax galili | reverse complement strand
TTACAATCTCTCAGTTTTCAATATTCATATAAAATTATAAATATTCTTAACAGATTAAAATACTATTTTTTCATTTTAACTATTAACATTCATTGTTTTAATGTGAAGCACTATAGAAACTTACTTTACCACCTCAAAACATTTCATGAAATCCTTTGTATCTGTTTTGTAAGTAGAAGTCCTTCATACATTCCATTTTAAAAATATTTCAGGATGATTGATGATATATCATTCTTATGATTAAGCATCATAAATAAATACTAATGGGTAAGGCAGTTGTGCATGCCTCAAGATGCTGAACCATGTGATTTCAATAGATAGTTGCCTATATGCTCTGGAATCCCAGTGAAAGGACAATTTAGTCTGAGTTGGTAAGGAAAGGTTGATTGATGAAATTACATTTGAACTGCATCTTGAAGGATGAGAAAGCATTAGCTTTTGGAGTGTGATGGAGGAGAATTGAAGTTAGAGTATCTGGAATGCGAGTTAATGAGAAATGCAAAGTATTTTTGTAGACTATCAACATGCAATATGGCTGGAGCCCCAAGCCCCTGGAGTGAGTATTGGGCCAGACCTCACTTCCTTCTCTTCCATTCAGGGAGCTCTCTGCAGTAATTTTCACCTCTCCATTTTGCTTCATTTCTGCTTCTGTATGAGATCACTTCCATTAATTGACAAGCAATGTATAAGAGATTTAAAGCTTCTGAATAACATAAAGACCTAAATATAAACTCCTCTTCCTGACCACATAAACCCTCCCTCCACCATCTATCTCTCTCC
>NW_008345699.1:900592-914193 GCF_000622305.1 Nannospalax galili | reverse complement strand
TATAGTTATATATACATATATATGTATATGAGATCTTCTACCAATTACATTCCATTCCTTCTCTTTAAATATGTGGCTGTAGCACATTGCTTTAAAACCAGAAGAAGGGCTGGGGAGATGGCTCATTTGAAAAAGTGATTTTCTTGCATGCATGAGAGTACGGATTTGATCCCAGAACCCATTTTTATAAAGGGAAAAAAAGCCAGGCATTGTGTATATGTTTTTAACCAGGTGCTGAGGGGGTAGAGGGAGTTAAATTCCTGGGTCTCCCTGCCTAGGTGAGGGCTTCCTAGCCTACTTGATGAGTTCCAGAGCAGTGAGGGACCCATCTCAAAAAGGAAAAAAGAAAAATAGATGAATGGCACCTGAGTAAAGACACCTGAGGTTTTACTCTGTTCTAGACAAGCATATGCATACATGTTCACACATACCAGCATACACATATACATACAAACACCAAAAATAAACATAAATATATATGTGTATGTATTATACATATAAAAGAACATATGTATGCATCCATAATACAAAGACACGTACAGACCTTTAGAAGTACTCTCAAAGTCCAATGTGTCATTCCCTTAATCTTGTTTTCTGATCTCTAAGACTAAATGCTATCTAGAATTTTGAATATGTCACTCCTTTTTTTATTTATATTTATACCATAACTATAACCATAATCATTAATTCTGCCTACCTTTGGAAAAGAATATAAATCTTATAAGAATTATGCTGTATGCATTTGGAACTTTTTTCTCAGTTTTTTGTCATGAGTAATAAAAATATATGCAGTTAATATACTCTAGCTTTTGGACAGAATCCCACTCTATAAATAATCCAAAGTAGCTTAATAGCCCTTTCATTTATCAATAAAAGTTTGAATTATTTCTCCTTTTGTTGTGAAATGCCAAGCTTCCAGGTCATTCTTAGACATCTCGTTCAGAACTACGTGTTAATCTCAAAGGTGCATGTGTACTCCTTCACCTCTGACAAAACTGAAAAAATGTCTTCAGGAGCAGTTGTAGCAGACTATGTTCCTCCAGCAATGTGAAATCGTATTGCTGTAAAATGCAATTCCTGAGATTTCATATTGTCATTTTCTACTAATTTTGTAGGAGAAAATGACATATATTTAGTTTCTATTAATACTGTGTGTGAGCACATTTTCATGCATGCGATATATCTTATTTGTTTCCTTTCCTGTGATGTGTCAATTCAAGTTTTTTGTAATTCATCTGTTTGCTAATTTACTTCTATGTCAATTTCATTAGGGTTTCAGATCTCCACAGATGGAACCACTTTGGGGATCATTACCTTGCAGGTGACTACATGGGTCTCTCATGCTCCTTCTTGAAGGATCTCTGTCTGATGCATTGACAGTCTATAAAGTTAAAAGTCTTAATACACATTCCTTCAATCTCACGCATACGTTATTTCCTATCACTTTCTCCTTTTATATTTTACTCCTAAAGCATCAAATAGATAAAGTCACACAATACATACACAGTTTTTACATTTTCCTGATAGAATGTAATTTCAACAGGAATCATGACTGTGATTTTATTTTTGTGCTGCATCATGATTGTCTGGGGAACAAATTGGAAAAGTGTTAGTTGCTTTTCAATTAATTTATTGTACCTTACCATGAGACACTATGGCTTAATACCTCATATTTTACCAAATAAGTAGAAAAAGGTTACTAATTGTGATATTGCTCAAAATAATTATTTAATGGTGAAAAGAACATGTGTGTGGCTTATTATGACAGAACCTGAATTTTCTTCTTCCTTGTATAGAACACCTGTCCGTGATGAAGTTTGCTCACATTAAAACTGAGCTAATTGTTCCTCAAGTCTGATATGATTCTTAAATAACATATTGTTTTACATGAATAGCTATAAACTTGCATTTTTTTCTATTTAAACACATTTTTCCAACAATTTCATGTTAAGAGGTATTTGTTGGAATTACAAGAATTGCCGTCAGTGCTTTTCACATGTTTGAAATATGAAGTAAAGGCTCAGAGACAACTCTGTGTGGTGAACTCAACTAGGGGTGTAAAGTCCTGGATTTAATCCATAATTCTACAAAATGATGTCAAACCTCAACAAATTTGAGGCGGGAGGGAAGGAGGGAGGGAGGGAGGGAGGGCAGAAGACAGAGAAAGATAAAAATTTGTGTCCCAAATGTTTTTCATCGCCTGGAGCCTGGTTAAGCTAAGTATCAGTTTCTTAAAAGAAACTTACTCCCCACTTCCCAAAAGTCATTGGTTTCCAATAGTTCCTCAGGTAGGTTGAGGTTTATGCCCACTTACCCAGATCTATGCAGAGATTCTGTCTGGCTTGAGCTTATATAGTACTTGCACATGCACACACCATTGCTTTGAGTTCATATGACTAACTTCCCAGCTGACTGGAAATCTCAGTGGCATCCTCCACCTCTGGCTCTTACAATCTTTTGGTCCCCTCTTCCACATGACCCATGAGTATTTAGAAGCTAAAGTTTGATGTAGGTGTCCAATTCAGAGATAATCATTCTGCAGTATCTTATAGGTCTCTGTATTAGAGACTATCTGCTGCATAAGGAAGCTTCTCTGGTGAGAACTGAGATGTGCATTAATCTATGGGTATAACAGTAAGTCATTAGGAGTCATTCTAATACTGTACCTATTTAACAGAATAATAATATTAAGCTTTCCTTTATGGCCTATGGTCTATCAAATGACATGTTCCTAGGTCTGATAACAATTTCGTATATGGGCTTCATCTTATGAAGTAGACTGTACATCCAAGTAGAAAGCCCTAATTTTGCACCAGAGGTCATATAATACCATGTCATTATTTGTTCTAGATCAACAGAATTCATAGTTTGAAAGGTTTAAGATTTATTTTCTCTTCCAGCAGCATGCATAGTACCTTCCAGCACTATAAAAGCTATCAAGTAAATATAAAGATTTGAGGTCAGAACCAGTTAGATGTCTCCTTGTGTATTCTAATATATATATACATATATATATATATATGTATATATATATAGTTTTCAGCAATAGGATTTTACCATTAAGTTCTGATGAGTAACCAAGGGCAAGAGCACTGACCTATATTGTTTGAGGATCAATAGGCTCCCTGGTCAACAGCTTCAAATCAGGGAAACCACCTCTGACTTTGACCTTCTAATTTGTTAGCCTATGGTGACTAGTAAAGGCTTCTGTAAAGGATATCATCATTTGGGTGAACAGGCAACCTGAAAAATAGGAATAAATCTTTAATGCAATCTCTACACTTAAGATGAATACACCTCTCAACTCTCACCAAAGATGTTTCCTTATGTAGCAGATGGTAATTAACACAGAAACCTGCAACTGACCAATATGCACAGTTCAAGAAGTTACAGACTGCTGATCCTTGAATAGGACACCTGTTTCAAACTTCTGCCTCCCAAGGCCCAGGGATTATTGTGGAAGAGGAAATGGAAAGAGTGTAAGAGCTACAAGTGGTGGACAGGTGACCACAAGAAAATAGGGTTTCCAGACAGCTGGAACACATATGAACTCACAGCAATGCTAACAGCATGCACAAATCTCTTACAGGGAAGGGACTCTTGGTAGGATAACCAGACTCCAGTGGGTGAATCTACATTGAAGGACATTTGGGAACACAATTCAGAGTCTATAGACCACATTACACATATGTTCACACACACACACATATGCACACATACTAAATTGGGCAGGGTCCAGTAAGGGATGTCTATAACCTCCTCCCTCAGGCCAAGGGAGTTTTGTGGAAGAAACAAAAAGATTATAGGAACCAGAGGCAGCTGATAAATACGACACTGTTGGCTAGACGGAACAATGAAGCTGCAAATATGAACCCACATTGGTTGTGACAGTATGTACAAGACCTGTGCGAAAATACAAGCCAGGGAAAACCTCAGCTGGGGACTGGAGAGATGGTTCAGTGGTTAAGAGCACTGACTGTTCTTGCAGTGGGCCAGGGTTCAGTACAGCATCCACAGATGGCTAATCCTATACTTAACTCTATTTGCAGGGGTATCTGACACCCTCTTCTGGCCCTCGTGGTCAAGGCACACATGGTGCACTCACATACATTCAAGCAAAATATTCATACACAATAAAATAAAAAAAAGACTTATAAGATCAACATGGAGGAGAAAAGGGGACATAAAGGCCTCTAGCACTAGCAGAGCTGCTATTGGTAATTAATAGCTACGGGGAAAGGGAGAGTCAGTTTTCTTTAAGGATGTGAAGCTGGGTTTGTTGAATGCTCTCTAGGGATGGATCTATCTCCAAGAGTATTTCAGGAAACAAAAACTGGACTGGATAGACCTTAAAAATTCAAGAGAGAGATCAGGAAGTGGGGAGTAGTAGTGTAGTGGATGTGAAGAGAGTAGGTAGGCAGTTTGAATATGATCAAAATACATTACATGAAAAATTAATAAAATAAAGAAATACAATACAATAATATCAAGAACATGAAGAAACCTTTTTACACTATTTGCAGAAAGATAGATTGGTTTATCTGTTATAGGAAGCAAAGTTTAAGAATTAAAAATAGAAGCCCTCTACAAGTTCTTGAGCTCCTTTTTTCTCTTCTGAGTGTTTACACAGAGAAAATGAAAACAACCTTGTGAGTACATGCACTCTGTGTCCATTGCAGTCCTAGTCATAGCAATCATGATATGGAAGCATATTTGGCATCTGTCAGTGAATGACTATACAAAGAAACTGCATCATATATATATATATATATATGGATATTGTTAAGCCTTTAAAAATTTAGTACTTATATTTGCTCAATATTGTTGAAATTTAAGGAATTGATGCTAAATAAAATAAGCCAGTTTCAAAAACTTACTTTATAACACTTATATGTGGAATCGAAGATATAAACATAAAAGCATAAAAGTCAAGTGTATCAAGACAGAGAATAACACAGCAGTTATCAGAGTGAAGGAAAAGACAGAGCATGCTGGGATGTCATTCAAAGAAGACACAGTATAAAGTAACAACTCAATAGAAGGAACAATCAAAAGATCTAAGTACACTGTGAAGAATACAGTGAATAATGGTGGACTACGTTCAGATATTTTGCTTAAACTGTATTGCAGCTTCCCTGGCCATATTTAGGGGGATTTGCCTTCTTGTGAGAGAAGGGATATGTTAATTTAGTCTACTGAATAACTTTAATATATGGAGTAAGATTTATTTAAAAACTAAAGGTAACATTTTTCTTTGGTTTGTTAAGTATTTCATAGTGTTTGACATAGTAATACCTCCCTGAATTGAAACACTCCCTCCAGGAGTGCTGGTAGGTTCCTAAAACTCAAGAGATAAGAAACTTCACATCTGGGAAAACAAACTTTGGAGATTCACCAAGACTACCTTCTTAGAGTTATAAAAACAGGAAACAACTGCTAAGGGAGGAGACTGGCCAGCAGAGCTGCTGAGAGGGGATTTCCTATTTCCTGGATCTATCAAACTGCCTGCAATTTGTGCAGAGAACCCCAGTGATGCAACTTGTGTGAGTCAACACTGCTTTGGGGCTGGCTTTTCAGTGATACAGCTGCTCTTTAGTTATTTTGCTCCTACCAAGCTTCTGTTTGTTACAGCTCCTGCTACTAACCCCAGTAAAAACTCATTTCTTTACCAAATTGAATTTTGGTGTAATTTTTACTGTGGTCTATTATGGCTTCTCTTTCTGAGGTGAGTAGACCTGTGTGTTGTGTCTCCCCAGGAACAGTCTCTCAAACAACATATGGATCACAGTTGACATGATCACTAAAATTTTTGCAATATAAAGAACAAGAATTTTTAAAATTATAGAAATTTATGTGTAAAAACATACATGGATGTCAAGCATTCAAGGTATATGTGGCATAAATTAGTCAACACTTTAAAAATATTTTATTATTTTTATTTCATGTGTACGAATGTATTGCCTGTATGTATATGAGTGCACCCGTGTCATGCAGTGCTTCAGAGGTCAGAAGAGGGCTTCCGATTCCCCTGGAACTGGAGTTAAGGACAGTTGATAGCCTCCCTGTGGGTGCTGGGAATCGAACCCAAATCCTCCACAAGAGCAGTCAGTGCTCTTAATCGCTGAGACATCTCTCCAGCCCCATCAACATTTTAATTTTGATTCTGCAACTGGAACTTTGTATTTTGAATAAATGCTTCACTTTTTAGGTCTTGGTGACATATTATACCCAATTTATCTCCAAATTGTGTTAAATAAGGCTATGTGAGCTTAATCACATGTCATTTGTAGAATTTTGAGTCAGGAGAGAGTAGTGCAACACACAAGGGGCGTGGAAATGAACTCAGGGCAGAAGCTTCAGTGGTAGGTGACACTCTCTACCCTAACAGCTGTGTTGGCTCCGTACTGTGGGACAGGGACAGAAAATTCCAAAATATCCTGATGTTTGAGGGTTGCTTGCTTCGAATTAAGGAGGAGAATGTCAGAATCAGGGCTTCTGTCCTCAAAATAATATGAAATGAACCAAGAATAATCTTTCACAGGGATTTTCTTCACATAGATTATTGGTTACTTTTTCTAGAAATAGTCACCCGGTCAGTTCCCTGGATATAAATAAAGCAATCCTATTTTTATGAGTCACATAGATAGGTGACCTGGCTACTCCACAAAAATAGTCAGAGGTTAGAGAGCAGTAAGACATATATGCAGTGCAGAAGTCGATGGTTTCAAGGGCAAGACTCATAAATGGTAATCCTGAAAAATATACTGGTTTCAAAAAAGAGGCACTTGGTATATACTCTGTTCCCTGGTATTCCTCCTCAGTATCCTTATCAGGCAAACACCTACTTGCCCCTTTGCACTCGTCTGTACCAGTTCAGTCTTCTCCCCACATCTTTCTCTTAGGCAAACAGGCCTCTTTGACTTGGTGCATATTTTGAACCTCCACAAATGTTTTGCTTTGTTTTGTTTTTTTAACAGATGCTGATCTTTAACTGGAAAGCTCTCCTGCTGTAGCGCCGTGTACCAAAGTTCTCTGCATCCATCAAGCCAAATTAATTATTAATAACATGTTCTTTCATGAAGTATAGAGGTTATCTGCCCAGCTATAATCTCCTCCAGTACTAAATTGACCCAGTATTTTGTACGATGATGGGTACTGTGGCCCTGGTCACGTAGGAGGCTATAATATATTGAAAAGCATTGAAAATAAGTCAAACCAGAGAAGAAATCCCCAGAATATGAGTCAACGCAGAGCTTAGCTACCCCTTGTAGTAAAAGAGTAACTACTATGAACCTCAGTGCTAGGGCTGCTGCCTGGCTCATTACACACAGGGAAGAGGCTAAAGTCTGATGCATTCAAAACACTGAGGCATCCAAAGCCATGAAGATAACTTCTGTTTTCATCTCACTAGCAAGGTGAACCTTTCACAACTCTCCAAGGACTACAGCACTTCAGCTGAGCAGTCAGTTAGGTAATCACTGCTAATGCTTCCACATGGGTAAAGGTCAACAGAGGCAGAGAGAATATTTGCTATCCCCATTATTGCTTAGATTAGAGATTGTGGTATAACCTAAATAGTTCCATCTGAGCTTCTCACAGTGTATAAATTTGTGCAATGGCTAAGTTAAACTTACTTTTTAAAATTTTTATTTTATGTGTATGAGTGTATTGCCTGCATGTATGTGAGTGCACCCGAGTCGTGCAATGCTGCGGAGGTCAGAAGAAGGCTTCAGATTCCCCTGGAACTGGAGTTAAGGACAGTTCATAGCCACCATGTGGGTGCTGGGACTCGAACCCGGGTCCTCTGCAAGACCAGACAGTGCTCTCAACCACTGAGCCATTTCTCCATCCCCAAGCTTACTTGAATAAATCATTAAATAAATATTATTTTATGAAAAACGGAAAAAATATTGAGATGAATATACCAGTATTCATTCAATTCCACATGCTTTCCTTACAGCATCTGCTTAGGCTTGACACTCAAAATCTCCCTCATTTTTCTCACCCAGCTAATTTATTTCTCTTTCTCTGTACACTGGTCTATTTTTGTGAACAACTTACAATTGCTGAATTAAATTTTTCTAAGCACACATGCTTCGTAGTATCATCTCAAACATCAAAGAAATGCACAAGGTTCTGGGTTCAATCCCCAGCACCAGAGAAACAAAAATAGAAACATTTGGGTGACTTCTATTGCCTTTGTGTAAATGGTTAATTATTGTTAATTACAACACATTTCCTATTTTAACAGAATGGGCTCTAGGCAGTAAAATCAGATACTATGGAAAATGTTGTTAACTCTTCATAAAACAGTGTTAATGTTGTCTTAAATCAAAACTACTTCTTCATTCCCTTTAAGCTGCATTTGGGAGATAAATGGGGCAGTGAACTGCTGCATTCCCAAACAGCATACCTCTAAGAGAGCAGCATGTGATCATCTAATTGATCCAGTTCCAGGCAATGACGCTGGAAGGACCATCATGAGATATGACAAGAAATGGATTTGCTGTTTTGAACTATGTAGTGGGAAAACATTTGAAGTTAGAGAAAATATGCCACTTAACTATATTGCCAATTCAGGAAACTTTTAAAGAAATTTTAAAAAGTAAAAAGTTGTTTCATATGGTCTTATGACTATTTGCACCTGAAATAGTAGTTTAACTTTAAATTTAACTTTATAGAAAATATTCTAAAACAAATCTTCAAAAATATTTATTCTCTAGCAGATGACAGAGACCAGAATTCTTCCATTCCTTTCCTTGCTGTTTTACATAGAATTTAGAGGCTCACTGAAGATTATATTTCAAATCATCTTCAAACAAATGCAATTTTCTGATTTGCATATTCATCTACAGTTGGAAATGTTTGATTGCACTGCAAAAGGTTTAAAATGACATTCTATGTGTGCTAGGTAGTGTACTAGGTAATTAAACAGATCAATGTTATTTTATTTAGTCCTTGGAACATTACTGGAAATGAAAAGCCTAAATTTCAAAGCAGCTTATTGAGTTGACTAAAGCCAGATAACGTGTAACAAAATTTGAAATTATATTCTCTGATCAGCACCGCATATATAAAATATTATATTATATATTTTTCTTTTCATTTTTTTTCAGTCTTAATCATCTTTATGCCCCCTTTTCCACATGGAACACTCCTATGCCCCCCTCACTGGAATTCATACATTCTGTTATTTGTGTTAAGGCATATTGTGTCAAGTTAGTGTTCCCAGACATTTCTCAGTGTAAGTTCATCTACTGAGGTCTACTGAGGTCTCTAAGCCTATCCAGAGTCCCTTACTATAGGAAGATCAGCTCTGCCTCACCCAGCAGTAATCAGTGGTCAATATTTCTTCAGCTAAGTTTGGGGTCTGCTGTCCATTTCCTCTGTTTTATGCTGGGTTTTTGTCTGCTTGAGTTACATGGGTCTTGTGCATGCTGACACCACTGCTGTAGATTCCTTTGAGCAGGGTCCCAGGAGCTTGTAGGTCTCTGTTTCCATACGGTCATGCACCTCCTCCCTGGCTCTTATAATCTTTCTGCTCCTTCTTCTGCAATGGTCCCTGAGCCCTGGGTGGGTGAAGTTTAGTATAGGGATCCTGTCCAGGGATCTACATTCTGCAGACTCTTAATCTCTCTGCTTTGTCCATTTGTGACCTTTGTGTTCCCGGCTCTCTGTTGTATGAGGGATCTTCATTAATGAGAACTGAGAGATTTATTAGTGTCCTCTGTACCAATTGTTCTATGTTCCTTTAGACTTAGGTGTAGAGATTGCATTATAGATGTGCCACTTAGACTTAGACAATTCACAAATAATGTCTGTGTGTGAGCAGTTGTGGTACTCTGTGGTAGTCTCGGTCTGGTATAAAAAAAGATTTTTTGATGAGTGGTGACCAAGATAATTGTCTATAAATATAAGGATGTATATTTTGTGCATAATAAGAAGTTACATTAGTCTAAGGATGTGACAGTCTTGGGGTTTTCTCTAAGATCTTTGGCCTCTCCAACCATGTGTATTTGGCTGTTTTTAGAGCACCACACATGAGTGTTTGCCCACTGAACCTTGACTCCACTACAGCCCGAGCAACTCCAGTATCCCAGATACCAGATCCTGTTCTTGTCTAGCCTTGGAAACAGGCTCACTTTTGCTCTTAGCATCCCAGATCTCTGGACTGTCCTCTCAGTTTAAACTTGCCCATTATGTCCTGATCCCTTGCACTCAGACCAGTTCACTTTTTCAGGCTAGTTTTTTAGAGCCTTCACAGGCTGTCCCCATCCCCAACTTACCTTTGTATTTCTGAGACCAGCCTTCTACCCTGGTGTATTATATTTTTTACACACAAAAAAGCAGCATGTATATATGACAGTTTCAACTTTCTTGCATCAGAGATAGGTTCCATCAAATAATTTTATAGAAATAGGATGCAACCCCTTCAGCCTAGAGTTGTCATTTGATCTTACAATTTCAATAGAAAGCTTTAATAAATGTATTGATTGTTATTGTAATTTTAATATCTATATTAAATATGCATGAAGAGATATGAATGTTTTTATGCTTCAGGGTCTTCAGTGTGGTCATCAGTTGCTGCATACAGCATCCACAAGTTTGCATCATAGAAGATATTGCAGACCTCTTGTCCTCTCCCTGATGGAACCACAACTCTGGTGGTTTTTGAGTTTTTAATTTGATTTCATTTTGTTTTTATCATATTTCTGTGGATGTTTCTTGTTTTCAATCAGTGTTATTTCTTACTAAGATTATTCATTTTCATGTATAAATCTAGTGCTTTGGGATTTGGGTTTCACAAAAATGTGATCACAAAATACTATAAAATTGCACCTAAAGCATAAATTAGCTATCCATGAGGGTTTAAACATCTTAAATAAAAACTCTCCAGTGCAAGGTGCACATTTCAGTGTAAAGTCAATCCCATATGTACTTTACTGAGCATTCACTTATTCACTCATAAATATTTAATGAGCATTTACCATGCGACACAAATATACACATTCAACATTAAATAAAGCTCACATTTCATTGAAAAAAAACATGGAAAGGAAATATTACTAAATAGTGGCTAATAGCAATGAATATTTGGGATGAAAAACTGCAAAGCAAAAGGACTATGGAATTGTAGGAGGATAAAAAGATGGAATTTAAGATGAAATGATTAAAGAAAGAACAAACTGAAAGATCCTCGGGTGAACAAATGAAGAAAGACATGCTGGGATGAGTGTTTCCCTTCGTCCATTGTTCACACCGGCCACTGGTCACACAGGAATCCCTGAGGTTTAGGCAGAAGGAAGAGGACAGAGAGCTTGTGGTCCTGCTCACTTCTTCCTTGGACAGTGTCTCCTGTAGCTGCTTTGCCGCTTTGATTCTGACTGTGGTCAGGTGAACTTTCTGTAGTTCATGTTTCTTTCTTTAAAATATTTTTAATGTATATTCTTTATTGAATTTATGTGCTGTGATCTTACAGTTGGTTAACATTGCCTTTTTGCTGGATTTCTACTCCTTTCTATACGTTTTCATAGCATTACTCCATGAGTGTTTAGTGCTCTTTTCATATGTATAACCATTCCCCTGTGTTAAATTCCATCCTTCAAAATATTTTAAATGCTAATTACAAATAATGAAAAAAAGGTATCAATATTTGGATTCTGACTGATGTAAATGAGAATCATGGGCCTGTTGCTAAAGAACATCTTGATAGAAGAAAACATCAAGTTCAATGGTGTGGGTGACTGCTGACAGTGCTCATGGTATAGTAAAGAGGACAGTTTCACTTCCATGAGAGCGTAGGGAGGAGTCAGAGATAGTCAGAAAAGGGAGAGCACTGGGGGCGAAGCAAACCCAGAACTTTGTAAGCCATTCTTCTGACTTGGGTTTTTACTCTGAAGTAAGAAGTTATCAAAAGCTTTTACCAGAAGAATACAGGTGTCTATTTTTGTTTTAAGATATTATTCTAACATGAAATGGACAAAGGGAAGAAACAGGAAAGTAGGATTTAGAAGACACTAAAGTATTCTAGTGAGAAATGACTATGGCCAGAAAATAACAGTGGTGGGTGGTCAAATCATTGGCAGAGTTTGATGGAACTGGAAATAAATTCTACATATTAATATTGAGCTTCCGAAGTACAAGATAGATTTACGTGTGGAAGTAAGGCATATGAGAATACAATTTATATTAGTATGAACTCAAGGGCGTAGGTCTGTCTGGCCATCATAACAGGTAAATGCCATTTGTACAAGCATGAGCATTGATGTTGTATTTAGGGGTAACTGATCTTATCAAAATCTTAGGTAAATAAGAAAACACTCAGGAGCAAAATGAGTTTAGTGGTGATATTTACTCACTTTTATATGTAAAGTGCTTATGATAATGCATAGTCTATAAATACAGATATAGTAGCCTCTTTTTTTAAATAAAGCTATAGAATTTTACATGTGCTTCCTAAATATAAGCAATGAGACATCACCCATTTATTTCAAGCATTTACAAGCTTATCTTTATTTAAACAGCTTGTTTTAGTGTCTTTTACTAATGGAGGTCATACGAAGCAGAGGTTTTATAAGGTATTCTGATGTCCCCTTCCCTAGGTCATTGCTGCCTGGACTTTGGCTGCTGGGGCTCATGTGCATTGCCTGCCTCTATCTCCCTGTGTGTCTGCTATGTTTCCCCTTCCCCTGCAGGCCAGCTTTTTCCAAATGGCAGAAAATGTGTTCACCAGCAACTCTTCATCTTTACACCTTAAGGAGTCTGTGATTCAAAGAAAAAGCTATTCTCAGGGGAAAAAAAAGAAAGAAAGAAAGAAAGAAAGAAAAGAGAGAAAAATTCCAGAAAAAAAATCATTTATTCAGTAGTGTGATCAAAGCCCATTTAACAACCTCTTAAGGAAACATCTCTCTTTTTTTCATTTTCTACATCCATTACCTAAATGCACACTGAACATGAAGTTATTAGACCTTGTGCTTTAAAAATACTTATAAAATAATGTCATTATAGTTTTCTTTTTCACTATGGGTGTGGCTCAGTGGCAGAGTACTTCCCCAGAATTTGTGACATCTTGGATCTAATTTCTGAACCCCTCCAAAACTGTTTCCTTTTCAGTTAATTACTTTTTCTTTTGAATCTTTGCACTTTACCAGCTGTCATGAAATGAGTTAAGATTGATGTAACAGTTCATCTTTAATGTATCTGATGAGTATATAAAAATGAAGCTTAGTATTGGTGAGACTTTTTCAATGAAAGGTTATATGTTCTAAGACCCAGTGTTCCATCCCACATTTCAGGATCCCATGTGGCAGTACAAAAAGAAAATGACTAGAAAGCTCTGGGGTATGCTGAGATAATCAGACTGTGTTAAGATTTAAATTATTCAGAGCTGGAGAGATGGCTCAGAGGATAAGAAGACTGACTATTCTTGCAGAAGACCCAGGTTTGAATCCCAACACCCACATGTTAGCTAACAACTGTCCAACAGGCTCTAAATCCAGTTCCAGAGGATCCGACAGCCTCTTCTGACCTCAGCAGGCATTGCACGACACGGGTGCACTTACCTACATGCAGGCAATACACACATACACATAAAAAAATGA
>NW_008345699.1:896916-900579 GCF_000622305.1 Nannospalax galili | reverse complement strand
TTTGGTCCATTTGAGGCAGGGTCTCCCTGTATCCCCAGCTGCCCTGGAACTCACTATGTAGACCAGGCTGGCCTTGAACTCACAGAGATCTGCCTGCCTCTGCCTCCCCAGTGCTGGGATTAAAGGCATGTGCCACCACACCCAGCTAAATAAAATGTTTTTTAAAATAATAATTACAATTTTTTTTAAGATTTAAATTATTCAGTACTACGAGGGAAGGGTGCTCTGTCAACTGAGAAAAAAAAACATCTTTATGTCATTCATTTATTCAAAATTCAATGTGCTTTACAGAGTTCTCTTCTGTCTAATGGACATCAGTGGGGCTGGAGAGGTGGCTCAGCAGTAAGAGCACTGACTCCTCTTGCAGAGGACTCAAGTTGGATTTCCAGCACCCAAATGGTGGCTACAAATGAACGGGGTTCGATTCCCATCACCCACATGGCGACTACCACCCGTCCTTAACTGCAGTTCCAGGGAAATCCAAAGCCCTCTTCTGACCTCCATGGCATTGCAGGACATGGGTGCACTCACAAACATGCAGGCAATATACCCATACACATAAAATAGAAACAATAAATAAAATATTTAAAAAATAAAATGAATAAAATAAGACATCAGTGCTTTTTTTTTTTTTTTGAGAAATAAGCATGAAACCATAGCAGGTTTGTACACTTGTCCTAACACAAAGAAAAGGAGGAGAACATCAAGTTCATTAGCAATCAGACATATCTGGAACTCCTTCCCAAACCACAACCATCCACAACCATGTAGTCTACACCCACCATTTCTCATTGAGGCTCATGCAGAGGCCACAGCCTGTGTCTATTCCTGCCCTACTGACTCCACAGGGAACTCAGAACCCTCCTTCTGTAAGGAGAATCATCAAAGCACTCTTAACTTCATCCTTCTGACCACTGCCCTTTACCAATTTCCTACTCTGTCTTACATTATCTGCCACCTACTCATTCTAGAAACCATTTTTGGATCTTTCAGTATCTCCCTCTAACTTGTGATCTATCCTCATTCCTTGCTATACATAGAACTATTGTGCTGTTTGAAAGCCTGGAGACTGCTTCTGGGAGTCTCATCACTCAGTATCTGCTTAGGTCACTTCCACATGGCACCCAGATCTCTTTTCAGATGCCCGTCTCACATCAACTATGCCCATCTCAGATGCCCGTCTCACTATCAATTCAATTACTTTTAATTTTCTTCATTAACATTTATATCTACCTAGTTCTGTTTTACATATGTATTAAATAATTCCCTTTGCTAACTATATGTAAATTCCTGGAGAATAAAGATATTCCTCTTGTGCTGTATTTCAGAGCATAGAAATCCTTGGCACACAAATGTGATAAATTATTTAATTCATCTTTATTAGTTCCATATAAACATATTGTCCTATTAAACGTGAGAATCTCAGCTGCACCATTTTCTAGCTTTTAAACTGTGAGAAAGTAAGGAAACTCTGAGTAGTGAAATGTCTATAATAATGATATTTGTTTAAATTCATATATAAAATGTTCATGGCACTGAAGTGCTTCTTGAAATGTATTTACTATTGTTTATTCTAATTGTTTTATTTAATTGTACAATTCAAAAATCCTTGTAAGGCAAAATGCTGATATGTAAAATATGTGTAAATACAGGGTCCTCCATGCCCTATACATATTAGATTTTGACAGTAATAATATTTAGTGAAAATTTTGACAGTAATGATATTTAATGGGATTGTGAAACTTACATTACACATCTGAGGTTGTCACAAAATCATAATTTCCTAAAATAATGCTACTTTTACTTTTCTTAAAGTTTTCATTCAAATTCTCACCTAAATTTTCATACAGGTCAAAACTAGTTTCCTAAGTATCAATTTTCACTTTTCAAAATAACATTTTCTGCTAACACTTACCACATAAAAGTGTTTATTTATGTTTTGTTTTGTTTTTCAAGAGAATCAAATCGTTTATCGATTATACATGATAACAGATGATACACAAACTCCATTCACATGTAATATTTTATCTGGTACCATGATTCAATTTAGATATTGCATAGGATGTGCCAACAACCATATTTTATAAACAAATGATTCTGTGATGTTGCTTTGGTGACCCTTCAATGGTGAAACTCATTAAGGTCACAATAGTAACTGTCAGTTTAACTACACCAAGGTTTGTGAAGAGAACTTCTCCACTCAAGTAATTATAAATAAATTTGAAATGGAACCTGGCATCACCCTGAAGGAATTCTAACTTCACACTGTTGGGGAAGTTTACCAAAATGGCTTCAGAGTAGACTAACTTTACACAGCACATTAAAAAAAAAAAAAAAAATTTATTCAGCATCATGACCAGACTATTACATCAGCAATCAACAGCAGGGGCGAAAAGTCTACATTAAAGCCCTTTGTTAGAATGCTTTACAGTTTCCACAGAACAAAAACTAAAATAACTGGTTACACAGTTAGTCACAAGTGCAGCCCTGGAGTGTTTTGACCACACGCATGAGGATTGTCTAAAACATGGCTTCTTTGCAGCAGCTCCTCCCTGTCACCACTCTTGTTGGCTGAGTTCACAAATCTGTTGTTACCTGTAGCTTCCCATCACTTCTCTGGCTCTCCTCTCCTGCTAAGCTTTGCTTCCTGATGGTAACTAGAACCTTCTGCCACGGCCACAGCTACTGCTGCTGCTGGAACCACCATTGCCACCTTGGTTTCATGGTTTAACAACATATTGGCCTCCACCACCATAAGGGCCAGAGCTTCTGCCTCCAAAGTTTCTGCCCTTCATAGGTCCAAAATTTGAAGACTGAGTGTAGCTTCCACTGATAGGTAGAGAGCGGGTGGGAGCGAGCGGCGCGGATGGAGTAAGGCACCGAGGCACAGATGAAATTCTCAGCAGGATACAGATTTATTTCACACGGGGCACCTTTCCCTCAGGGAAGGGAAGGGGGCCGGGGGGGGGAGGGGAGGGGAGGGGAGGGGAGGGGAGGGGAGGGGAGGGGAGGGGAGGGGAGGGGAGGGGAGGGGAGGGGAGGGGAGGGGAGGGGAGGGGAGGGGAGGGAAGGGAAGAGAAGGGAAGGGAAAGGAAAGATGTCAGGGAAGGGTGTCCAGGAAAGATGTCCACCCACGGGTTGTGAGGTGGGACTTTACATATGGGGGCTTTAGGGTGTGGAAGGGGGGAATGTTTGGGGGAGAAATCAGGGAGGGGGAAGCAGGTAGGATTAGGGTGTGGAAGTGTTTTCTTTTTCCTCTTAAGATAAGAGGAACTCTGCTTATCTTATCTTTGGAGGTCAGAGGAAAGGCAGGCTGCTTCTCAGCAGAGTTTGTTCTTCTTGACCTCAAAGGTCAAGGTGCTTTTCAGCTAAGTTCCCTTTTCCAGGCTCCAAAGTCTGTAGGTCCCTGTTGGGGAGGGGGGATGCTGCTATTTGGATCCCTAACATTCTAGCCTTTTGTGTTATAGGATAGGGGGCGCCGTTGTCATCTTGCTACTTCCTGCTGGACAGGGTCGATGTGGGGGGGGTAGGCTGGTTTAAGGGTCCACTAGGCAGCAGAGGTTGTCTCTCCATACATCTGAACAGGGTCCTCGATGGTTGACAGGCGTTCGTATACATGTGAAGGGAAGGAAAGTAACAACTGATTAAAATTAGTATGTGTTA
>NW_008345699.1:889397-893291 GCF_000622305.1 Nannospalax galili | reverse complement strand
ACTGAGGAAGGAAGGAGCCCTTGGGATGGCTCTCAGTTTAGTAAGGGCAAGGGGCAGAAGAGTCACCCAGGATTGGTGTAACTCTAGGGAGAGTTTAGTAAGGTGGTCCTTAAGAAGGGAGTTAGCTCGTTCCACCTTCCCTGAGGATTGAGGATGGTAGGGAATGTGTAACCTCCAGGTTATTCCTAGGGACTGAGAGGTTGCCTGAGTTACTTTGGAGATAAAACTTGGGCCATTATCTGATTGGAGAGTGAGGGGAAGACCGAAACGAGGAAGAATGTTTTTAATTAAACAGTTAGCCACGATATCTGTTGTTTCACCTGTTGTGGGAAAAGCTTCTACCCATCCTGAAAATGTATCTACCCAAACCAGGAGATACTTAAGCTTCTTGTGAGTAGGCATGTGAGTGAAGTCTATCTGCCAGTCGACTCCTGGGAGGCCCCCCCCAGTGCTGGTGAGGTTTGAAAGATGGAGGAGGGCGGCTTCCGCCCTGCGGGGAGACAACGGCACAGGTAGAGCATTGCCTGGTGACTTCTGTGAGAAACATAAAAAAGTTTAGGGCAATAGATGAGGGGTTTTCAAGAAATGTAACATGAAAGAGTTGTAGTTTAGAGGGAGCTAGACTGGCAAGAGATGCATGACTTAATAAATCCTTAAGGTGGTGGGGGGAAAGGACAGAGATCGGCTGGCCCAAAGTAAGCTTCAGTCCCTCCTGAGGCAGGAGTGCTGCAGCTGCCAGAGCCCGGAGACAAGGTTGCCACCCCCAGATGGTGGTATCCAGCTGTTTAGAGAGATAAGCTACTGGGGCAAAAGTGGGTCCCCACCAGCTCCAAAGTTGCTTCCATCATTATGAAATTCGTTATAGCCATCCCACTGCCACCATATCCACCATGACCACTGAAGTTTCCTCCACGACCAAAATTGTCATTGCTACCAAAACCACCTCTGGTGATCACCACCAAAGTTTCCAGAACCACTTCTACCTCTTCAGCTGGGGGAAGCACTAGCCATCTTTGGCTTTCACAGGGCTTTTCTCACTTCACAATTGTGACCATTCACAGTATGGTATTTCTGAATGACAATCTTATCCACAGAATCATGGTCCTCAAAGGTGACAAAAGCGAAGCCCTGCCTTTTACTACTGCCCCTGTCAGTCATGATTTCAATCACTTCAATTTTCCCATACTGTTCAAAAATAATCTCATAGGTGATGTTCTTCAGAGTCTTCCTTAATTCCAACAAAGATCTTTTTCACAGTTAAGTTGGCACCTGGTCTTTGAGAATCTTCTGGTGACACCGCCCTCTTTGGTTCCACAACTCTTCCTTCCCCTTTATGTGGATTTGCATTCACAGCTGCATCCACCTCCTCCACGGCGTAAGTGACAACCCAACCCCTGGAGAGCTTGGTGTTTGGATTTCTCATGACCACGCAGTTGGTGAGTGTTCCCCACTGCTCAAAATGGCTCCTCGGACTCTCTTCGGTTATTTTGAAGCTCAGCCCTCCGAAGAAGAGCTTCCACAACTCGGCAAGACCCTTAGGAGACTCGGACTTAGACATGACAACAGGAGGCAAGAGCCTTCAGTGAGGCTTCCTTGGCTGTGTCAACAAGCAGAAAGTGTTTTGTTTTTAAATAAAAGGCATGAGCCTGATTGAATCTTGGTTCAAAAACACTCAGACATTCGGGGGGGTGCTTTAAATGTGGGCTGAGCATCATAGACATTATTAAATGGCTTTAATTTTTTCCAGTGCAATAATGCTATGATATTGTTTTACACAGAAAAGTGTCCTTATTCTTAGGAGGTGTTTGATCAGGATTTTAGGAATGAAATATCATAATGCCCACAATTCATTTTCTAGTGTCCAAAAGCAGCAATAAATATAAAAACTAGAAAGTGAATGAAGAGATTGCTCAGCAGTTTAGAAGACTGGCTGCTCAGGACCTGAGTTCAGTTCTCAGCACACATATGGCAGCTATGAATCATATCTACCTCCAGTTCCAGGGGATCTGAGGCCCTCTTCTAGTCTCTGTGGGCATTGCACACACTTGATGCACTCACATACATGCAGCCAAAATATTCATACACATAAAATAAAAATAAACAAATATTTCTTTTTAAAATAGGTAAATTCTACATGTCAAAGGTTAAAAATGACTAAATCAAAATATTCTGCACACTGAAATTTTTCATAACAAAAGTATGGGGGGCGATTTTGACTGAGTTCATCTGTTTCTCACATCTCAGGTCCAGTTTCAGGACATTTCAAGATATAAAAGGAAATTTGAACACAAAAGTGAGATTTGTCATCCAAATCCAAGTAAGTGGAAGACATGGATCATCTTGGCTCTTATTTCTGGTACCGAAGTCTCTTGAATCACTACAATGAACGACTTCTTACAAGATATATATAGGATTGGATTTTACCTGCAAAAAGACAGAGCCCTGGAGGAGTCTGCTGGCATACAAAGGACAAAAATTCATACTCTGCCTGTTCAATGTAATTGTACCTCTCCTTCAATGTCTTGGTAAGACCAAACTGCAAAAGAAAACACCATCCCTCACCTCACCAGAAACACATGGTTTTCAAAAATATCTGGAAATGAAACTTCATTTCTATTATGAGGAAATATAACCACAATTGGGTCATTTTTAGGTCTCAAATGTAAATTGAAACTGCCTCTCTACATAAATTAAAAAATAATCTATTTAAGCCAAATGAATTATGTTCCTAGCAGTAAATAGCTCTTCCACACAGCAAAGATGGTTCTCAGAGTCCAAAGATTGAAGTTCTAGGAAGAAAGAGCTGTTATCAGGAGAGCAGCACCCATTTCTCTGAGGGGAACTTTACCTGAAAGACTGAAGTTGATAAATACTTAACAATCAACTATGTGTTTGCAACAATCTTCCAATAATGCCCTTCACTAACCTGATAATCTCTCTAGCAAGTCATCTGGCTGTTTGATAATCAGATTAGGATCTTCAGTCAAATGTTAAAATCAGAGTCAGTTATCAACAGGTCATCTCAATTATCTGGTCCTTTTCCGATGTCTAATCCTGTCCTTTTGAGTAGGTCCTGCTTTACTTAACACAATCTCCCATAAATGGCATAATGTACTTTATTATTGATTAGCACTCTTGTATATGTGTACCAAGCTTTCGGCCATAAATTGACTATTGTGAAGAGAGTCTTTGCTCTGAATGAAAAGGATAATATGTGGTGCTAATGCATGCTTTAAGATTAGAGTGCTTCAAGTACTGATCTCTATGTGATAATTACCCACTAGTGATGGCTCTTCACAATATGCTTGAAGCTTCTTTAATGCATTACTATAATATTACCTATGAGCTGATCCATAACTATACCATAAAAGTTTAACCAGTTTTTTAAACTAAACAAAACAATCAAGAATTTGGACATTAGGGGGCTGGAGAGATAACTCAGCCAATAAGAGTA
Organism: Nannospalax galili; assembly: GCF_000622305.1. Classification (NCBI taxonomy): domain Eukaryota; kingdom Metazoa; phylum Chordata; class Mammalia; order Rodentia; family Spalacidae; genus Nannospalax; species Nannospalax galili. The sequence continues at coordinate 889,837 of NW_008345699.1, read as the reverse complement.
CTGGGTCCTCTAACAGAAGACCCAGGTTCCTTTCCCAGTACCTATATGACAGCTAACAACCATAACTCCAGTTCCAGGGGATCTGATGTCCTCTTCTGAAAGAATTTGGACATTTACTTGTGTGCCTTTGTAATGTCATGTGAAAGTAACTAGAGAAATGACTGATTTCGCTTAGAAAAATTTTTATGAAATTGGGAAATTTTTAAATATTCTTTAGTGCTTTCAAAGTACTATGAGAAGATCATAAAACAATATCCATATATTTGTACAGTCAAATCTTTTCATGGCTCATAGGAAATTAATTTTAATATTTAATTTTTCAAGCCCAAGTTCAACAAATATAGCTCAAATTCTAGTATTTTAGAATACAGATTATATTTTTGATATTTTATATGGATTCATATATACATTTAGGGTATGTATTAAGAATATTAGAGAGA
>NW_008345699.1:872038-889296 GCF_000622305.1 Nannospalax galili | reverse complement strand
AAAAACCTTAATATTCAAGATGTCACATGCAATTCTTGGAAGAAATTCTTTCTGATTTAAAAAGTTTCTCATTTGGGGGAGAAAAATGATTGTTTTTAAATGTGCTTTACTTAAAAATACAAGGTATTTAAGTATATAATTATGGATTTGAACCAGAATCACCTCTGGTTAGTTCTATTGACCATGTACATAAATAAATGAGCTCCATGAACCTCAGTTTCTACCATCGTGAATGGAAATATTGAACCCTTTTATAATAAATAATTATAATTTACAGAACAAGATATTATTTACCTGGAACATAGTAAAGAAGTGAATTAAAAAGTGACTGTTTTGCTTCATAACAGCCAGATCAGTCTAATTAGTAAATGAGGCGCAATTCATAAAAAAGACCAACTAGAGACTGGGTGAGGTGACATGTGCCTTTAATCCCAGCACTCAGGAGGCAGAAGCAGGTAGATCCCTGTAAGACTGAGGCGAGCCTTGTCTGCATAGTCAGTTCCAGGCCTGCTGGGCCTGTAGGGAGACTTTGTCTCAGAAAAAAAAAAGTCCAACTAGAGCAGGATGCTCAGACAAAATGACAACTGGGCACTCTGTTCACATGCTGCTTAGTTATCAACTTGACACACCAGGATAGAGGAAGCCTCAGTTGTGGAATTTCCTCCATTGGGTAGGCCTGTGGACAAGTCAGTGGGCCATTTTCTTGATTGTTGAGTGATGGTGGGAGGGCCTAACCCACTGTGGATGGTGCCACCCCTGGGTAGGTGATCCTGTATTGTATTGTATAAGAAAGCAGGTTGAGCTCTGGCCAGGAGACCAAGTCAGTTAGCAGCATACCTCCATGGCCTGTGCTTCAGCACTGTGCTCCAGGTTCCTGCCCTGAGTTCATACCTTGGGCTCCCTCAGTGATGAACTGTGATTCAAGAGAAGCAAGATACAGTAAACCTTTTCCACCAAAGTTGGTATGGGTCAGAGTGTTTTGTCACAGCAATTGAAGGTAGACTAGAACAGAAATTGGTACCAGAGAGTGGGCTATTGCTGTGACAGGCCTCATCAAGGTTCTTAGGAGAGTTATGGAAGTGTTTTGAACTTTGGGCTAGAAAAATCATTGAGTGCTAAGAGTTTGTTGCTGTGGAGCTTGGAGCAGTAATTCTGAAAGAGTTGTACACAATGAGACCTGGCTTGTGAAGCTTCAAAGGGAAGCAGAGACTATCAGGATTATTTGTGTGATGTTTTGAATGGAGAATCTGTGGTTTCTGGTCAGCTGGGTCTGAAGAATCAGAGGTGACTAAGAAGAGATCAGAACCATTGAAGTAAAACCTTTACTGGAACAATTGATGCTGGTTAGCTGGGGCTGAAAAATCATCTGTGAATAACAAGAGACCATCATCATTGTGGCAAAATATCCTGGGAATATTTCCTCAGGGTCAGCACACAGATGCTATAGTCCAGAGGGGGCCCGAGCCTCCATCTCAAGCTGGAAGCAGGACTTGATAATGTGTAAGAGTCCCTTGCATGTTTCTGAGGTTGAAAGCACGAGGAGGTCGCAAAGAGCAGCTTGGGCTTAGCACCCTGAGAAGTCAAGAAAGGTCATTGGTGAAAGTACAACCTCAGTTGTAGGCAAGACCCTTGGGATTGAAAAGGTCACGGAGACAATCTGAGACTTTGCAACAAGAGAGGCCAGAAGAGTCCATTGGTGAACATGCAGCCTTAGTTTAGGTAGAGACTCCAATTTTTGTTTACACCAAGAGTAGCGGCAGGTGTGGGGAAGGGAGCTAGCCTGGACCTACAAGATGAACTGTGTGTGCTGTGGATGGCAGAACAAGAGAAGTGGAGCTGTTGAAACCCTTTGGAGTCCAGAAGATCATGAGTCAGCAGATGTTCAGTCTTGAGCTACTCACTGGATTTACATTTCACTAAAGTGTGCCCAATTCTTCCATTTTGAAATAAGACAGTATTTAAATAGTTTTGGATTTTACAGGAGTTCACAGTTAATAAACGTTTTTTAAGTCTTTTGACCTTTAAAATGTTTGAGTTTTCTAAGAATTGAGGTACTTTTAGAGTTGTACAGTTTTATGTTGTGATATTAACATCATACCTTGGGGATAATAAATGGAAATCTGTGGTTTAATAATGGGTTTGCTTGTCAAACTGACAAGGGGTCAACTCTGCTGAACAGCTTTAGTTGTCAGCTTGATATACCTGGATAGAGGGAATCTCAGTTGGTAGATTTCCTCCATAGAACTGGCCCATGGCCATGTCTATGGGACGTTTTCTTGATTGTTGAGTGATGTGGGAAGGCCCAGCCTACTGTGGGTGGTGCTACTCCTGGGCAGGTGTTCCTGTATTGTATAAGAAAGCAGACTGAGCTAGGGCCAGTGGAGCAACCCAGTAAGCAGCACTCCTCCATGGCCTGTGCTTCAGCTCCTCCCTCCAGGTTCCTACAGTGAGTTCCTAGCTTGGGCGGGACGTTTTCTTGATTGTTGAGTGATGTGGGAAGGCCCAGCCTACTGTGGGTGGTGCTACTCCTGGGCAGGTGTTCCTGTATTGTATAAGAAAGCAGACTGAGCTAGGGCCAGTGGAGCAACCCAGTAAGCAGCACTCTTCCATGGCCTGTGCTTCAGCTCCTCCCTCCAGGTTCCTGCAGTGAGTTCCTAGCTTGGGGTCCCTCAGTGATAAAGTGAGACTCAGGAGATGGAAGGTAAGTAACACCTTTCCTTCCCAAGTTGGTATTAGTCAGAGTGTTTTGTCACAGTAATTGAAGGCAACTAGAGCACATGCATTTAGAAAAATAAGAATTATTGGGTTTTCCTTATTAAGACCATCTGCTACTAATTATTAAACTATACCAATGAACAGAATTAAATTAGCTTTATGAAAGATCTTGTCAGCATAAACCCAGCAGTTCTTGCTCTTTTTTTTTTTTTTTTTGACTATGTAACAACACATTTGTTTGGAAGAAAGTGCATTGAAATTTAAGTTGAAATTAAAAATAACCTTTTCTGAAGGTTGTTTGGAATGTAAAACTAACATAAAGTGGACATAATGATTTAATGCTGTGGTTAGTGTAGATATACAGAGGTTACTTTAAATAGGCATGGAGATGCCAGGAAAATAAATATCACTGGAAGACAGTGTTTCTTTAATGGTGTTTTAATAGAATTTCTTATGTCCTTATTTTCAGCAATTAAAAATTGTAAATATCTTCATGTAAGAAGAGGATGAGTCATGACATTAAAAAACCATAAAGAGATATTGAAGGAAGCTAAAAACCTTGTAATAGGTTTTCTATATCTAAAACTCTCCATATAAATGATGCTAAGATAGAAGTAAACATATTACTGGAAACTTTCTATAAAATAAAAATGGTTTCTCAAAAAAATGATACATTTTTCCCCTGCTCAGAAAACCTGAGTCCATGTGTGTAACCACAAATCTGGATGTGTACCCTCAGCAGGGTTATTCAGACTTTATTAGAGTGCTGACAAGTTCCTAGATCATGAGAATCTCAGGAACAATGTAACAGAATGAAAAACTAAAATTATCCCCTTTTGCTGGTTATAAATTGAATACAAACAAACCCAAGAGACCAACTTTTCTCAAACCTAGCAAGGGAATAGTTAAGGTGGTCAACTCAATTATAAGATAAATTTTACCTACTCAAGAAAAAGTAGCAAAGCAAATAGAAAACTATTAATTTTTAAAATGACAAATAATGAGGCTGGAGAGATGGCTCAGGGATTAAAAGCACAGGCTGCTCTTCCAGGGAATCTGGGGTTGGTTCCTAGCACCCACATGACAGTTATCGGTTGTCTATAACTCCAGTTCCAGGAGATCCAACTCCCTCTTCTGATCTCTGTGGGTATTGCACAGTATGGGCACACTTATATACAGGCAATGCATTCATACACGTTACATAAAAATAATAAATAAAATATTTTTAAATTACTAAAAAATGACAATAATAGTGTTTTAAATACATATATGTTCTAGGGGAATATTTTTTCTAGTTATAAAAAAGAATGTAAAATTTCTCAACAAAATAGTTCCAAATCACATTCAGACACACATTAAAATGATGATCCACCATGATGAAGTCAGCTTTATTCCAGAGACGCAGGCATGGTTCAATATATGTAGTCAATGAGTGTCATAAGTCTTAAAAATGAAGTTAAAGACAAAAAATAACATGATCATCTCCATAGATGCATGAAAGACCTTTGAAAAAATCCAACATGCATTCATATTAAATGTCCGAGAGAGAACTAGACTGCAGAGCACATACCTCAACATAATTAAAGATATATGCAATAAATGCATGGCCAGCATCATTTTGAATGGAGAAAAACTGGAACTATTTCCATTAAAATCAAGAACCAAACAGGGCTTTCTATCTCCACTATTTTTACTCCTTTTTAAATATAGTTCTTGAAACTCTTGCTAGAGCAATAAGACAAGAGAAGGAAATTCAAAAGGACTAATTGGAAAAGAAGAGGTCAAATTATCCCTACTTGCAGATGATATGATATTATATATGAGATCCCTAAAATTCCACCAGAAAATTCTAAAAATGTGTAACACCTTCAGCAGTGGCAGGAAACAAACCAATTCAGAAAAATACAAATAACAAGCATTCAAAGAATAATGTCAAAGTAAATTTCCATTCACAATAAAACTATATATAGGGATAAACCTAATCAAAGATGGTAAAGATCTCTACAATGAAAAAATTAAATCTTTGAAGAATGAGACTGAGGAAGACACAAGGAGATGGAAATACCATGGGTGTTCATGAATTAGTAGAATTAATAATGTGAAAATTACCATTCCTACCAAAAGGAATTACAGACTCAGTGCAATCCCAATCAAAATCCCAGTGACATTCTTCACTGAAAGAGAAAAATCCAGCCTAAAATTTATATGGAAACAGAAAAGATCCCAGATAGCCAAAACAATCTTGAGCACAAGAGCAGGGTGGAAGAACCACCGTACCATACCTCCAGCTATGTAACAAAGCCATAGTCATAAAAACAACATGGTATTGGCACAAAAACAGGCTTGTAGATCAGTAGAACAAAATAGAAGACTCAAACACAAGTGCCCAGAATTACAGCCACCTGATATTTAACAAAAGTGTCAAGAAAATGTGCTGAAGGAAAGACAGCTTCTTCAAAAAATGCTGCTGGCAAAATTGTATCTCCATGTGTAGAAGAATAAAGTGAGACCCATACCTATCACTCTGCACAAAAGTCAACTCCAGATGGATCAGACCTCAATGTGAAGTTGGAAATGCTGAACCGTTAGAAGAAAAACATATTCAGTACCTATAAGATAAAGGTTTAAGGAAAACTTTCTAAATTGGCTGTCAGTTGATCAGGAATTAAGATCAACAATTGACAAAAGCAACACCATTAAACTAAAAAAGATTCTGTGCAGCATAGGAAACAACCAATTGATTAAGTAGGAATCCCACAGAATGTGAGAAAAGCTTCACCAAGTACACATCTGATAGAAGTTTAATACTCAGAACATACAAAGTACTCAGAAACACGAAAGAAAACAAATGACTCAATTTAAAAATGCGCAATGGGGGCTGGAGAGATGGCTCAGCAGTTAAGAGCACTGACTGCTCTTGCAGAGGACCCGGGTTCTATTCCGAGCACCCACATGGCAGCTATGAACCGTCCTTAACTGCAGTTCCAGAGGAATCCAAAGCCCTCTTCTGACCTCCGTGGCATTGCACGACACTGGTGCACTCACATACATGCAGGCAATACACTCATACACATAAATTTTTTTTTTAATGTGGAATGGATTTGAACAGAGAGCTCTCAAAAGAGATAACAATGACTAGAAAAAACCTTAAAAGTGTTTGACATCCTTAGTAACTGAATATTTTTTATATTTTATTTATTACTTTTATGTGTATGCATGTATTTCCTGCTTGTACATAAGTGCACCCATGTCATGTCATGCAATGCCCACGGAGGACAAAAGAGGCTGTCGGATCCCCTGGAACTGGAGTTATGGACAGTTGTTAACTGGCATGTGGGTGCTGGGATTTGAACCTGGGTCTTCTGCAAGAACACCCAGTGTTCTTAACCGCTGAGCCAACTCTCCAGTCTCCAGTAATTTAATAATTTAAAAAATGTAAATCAAAACTCTCTTCAGATTGCATCTAACCCCAATTAGAAAGGCTGAAATCAAGAGAACAAATGGCGCTAAATGCTGGTGCAGATGAAGGGAAAGGGGAATGTCATTTGCTGTTGTTGGGATTGCAAACTGGTACAGCCACCTTGGAAAGCAGTGTGGAGAACAATTAAAATCCAAAAATAAATCTACTGTGTGATCTTGTTATAAGCTCTTTGGCATATACACAGTGGACACATCCTACTGCAGAGATATTGTGCATCCATGTTTGTTGCTGCTCTTTTCACAGTAGCTAAGAAATGGAAAGATTATCTATGTTCCTCAAGTGATGAATGTATAAGGAAAATGTGGTACATTTCCACAAAGGGGTTCTTCTCGACATTAACGAGAAATGAAATCATGAGATTTGCAGGTAAATGGATGCCAGATAGGAGATACCATCTTTTTGACAGCAGACCCCAATCTTATCTAAAGGAATATTGACGACATATTGCTGCTAGATGAGGAACAGCTGACTTTCCTAAAACAAAGGCCTCTAGATAGGCTGACTAGATTCACCAGATGGACAAGTAGTGGGGAACAGCTGGGGGTGCTGACAACATAGCAGACAGTAGCAGGGATAAGAGAGTATAACAGCTCTAGTGGTGGGGGGAGGCTACAGGAGGGTGCCAACTGGGAAGTGAGTGTATAGTTGAACTGGGAAGTGGGTGTATAATTGAATAAGATGGTTTGGGATGTTCTGTGTAATATACACACAGAGAAAAAAAGTCAACATATTAAAAAATGTATTTGAGGAGGAAGCATAAAAGTTTATGTCATGTTAATTAATAGAGGTGATGAACATTGCCATTGAAATCTTACCAATGACTTTATACACATACACAGGCACCAAGGATACGAGTGGAAACAATTATGACTAGTAATAATCAGATACGTACAGACTAGAGATGCATGCGCCAACATCTCAGTGTTAGTAGCAAAAACAATGAGTCTTTCTGTAAGAAACTATATTTTAGAATGATGGAGATCTTTTGTGAGGGGGTTAAAAACTCATTCAGTTTTATGTCTTACAGGGCTTATGCTGAGTTTAGTATTGTATAACTGTATTGATTCAACAGCGAACCTAGAAATTTTATAGCCACTTTTGAAGGAGCTGTGTCTTTGCTCTGGAAATTGTTATTGGGCATGTTAAAGCTGTAATGATATGCTTCTTCTAAAAATAATACTAAAAAATGTAGGAAATAGCATATCTTGAAATGGAGATTTTCTGTAAAGGATAAAAACTCATTCAACTTTATATCCTAGAGAGTTTATACTGAGTTCAGTATTTTATAACTGTAATATTGACATATTTCTCACACTTGTTAGACTAGGTGCTATCAGACAGCCAGCGTTGGAGAGGATGTGGGGAAAGAAGAAAACCATGTGCACTGTTAGTGAGATTATAAAAAAAAATGTTTGAAATTAAAAAATGAAGCTGTTATGACTTCATATCCATATTCAGGTGCCAAGGAACCAAGTGTAACTGACTGTGACTAGTAATAATCAGATATATAGAGATTAGAGACACATGTGCAAACATTTGAATGTTAGTAGCATTAAAAATGAGTCTTTTTCTGTATAAAATTATATTTTAATAATGAAATGGAGATCTTTTTTAAAGGTTAAAACCTCATTTAATTTTATGTCTTAAAGGGTTTATTTATACTGAGTACAGTATTTTATAAATGTATTAATTCAACTGTAAACCTAAAAATTTACAGCGAATCTTGAAACAGATGCATCTTAGCTCTGGAAATTGTTATTGAATATGTCAATGCTGTTTTCATGAAAGGCTTCTTCTAATTATATGGTTATTAAATAAATAATTTTTTTAAAAAGTTGTTATACTAAGTGAATTAATAGACACAGTAAAAATAAGTGATGTTTGTTCTCCCTTATTTGTGGATATTAAATCCAAATCCTGTATGTAGTACACATCATTATGTAACTGCAGGATCCACACAGTGTAGTTAGGGGATGCGATCTAAATACCATCAAATTTCATTGTATGAAAATTGCAAATATTCCATAAAAATATTAAAAATTCTTGTCCTTATGATTTTGCCTTGTCTATAATATGTCATAGCATTTATAACCTTTGGATTCTATCTTCTATTACTTAATCTAGTGCATACATGAGTAAAACTAGTACTGGAGTTATAAAAAATTATACTTGTAATCCCTGATACAGTTAAGAGATTTCAAAATGGAAAATGCATAGTCAATTGCAAAAGGTAACTACAACAACAATAATCATATATAGGGAAGCTAAACATACTTCTGGCCAAATAATATAGTTATCATTTACTCTGAGAAATGAAGAATGGGTTGGAATTATCAAAATACTAGAAAAATAGAGAATCTGTCCTAATTTAGACAAACATAGAAAAAAACAAAAATTTAATATCAAAACATATTTAGAAATAGACCCAGATAAATATAAGTAAATACTCTTTCATTAAGACTTGAAAGCTATATGATAGTGAAAATATTCAGCAAACAGCGTTTAAACATTTTTGAACAACCAGGTAGCCACATTAAGATGAAAAAGGATCTAGGCACAAATCTTAGCTACTTGTCAATATTAACTCAACTGGATTAATGATTTAAGCATAAAATGCAAAATAGTAAAATTTCAAAACTACAGCATAGGAGAAATTTGAGATAACTTTAAAAAGAATGATGACCTTTTACAAAAACTATGGAAGCAAAAATTGAAAAGAGGGACTTTGTTAAAATTAATAGCTGCTCTGATGGGTTGAGGACAGGGACAGAGTTCTTGCTTGGTATAGAAGGGGCTTGGGTTAGATTCCCAGTAGGGAAGGAGAAAATTCTGCAACAGTAACTGTGAAGAGAATTCACCAACTGAGAAGATAGTTAGAAAAAGTATAGGATGTATGATTTTCTTCAAATGTATACAAAAAACTATAAAATAATATAACAAGACAAAGGTTGCTAAACAGAATAGGCACCTCTCAAAGAAAAATCAGAATTGGAAACAAAAGCATCTGGGTAGATATAAGCAGCTTTTCAATGGAGTATGAAAATTAAAGCAATGGCATGTAACTAGAATGACCAAAATGAAGAAGGCCAGCAGCATTATTGACCTGGATAGTAGCAGGAGTTCTTGATCATTGTTGGTAGGACTACAAAAAATGATGCAGCTACTTAGGGGGACCGTTTGATAGACACTTATGAAAGAAATCACATTTTTTTTTTACCTCACGACCCATCAATTGTGCTCTTATATTAATTATCAAATTATTTAAAAACTTAGGTGCATACAACTCTTAATATGCATGTGTATGGCATTTTATTTATGATTTTCAGTACTAAGGAGCACCTGAGATGTCTTCTAGCAGATGAATGGATTAATCGTGACATATCCAGTGGAATTATTTTGAACATAACTTAAAAGGAAATGAGCTATCAAGGCATAAAAGATGGGCCAAAATCTTATTAAGTGATAGAAATACACCACAGAAAACAACCTAACATACCAGAAAAGGTAAAGCTGGAGAGAGCAAAATATCACTGGTTGCCAATCATTGGAAGGATAGAGGAATCGAAAGGTGAAGCACAGAGGGTATTTAGGAGAGAAAAACTATTCTGCAATGCAGAAAAACTATTCTATAGTTCTGGAAAGCAGATGCTATTATGTGTCTGTTATCATGATATAACCCTAAACCCTGGAGTTTGGAAGAAGATGATGTGTCAGTGTACGTTCATCAATGAAGAGTAGTGTGGAGGCGGACTGGGGTAAGCTATATGAGTTTTTCCCAGGGAGTGCCTGGTAATTCTTACTCCTGTACAATTTTGTTGTGTAGCTAAAAATGTTCTGAAACCAAAAGTCTATTTATAAAAAGAAACTGCATTTAAAATAATAAAATGAGAAAGTACAAGTCTTTAAGTTAAATGATAAACAGAAAAATAAACTTTAGCAAGGAAAATTGTGCATTTCTTTGGAAAGATCAAATAAAACAAGACTACAAAGACATAAAATAATACGTCACAATGATTTAATGAGAAATGGCTTTGAAATGGCTAAGAATAAGAAAATACATTGTTTTCATCTCATAAGTATTTCTTGAGCAAAATAGTATATCAAGAGCTCATTTTTAAAAATTTATTTAAAGACACGTGAATCTTGCTGATTTCTGTGTAACAAGAAAAAAGATAATATAAAAATTTACAATATATATGAAAAGGAAAATAAGTATGCTAACACAGAGAGATTAAAATACTAAATAAGAATGTAAAGGGCTTCATAAAAAGTTGAGCAAGTCATTTTAATGGAAAAGTATCTCTTACAGAGGGAACATAAATGAAGAATGAGATAAGATCCGTATATCATATTAGGAAAAATAGAATGAGGCACAGACATCCGAAAGAGGCATAGTTGAAGACCCACACACCATCGTGCTTTTACCTGATGCCGGTGGAAGAGTGGAGAGTTTCATCTCTGAGGAAAACTGTCTGGAAGAGCTACCTCATTGGCCCATCAAAAAATCTTTAATCCAGGAACCAACAGCCCTTTTGTGATCCTGAGGGTGCAACCAAGTGACTGATGCTTGTTAAGCAAGCACTCTACCAAGTGAGCTATATCCACAGTCTCAAGCTGATCTTTAATTTTCAAGCTCCCTGCCTTAGTCTCTTGAGTGCTAGGATTACAGTTTCTGGCTCATTGTGTTTCTTTAGACTGTATATTCTAGTGCCACCTACCTCTCCTAAATTCATGTTACTTCCCTGCGTCTGCTCTTCCACTATTACCGACAAATGCAGAGCAAGTTCACAAAAACAGATTCAGGTGAATTGTGTGTAGGGTCCACACTGGAGGCTCTAAATGGCACTGATTACATGGTAGTGTCATCAGCATTGTACAGCTGTCCAGTAGTCAGTGTAGTATAGCTGTTCTAATTCAGATAGAAAGAGAGCGGGGTTCATCTAAATATGGCACTTGGTTTAGTTTTATTTCTCTAGCACACGTGACAAAAAGAGAAAGAATTTACTCTTAACGATATGTCAATAAAGTAATTAAAAGAGAAGTCACGGCATATGTTTGCTGTGAGTCAGGCGGAGCTAATGAGAAAGCATGAATGAATAAAGAGAGAATGGCTTTGTGTGGGAGCTAGTAGCACTCCTAAGAGTCAAGGAGGAGTTGCCGGCTAGGTATTGTGTTAGACTATTATAGAAGCACAAAAGCAGGACTGTGTTAATTATTCTGTAGCTGCCTATTTCCTTTGCAGATGGTGTGAGATCAGGTCACATATCTGGCAGGCCGTATTACATCACTAGATCCTGAGTCTGAGTACAAAACACTTTTGGTTTCTCATGCATTTTCAAAAAGCTTCAATAAGGATAAATCCTGAGTTCTGACTGTGGTGTTAGTTGGTGTAAACTTTCCAGAAAGTTTATGCTTATTAAAGAAGAGATGGAGGCCAGGTGTGGTGGTATACACCTTTAATCCCAGGACTTGGGAGGCAGAGGCAAGCGAATTTCTGTGAGTTTGAGATCAACCTGGTCTACATAGCAAGTTCCGGGCCAGCTGGAGCTACAGGGAGACTGTCTCAAAAAGACCAAAAAAAGAAAAAGATCAAAAAAAGAAGAGATGAAGATCCTCAAAGATCCTCAAATCCCATATTGTTGGAAGGATTATCCGTAAGAAACAAAGTCTCTTGGGACAATTGTACAATATAGAGTCTGGCATTTTGTGAAGCAAAGATCAAAATCATACAGGAATTCTTGACAGTGTCTAAGAGGCCATTTGGTGTCAAAAACTTGTAGTAGATAGAAAGCCAAGTAATATCTGCACCAAAATAGTGACTGCATTTTCCGTGAAATAGAGAAATGTATCCTACACAGGATAACACACTGTAGTATGAGAGAATATTAAAGTTTTAAATATCCTTCCAGAAGAAATTTGATAAGTATAGGGATTACAATATAACTAATAAACAGAATTAATCACTATGTAAATGTTTGTTAAGTTTCAAATGGCTTTCACTAAAGTGAGGTCATCTAGTTGAAGTAAAAAATTGCTGAAAGGTAGAAATTTAATGGAATCTGAAGATCCTTTTACTCTGAGTGGAAGAGTCATATCTTTGAGAGAATCAGTTCAATGAAAACTTCTACATATAGATATTGATTTGGGAACAATGGAGATATTCCTAAGAAAGCTCAGCAACACATTGTCGTATGTGACTGTGGAAATCAAAATCATGCTCATTTAGACCCTGTGCATGCTTTAGACAAAATACTTGCCATGTGTCATTTTTTAGGAATACCACAGTGATAACACATAAGCAAAGCAGCTACCTAATACTGTTTTATCATATTCAATAACTTTTCAATTACATCTTGGTTAAAAAAAATCAAAATTTAAAAGGAAACTTAGACTCCCGTTCAAACTCAGATTTTTTTTTTTTATATCCCTGAATGAATGAACCTATTTTTATTAATACTGCTTCACTCAAGCTGGATACTTCCTTCTCCAGAACCTGGAATGTATGTTTAAACATACTCTTATTTTAACTGCCAACTAGTTGTGAGTGTACATAGTTGAGAGCACCTTTCAAAAAAGGCTCAGGTAGGCATATAACCTGACAAGTGCAGATGAAGAAGGATGAGTGATTATGTGGATGGAGAGTTCAGCCACTTCCACTATACTGTATGTGAAGACTAACCCCTCCTCCCAAGTTCTGTCACTGGTATTATATTGTAATATATAAAATCCCATTGCCATTTTAAATTTCTATTGCTTTCTTTTAGTCTTAATTCTTATACTTTTCATATCATATTCTATTCATTATTGAGATTTTAAGATTGCACATCATTTTTGTTTCTTCTGTTTTACCCAAATAAGGAAAATTGATATTCTGTATTTCACTCAGTCCTGTTCTCAGTTATGTTTGAATATTTTATCTTGAAAGTCAAAAGTAGGATGTTCCCAGATTCACAATCCCTAGGGATCTTTTGTTCTTGCCTGCACTCTGCTACAGTTACACAGGCTATTCAATCTCATTTCTTTCTCTAAAAGTCTTTGTAAGTGGCTGTGATATTAATTTAAATTTTCTTCAATAGATTTTTGTCCTAAATAAATAATTGAAAACTGCATGGGGTTTTACTACCAACTGACCTCCTCCTGTGCAAAAGAAAATACCACATTCCATTCTGCAGTTCTAATACAACTAGCTGACAAAGATCATTGTCTAAGATTTTAAAACTATGATTGAATTACAAATGCATATGTTTGAAAAAACCTCACTAGTAGGGGGTCAGCTTCCTTTCACTTGTGGCTTTTCTGTATTTTTTTTTTCCACTACATATTTCCTTTTAAGAAAAATTCAGTAAAAATTTCTCTCCAAAAGTTCTGGTTTTTTTCTCCCTTCTAGCATTAACTTAATTTACTAAAACATTGAAAATGCCAACATATATTAATAAACTAAGATACAAAAATTGTACCAGTATTTAAACCATTTTTGTAGATGTCTACACTTTCAACATCATGTTAAGATTCAGAATGGGGAAATTAGAATTTGATAATTGAAAAGCAAAATTAAAAGCAATGGCAGGCAAATTAAGATCTTTGTGACTGTTAACTGTCTTAACAGACATTTCTCTGTTACCCAGAGGCATATTTTTAATTGATCATTCGGTGAAGTAAAATGTATAAATTCCTCAGTTCATTTTCCTGTTGCTGTGACAAAAACAGCTTAGAGAGTAGAAAGGGTTTATTGTAGCTCACAATTCTGTGTTACACTTCATCAAGGCAGGGATGTAAAACTAGTCACATCCACAGTTGATGTGGGATGTTTGTGCTCAACTCTTCTTCTCCATTCTTATACATTCAGGATCCCCTGTTAGGGAATGGTGCTACCCACAGTGGGCAGGTCTTCCCACCTCCATTAACATAATCAAGATAATTCTCCTCATGCACACATGCCCACAGGACCACCTGATCTAGATAGTCCCACATTAAAACTCTGTCCCAGAGGATTCGGTATTCTGTTAAGCTGACAATTAAAAATACTAATACAATATAAATTTGTTTTGAGATTTCTGTTATGTCTATGGTATTTCTCTGGTGAAAACCTAAGCATGTCTATTTAGTGACATCATCTCATCATCTCATAGTGATCTAAATAATCTTTCTTTAATTTCTTATAATGATTCCTAGTCAAAGGATGAGGAAAAACACTCAGAATACCAATAATTAGTATGCCCCATTTTACAAGGATGAAAAAAAAAAGAAGCAGCAAATGGGAAGTTTAACTTCATGCTCTTTTCTCCTCTGTAATACTGAGCTGACAGAATGTAAGAAGAAAGGACCTATCTTAGTGCATTAGTTAATTGAGTGTTGTCTGGCAGTTCTTATCGTAAGACTGGTGAAAAATGCTTCCTCTGGTAACTTTAAACTCATTTTTATAATTAGCATTTAGTTGTATTGTAAAGATGAAATCAGCTTCTTTTTGTCTGCCAACACCAATTTTCAGGTCAGCAGTAGAACTGTGTCCTTTGCGTTAAACCCTGCCACACGATTGTCATGTTGTAATAACTTAGAGAAATTATCATTTTATCCAAAAAACATTTAACTTTTTCCTGAATCTGATATTATTTAGCTCTCAGTTTAAAAATCTAATTCTTCACTTATAATAAAGATACAGTACTTAGGATGACAGGATAAAGTTTGTTAATTGTAAATAATTATTCTCTGGAAACATGAAAGCAATAGCTTTTCAATCACATTTATATTATAATGAACATAAGATACAAATTACCTTTAAAATAATGAAACTGTAATGTCAATTTAAAATATTCTTTCAGAGGGGATTTCAGCAACCTTAGTGATTCCACTACATTTATTCCATATTGAATTCAATATTAATTCAATATTCTCTAATTCAGTATTAATTATGGTTATTATAAAAAAGGTGTAACATTTGATGTAAATATTTTCCTTTTATGAATTTAATCACCCAAACCTGAAAACATGATGGTTAATTACATTTGTTACTTTTTAATGTAGTAGTGGGGATAGAACCATGTTTTGTACTTGCCACATAAGCAAGCACTCTACCATGGAATTATATACCCACTACTGAGTTATATCCCCCAAACAAGAATAATTTCCCCTTATATTTTTGATCTATCAAGTCACTTACATTAAAAAATTAAACAAGAAGTGATAAGCACACCATGAAATTTTCAAGATAAACATTACAGTACTTAGAGCATTCAAAACCCCAAGGAATACAGTTGCAAGAACTGTTAACTGCTCAGTTTTTGTGATTACCCTTCTGATAGACGTGCAAAAGTAACAGCAGGAGGCAAATACCCAGAGAAGTCTAAAATTCAGAGGAGAAAATGAAAAATACGTGATTATGTAGGTAAACCCAAGGAAAACTATTTTAAGCATAATAATCGATCTATATTAGTTAGTTTTCTCATTACTGTGATCAAATACTTGACAAAACAACTTAAGTCAGGATGAGTTTAATCAAATCACAGTTTGAGAGGATAGTTCATGATGGAGAAAATAAGCATCCTCAGTCAGGCAGAGAAGAGCAATGAACAGTGGGTCTCAGCATGTTTTCTCCTTTTCTAACAATCTAGGACCTCAACACATGGAATGGTGCTGCCCATGCCTAGGGTGGTTCCCGACCTCAGCTAACTCAATCTAAAAACTCCCTCACAGCCATACCCACAGGTTTGTATCCTAAGTAGTCTACGTCCTATCATGTTGACAATATCAACCATCACACTAAAGGTAGAACGACAAAACTCACATTATCTCATTCATGTGTAGAATAAAAAAATGTGGAATGTAAAGTATAGAATGATCATTGACAGCAGCTGGAGACTGAAAGTGGACAGAGGCTGGGAAAAAATGCACAAAGTCTGGTTAGATAGGATGAGCATCCTGTAAGAAAAAAAAAAATTCAAAAAGAAAAGGTACCTTATTTATTCATTCTTAAACAATACCCCAAAGCAAGGCAGAAGAAAAAACAGAAAAGCTTCCAAAAAAGTCTATTTCTTAGAACTGGAAAATAGTTGTATAACTCCTACACAGAAAAGTTAGGAAAATATGCCAATTTGGTGAGTATTTGTCAAACATGGGATTCCATCAAAGGCAGACCGTTTTACTCGCCGTTCTAAGCACCTGGGTATCTCAAAGCAGAGTTCTTTCAGAGCTGAGCAGTAGAATGCCACACCAAATCAACAATGAGATAAAGTTGTCTATTTTTTTAATGGACCAAACAAAACTGTCAAAACAACCTGCTTCCTCTTCAAAATTGTTATGAGTCATAAAAACAATTGCATAGGTTTCTAAAGTATTCATTCAGGAAAATGACACAGTCATGTAGTAACTATTCCAAAGCATCAGGGAAGAAAAATAGAAGCATTTAAAGATAACACGAGTACATACTGTCTCCCAAATGGTCACAGGACAAAATACAAAAATATACAAAAGAATTTTTCATTCAGTTCATAGAATTCAGCACTCAAATAAAAATATTACTAGCCAAAATTAGTTTTCTCAGAAAACTCAGAATGTCTCAATATTGGAAATATTTAATGTTTCACTATATTCCTAAGTCAGTGTATAGAAGAATCTATAATGTAATATTATGTCTGCTAAAAAATGACTTTCTGAGGCTGGGCATGGTATCACATGCCTTTAATCCCAGCCCTTAACAGGCAGAGGCAGGCAGATCTCTGTGAGATGGAGGTCCCTCTGGTCTACATGCTGAGTTCTGGGACAGCTGGGGCTGCAGTAAGACTCTGTCCCAAAAAGACAGCCCCCTACACACACACAGAGACAGAGACAGAGACAGAGACAGAGAGACTCTCAATGAAAATATCTGAAACCTACAAGTGTAGTTATTTTAGCTAAACCAAAGCACAGTCAAACAATTAAATACTGATCAGTTAATACAATAAAAATGCTTTATTCTTTGTATTTTGCAATGTATATTATTGAGCAAGGAAAATAGAGCAGAACAATATACATGTTTATAAACATAACCGTGTGTGCATATTACATGTATGTGTAGAAAAACATGCAG
>NW_008345699.1:867759-871787 GCF_000622305.1 Nannospalax galili | reverse complement strand
AAAAAAAAAAAACTCATTTAAGATGCAACATGGTTGGGAAACAGTCATTGAGAACATTTCATTGTTTATTCTACCCTAACTTTTAGTTCTTAGTGTGTGTAGAAAGAGCCTGAATTCCATATTCAAAAATAAATTATTCACAAGGCTTATGGGAAATTAAAGATTTCTTGTAGTGGCAAGAAAGAGCATGGTGTGCTCATCCATAGGCAGTGGACACAGTGAAGATAAGAAATAAAAGGAAGCAGAAGAGGGTTAAAAGGCTTCACTTACATCCACATCCCAGTGATGCCTCCAAGGAGCTTCTTTGAAATTCTCTACTTGAAGCAATCCTCATTTCCTCTGAAACACAAAGCACTTTGTACCCTTGCCCTATACTTTACATAGCACACTAGAGAAATTAATTCACACGTTTAATCTGTCACACCTTAGAATCTGCCTCGTGCTGTTAGGTTAGGAACTCTTCGTTTCTCTGGAAGTTGTTTCAGACATTTCTCCCTGTATTACCTGCTAACCTTTTCCTTTACTGATTCTCGCCCATGAATCTCGTCATTCTGCCCCATTCTGCATTCAGAATGTTTTCTCCAGGCCATTGCCTGTCAGGGAGGAAGTCATATGGGTCATGCCTTACACTGCTGACAACAAGCCTCTGAGGTAGCCATATTCTGCTGCCGAGAAGCCTCAGGATGAAAGGAGTGACTTGTGCAAATAAAATCAAGTAGACCCAAGGGTCAACCTCAGGTAGCCTCAAGACCATACAGTTTATTCTTGCAAACTTAACCTCTGTGTCATATTGTTGCCCAGAACTTAATATCAATATTAACATATTAGCACCTAGACTTCAGATGTCAAAAAACTAATTATTATTTCTAATTTCAATTGTCTTTGGGCATTTTCCCCTTGTGATGATGTTATTCCTTCTCTGACTATAATCGGACCTCGATAATTGTATTTCTAATATTAGTCTAAGCTTTGAGCAATAAAAATTTGCATGGAACTAGTGTACTTAGCTTTGACTTTTATCACACAGCTGATCTAGAAATGATTTAGGACACTGTTACTCTCAAATTTTCCTAAAATAATTCAATTATGATACAATGAAGTATGATGGTTCAATATCTTCATTCATTAAAAAATTAAAAGAAGATTCTGGTATTGCAGTTTTATCTAGTTTAATAAAAGTTAAGTTTATATTAAAGCAGGCTCAAAAAATATCACATAATCTTCCCTTTCTCGTGTATGTCATTATTGCAAGTTCAATAATAAAATAATTAGTTTTCAAATATTCAAAAATTAGTCTTGCTACTTTTATCTATAATCTAATAGCCAATGTTGGGAAAGAATTTCATTAGTCTAAAACAGTGCAAAAACAGTGCAATCTGATCCTGTTCACCTAAAAAGAGAAGACAAATTTATTTTATTTTTTTAATATATTTCTTTTTATTTGTAGAAGAAGCATTTCATTACAGCTTTAACATACTCAATAATAATTTCCAGAGCAAAGATACATCTCTTTCAAAAGTGGCTACAAAAATTTTAGGTTCACAGCTGAATTAATACAGATAGACAATATTGAACTCAGTATAAACCCTGTAAGACATAAAATTGAATGAGTTTTTAACCTTTAAAAAAGATTTCCATTTCATTTTAAAATATACTGTTTCTTACAGAAGTACTCATTGTTTTTGCTAATAACACTTAGATGTTGGCACGTGTGTCTCTAATATGTATGTATTTAATTATTACTAGTCATGGTCGGTTGTACTCAGATCCTTGGCACCTGTGTATGGATTGGAGGAAACATACCATGTTCAGCAAATGGTGCTGGAAAAACTGGCTCTCCACCTGTAGAAGAATGAAACTAAACCCCTATCTTTCACCTTGCACAAAAGTCAATTCCAAATGGATCAAAGACCTCAATATAAAGCCCGAAACTCTGAAACTCTTAGAAGAAAACATTGGCAAAAAACTACAAGATATAGGTGTAGGAAAAGATTTCCTAAACCAGACATCAACAGCCCTGGAAACAAGGGCAAGAATTAACAAATAGGACCTCATTAAACTAAAAAGCTTCTGTACATGAAAGGAGGCAACCAGGGAAATGAAGAGAAAACCCACAGAATGGGAGAAAATCTTCAGTGACACATCTGATAGAGAACAGGTGTGTTGTGGATGAGGCACTGAAGTGAACTTGTGCTTGAGATCTCCACTTGTGCCTTGGCCATAGCCTTGAGAAGGGCTTTTCCCAGAATCCGTTTCATTTCCATCCTGGGCTCAAGAAAACAAAACAAAACAAAACCACACAAAAGGATGGAACAGAGCTGAGCTACGACAAGAACCCATTCTAATCGAAGCCCTAGCCTAAAGCAGAAGAGCTCAGCTACCCTAGCTTGGATCAGACACCCTGCAACTGACCTAGACATCGGGAGGAAGTGCTCAGTTTTCTACAAACTGAGCGGTGCCATGATTTCCATGATGCGGGCAGCAGGCATTTTCCTATCCACCAAATCATTCAGCATGCAGGAAATATCTATAGAACAGAGAGCGGAACTAGACAAAATTTATTTTATTTTATTTTATTTTATTTATTTTAGAGACCGGGTCTTACTATGCATCCCCAACTGTCCTGGAACTTACTATGTGGACACCATCCCAGGCTGGTCTTGATCTCAGAGAGATCTGCTTGCCTCTGCCTCCAGAGTACAGGGATTAAAGACATGTGCCACCCAACAATATTGAAAAGAGGCATAGCTTGTAAAATTATTTTCCTTTTGAGGCAAGAATCAAATTTAGGAACTACATCCAAAAATGTATTTTAGACTAATTTTTGTGAAATATCTATATTTATATAGTTAATTCTATCATACCAGTCATTTCTTTTAAAGGTAAATGCTTTTATTCCTTTCACTTGTCAATGATTTACAATATTAATTAATTAAGATGAATTTTAGAAGTTTTTTATTTCTGGATTTTGACTAGGAAATGTGTAGGTACCATGAAGCTTTTGAATAAAAATTGAAGTATCCTGCATTTTTTTACATTGGCTCAATTTGGAGTAAACTTGTGCCTTATGAAGACTCACTAATTTTCTGCCACTCTTACCAGCAAAATAAAACTACTCCAAATTTTAGTGTGAAGATCTGAGTCTAAATTTAAATGGAAGATTTGAATACTTTCAATGTATTTTCAGTCTGTTTTTGAAGCACTTAATATGTTCAAATAGCTGAGCTCAATGCAAAAATTTTGTATGAATGCATGTTTCTGAAACACAGCTGGTATGGCATCTCATCATGTAGCAATCACAGGCAGATGACTGAGGCAAGCCCCATACAAATTATTGGCATCTGTTGATTTCCAGAAGTCATGAGATAACACCGGGATTGTATATAGCCTCTAGTCCCCAAAATGTTCTTTAGATTGAGATAGAACAATATTTCAATTAATACTATATTAACTATTAATATTTCTTGAATATTCAAGAAACACTAAAGCACAGTAACTCATCCTTTCCAGGATCACTAGCTTGGTTGAGCTCTGTGCTACCATCCCTTGAGTTAAACTTCAATTTGCATAAAATCTTCACATCATATATCCAAAACCATGTACTTTGATAATTGAAAGCAAAATATATCTCCAAAATAACCCATAAGCTTCCAGAATAGACTGCCAATTAATTCTGGCTTGGATATTTTTAATATTATATTTTACATGATTAGTGTATAGTATAAAATAAATTCAATAAAGGAATGAGTAAAACTGCTGCGTTATGGTAGTTTATGTAGGCCTACACTTGGCTTTCTTGATGTATTTTTGAAGGACTGGAGATTGAACCTAGGGCTCAGTCCTGATGCTTTTAGTGGCCTAGTCCTTACTTCCAACCTAAATTGACATTCACCTAGATAGTAAGCCTAGTGTATATTTATGTGCTATGAATTTCAAATTGCTAAATATAAAAAGCAGATTTTTATCTTAGAAAGGATCATTTCAAAGTAAAATATTTCTTACCTTAAATGATAGTCTTGCCTCAGAAA
>NW_008345699.1:856890-867628 GCF_000622305.1 Nannospalax galili | reverse complement strand
ATACACATATATATACATATGTTTATGTCAGTGTAGTAAAAATAACATTGTTTTCTTTTTGTTTAAATCATTTAATATAATTTTACAGTTCTAAGACCATATTATTATAATACAAAAGAAAATATCATATGGAAAGACAAAATACATCATTTTAAGGAAGAAATCATACATAGTATTTGCCTTACATTAGAACTGAAGCTATCTCTGTCCCCTCCTCTTCTACACCTTGTCCATATGCTGTGAGCTCATTTCCTAAGTTCGAATCTCTGCCTCATAACATTGTTCTCTCTCAGTGGAAAAAAAATTGACTCTCTCTAATAGCAAGTTCTATTTGGCTTATCTTACTTCACACTGAGGAAGGACCTCAGGTTTGTAATAATTTAAATCAATATCTTTGACACTATATTTGCAACCTTATTCTTACATTCCTACTAAGCTGCCTACAATAGTACTAAAATCTCTTACTGTCAAGTTGTATGTTCGTTGTTTGTAGTTCATAAGAGAAAAACACTAGTTCCAGAATATCATAGCGATTTAATATCATAGTAATATTAAAATCCACATATTATATAATGTGTACATATCACATTCATATATTTAATAGATATGTACATATTACAATGTGCATTTCTGATATATTGTATGTGATATACGGTTAACAAAGGACATTTTTTTTTTATTTATTTTTATTTTACGTGTATGTGTGTATTGCCTGCATGTAGGTAAGTACACTCACGTGCAATCCCTGAGGAAGACAGAAGAGACTGTTGGATCCACTGGAGCAGGAGTTATGGACAATTGTTAGCTGCCATGTGGGTGCTGGGATTTGAACCTGGGTCTTCTGCAAGAACAGGCAGTGTTCTTAACTGCTGAGCCATCTCTCCAGCCTCTCTATATTGTTTTTATTGAAAACATTGCATCTCTATAAATTCACATTTTTAAAATAATTTTGGCTAAAACCCATTTTTAATAGCATTCATATTTTCAAATACAAAGTGTAAAATATAGATTAACAGAACTACAGCAGAATGCTTTCTTATACATTAGAATAAAATCATATGTGAAATGTACTCGTTATTATAATGAGTTTATAACAGGCCAGAGTACAAGTCCTAGATAATAATAAAGTTTTCAAAAATCTTAATTTAGTCACCTGAGCAATGCAAATAATACTGCTCTGTGAATAGGGAAAAAGAATATTACCTTGAAAAAAAATAGAAATCTTGAACAATGGGGGCACTTTAAATGGGGGAAACCAAGGTGGAAGGGTTAGACAATGCGAGAGATAAACAATGCCTAGCTAGTTTTAGAAAACCAGAGGGAACCATATTAGGCCAACAACCTACTGATAAATCATACATAAAACATAATATATGTCTAGGCAAGGACGTTTGGTCTTTGCCAAGCTTTATCTACATAGCACATGGTAATGAAAAGTACCAGACTGGTGGAACTAACCTTGTTGAATGTTTAACAGCCATACTTTGAGGCCTATACTAATTTGGTCATGGGACATAAAGGACAGTTTTTGCTCCTTGCCCTTCTTGGTAGACTAAGGTCCAGGGGACTATGAGCATCAATCAAAATGTCCTGTAACTGTGGTGAGTCACCTGTCCTCTTGATCAAGGAGTTCATGAAGACACCACCAAAGGGACTTGAACCAGTGTCCAGTCTACAAAGAGGAGGATCAACTCAGAGGAAACATTTCCTCCATGTTTCCAAGTGAAGCCAACCACGGTCAAGCAGGACTTTTGACTTGTTTTCACATTGATGGAACTGGTAAAAGGAAGGAGCCAGGTCCTCCCAAGCCCATGTGACCCCTGAGGAACAGATCCTCAAACTACCTTAAGAATAAAAATAAACCGGATTATCTGGGCCAATTGTATGGTCTTAAACACCCAAAAGGAAAGTATAACCAAAGATTAAAGGGATCAACATAATACTTTAAGAGTCCACGTATATAACTAAAGGCTACATAAAAAGAAATAATGCCAGACAGGAGATACCTTCCTTTGAGTTGTTGGCCAGGGTGGCCCACGAGACTCCCAGACAGTAAGCCAGCATAGAACTGGGAAAATGAACAGCAGACGTCAATGTTATCTAAAGGAATATTGACAGCTGATTGCTGCTAGATGAGGAAGCGCTGATCTTTCTAAAACTAGGAACTCTAGATAGGCTGACTAGACTCAACGGATGGACAAGTGTAGTGGACAATAACAGGGATGACAGAGTATATGGGCTCCAGTGAGGGGAGGGGCTATTGGAGGACACCATTTGGGATGTGGGCATATAGAGGAATAAGATTTTTTGGGATGTTCTGTATGAAATACACACACACACACACAAACACACACACACACACACACAAACAAATAAAAAAATGAGTTATATTTGAGGAAGAAGGATAAAAAATTTGCTGCGTGTTAATTAGCAGAGGTGAAAAACATTACCATTGAAATGTACCTGGTGACTTTATGCCCATGCTTAGATGACAAAGATCTCAGAAAGTAACAGATTGTGACTAGCAAAAAATCAGATACATGGAGATTAGAGATGCATGTGCAAACATCTAAGTGTCAGTAGCATTAAAACTGAGTTTTTCTCTATGAAACTATAGTTTAAAATGAAATAGAGATCTTTTTTAAAGGTTAAAACCTCATTCAATTTTATGTCTTCTACTTTATGTCTTATAGGGTATATACTGAGTTCAATACTGTATAACTGTATTAATTTAACTGTGAACCTCAAAATTTACAGCTAATTTTGAAAGAGAAGCATCTTTGCTCTGGAAATTGTTATTGAATATGTTAATGCTGTAATGAAATGTTTCTAATCATGTGGTTATTAAATAATTAAACATAAGAATAAATAAATAAAAAGCCCCAATATCATCATATGACCTAATTTTATGTTACTACTTATTGTCATATATATATGATCTTTGCTATTAAACATATTTATAGGATATGCTAGTGTTTTGCTGAGTGTGCACTCATCTGTAATCATCATTCTGGAGAAGCCATTGTTTCCTTTCATGAAGCTGCTCATGGAAGAATGCCACACTCCATATTCATGCAAACTACAATTATTAAATAACAACTAGCTTTATAAGCATCATTTCATAAAGGAATTGCATACCAAAACTAAGCAGTGCAGTTTACTCACACCACAGAATGTATGGTTCTTCTTACACCACTAAAATCTATTTAAATCCTAGAATCCCATAAGGGATTCTGTTTAGAATATATTTTAATGGACTGGCCCTTAAGTTATTTGTACTCCAGGTACCCTGTTGATAGGTTAATTACTATTTACTTTTTAAAACATCCTATATGAAGTCTTTAAATATATTTAAAATATAGGTGAATGAAATATTTATATGTTTAATTAGAAGCAATTAATAGAGTTACATTTAAAATTATTTATGTATAATACCTTTCATCTCAATTGACATCTGATGTAATTTACTAAACTGTTATTTTGGTATATCTGGTCAAGCATGATTGGAAAATCAGCCTCAAGACCAGGTTACACATTTCTCACTTAATAATTTCCAACACAGAATTTAACACCTACAGACAGGCTGACAAGTATAAAGCAGCACATCTACAATCCTAACCGCAATTAGAAAGCATTAAGGTAGATGCACACTATGCCACTCATTTTATCATAGCTGCCAAGTTTGCTAATTGAATTTCCACGCTGAGTGTAATTACTCATCTTGCATGTAGAAGCATCAAGAAATAATATTTAATAATACTTAACCCATGCTTAATTTTATACTAGGTACTGAATCTACTGCCCAAAGTAATTAATTTCTAACAGTTTTTAAAGCATTGTACTAGTTGTGTAAAATGTCATTAGGACTGGGGATATAATAATATAATACTTACGTGAAAAGCACAAGGTCATGCATGCTATCCTGCAAATAAATAAAAAATTAAGGAATAAATTTCTTGTTACATCATAAAAACTGATCTAAAGGGTTGATAGTCATAGTATAAGACAACTATATCTTTCTTTTTAAAAAAAATGTTAACATAATAGAGTTACAATGTCCATAAAACACACAAAATTAAAGGTGCAATGAAAAGTACTCATGGGTACAGTTAAACCATTCTGACCACTTGATTTACACACAGAAATAGGCAGAAAATAGGTTTTCATGTTCAGGAATGATAAGCCAACAGGATATTTAATGTAGTTATGAATGTCAATGATCTCTACAGGAGAACTACTGCTTTTTATTAGCTAAAGCAAATGCTTAGTGATATGCTATTACACTGGCTTTTGGTAACTGCATTTTCCTCTTATAAAAATAATAAAGATTTAAAACAGAAACATATTGCTCTGCATAGTTAAGAAACACTGAACGGTGACTCCAGAATCCATAGTGTGTTTTAACTTCACTGTTAATTAACTTTTACTTTATAACATGTGAGTCTACATGTGTAAAGTACATTTAATCTCAGTCTTGAAGACTGTAAATGGTATCTTGATATTTAGAGCAAACTATATTTGGAAATAAATTTTGCACTCAGCTATTACTAATGTAAATGCCATTTAATTTGCAAGCACATAGCACAAAATAAAGCATTTTTTTAGTGTAATTGATGGGCTAATAATTAGAAAGTGAGAGAGAGGGAGGGAAAGGGAACACCTATGATGGATTCTAGTGAGGTAAAAAGTATAGCTACCATTTCTAGTGTGTATATTTGATTATGTGTATATGTACCACAGTTATTTTAACAAAAAATGAAAGGCTGTATATTGAAATGTTCTATTTCAAGCTTATTATCTAATTACAGAGCTCTAACAATTCTGCAATATACATATTAAATATCTTCATATAATATATCAAGAAACTAAATATAGTGTTTTTGTATGGGTACCTCAAACATGATATTGTCTAAAAGAGCACCAAGAAAGATAGCCTCCCAATTCCCAATTGTCCTACTTAGTTTCTTCACTGCTGTAAAAAGTACTTTGACCAAAGCTAACTTGGGGAGGAAAGGGCTTATTTATCTTACATCTCCTGGGTCACAGTTCATCAGGGAACCAAAGTTAGGAACCCAGAGGCAGGAGCTAGAGCACAGGCCATGTAGGAACTCTGTTCACTGGCTTGCTCCCCTGTTCCCTGCTCACCTGCTTTCTTATGCAACACAGGTACACCTGCCCAGGGGTGGTACCATCCACAGTGGGCTGGGTCCTCCCAAATCACTCAAAAATCAAGAATGGCCACAGGCCAGTCCAATGAAGGCAATTCCCCAATTGAGGCTCCCTCAACCCAAGTGTGTCAAGTTGACACTAAAGCTATCCGGCACACCAATGTATCGCTAATTTTCCTTCCCTGTTATGACTAGTACAGTTTCAGTGGAAAAATTGCCACAAATACTGACACAAAGCTTATATGGGAAGAAAATTTTTCATGGGAATATCAAAATAATGAATGCAGTTCCCTTTGCCTTACAGGCAGAGCCTGCTGTTCCTCCCTGGACTCTGTCTTATCAAACTTGTCCATTTCTTATAATGACCACTACTGTGTCATGAGTGGATATGCTCATTCATTCTTTGAATTCCTGTAGTTTATTTAGCACGATGCATGCTTGCATTTATTATAATTTTATTGCTATCCTGTTTATGTTCATTTTTCATTTCCCTGACTGAATCTCAAAAATAGGGGTGGGGTTCCTGTTAGTCCTCCGATTGTGAACAAGAAGATAAATCCTAGGGCTCAGAGTATAGCTGGTGATCATTTAATATTACCTCCGTGAAGGGTAGCTGGTCAACTAAAACCTTTTACTCCTGCTGGGATTGCAATAATTATTGTTGCTGATGTGAAATAGGCTCGGGTATCCACGTCGAGTCCTACCGTAAACATGTGGTGGGCTCATACAATGAAGCCTAGGAATCCGATTGATATTATTGCTCAAACTATCCCTATATACCCAAATGGTTATTTTTTTCCTGAATAGTATGTTACTACATGTGAGATTATGCCAAACCCAGGGAGAATTAAGATATATACTTCTGGGTGTACGAAGAATCAAAATAGATGTTGATATAGAATTGGGTCTCCTCCTCCAGCGGGGTCAAAGAATGTGGTGTTTAGATTGTGGTCTGTTAGTAGCATAGTAATACCCGCAGCGAGGACTGGTAGTGACAGCAGGAGAAGGACTGCTGTGATTAGGACTGATCATACAAATAAGGGTGTTTGGTATTGAGTGACAGCCGGGGGTTTTATGTTGATAATTGTTGTGATGAAATTAATTTCCCCGAGGATTGATGAGACACCTGCTAGGTGTAAGGAAAAAATTGTAAGATCTACGGAGGCTCCCGCATGGGCTAAATTTCCGGCTAGGGGTGGATACTGCTCCAGCTTCTACTATTGAGGACGCTAGCAGAAGTAGGAATGATGGGGGAAGGAGTCAAAAGCTTATATTATTTATACGAGGAAAGGCTATATCTGGTGCTCCAATTATGAGTGGAACGAGTCAGTTTCCGAATCCTCCAATCATAATTGGTATAACCATGAAAATTATGATGAATGCATGAGCTGTTACTACAACATTGTAAATTTGATAATCAGCATATCTACCATTTACTTCTCTTCTCCCACGAACAGTTCTTAAGGGATTTCACATACAGTTTGTTTCTGTTGATTCTAATTCTCACAGGCTTTGGCTTTTCAGGGGATCATCTTGACTTTCACCCAAATATTCTAACACATTCAAACACAGCTTTGGGGGCTGCTCAGTGTTTAATAAACAAACACAAATGTTCAGCAAATGTTTGTTCTGAATTTCAGAACTGAGTTACCTATATTTTATTTTCTGTTTATCTTGTTTTTGTTTTGTTTTGCTGAATTTTTGTATATTTCACACAGAATATCTCAAACATTCTTAAACATCTTTATACCTCTGTCCCCACCAGCATCTTCCCTTACCCATGCTCCCCCAACTGGATCCCATATACTCTGTCATCCCTTGTTAAGACCCAGTGTCAAATCAGTGTCCAGAGACATTCCCCAGTACAATTCCATCCATTGAGTTCTAGTCAGCCTATCTAGAGTCCCTTGTTTTAGGATGATCAGCTCTTTCTTACCTAGCAGCAATCGGTTGCCAATATTTCTTCACATAAGACTGAGGTCTATTCTTCATTTTCCCAGTTATATGCTGGGTTTTTATCTGCCTGAGTTTGCACCAGACTTGTGTATGCTGACATCATGGCCATAGAATCATATGAGCAGATTCCCAGGACCTTGTAGGACTCTTTTTCTGGATGGTCATGCACCTCCTCTCTGACTCTTGCAATCTTTCTGCCCCCTCTTCTGAGATGGTCCCTGAGCCTTTGGTGGGTGAAGTTTAATAAAAGAGTCCTGTCCAAGGACCAGCATTCAGCAGACTCTTGATTTCTACACTTTGGTCATTTGTGACCTTTTGTGTTCCTGACCCTCTGCTGCATGAGGGAGCTTCATTAATGAGAACTGAGAGATTCGTTAATGTCCACTTCTTTACCCATGTTCTGTGTTCCATGAGCCTTAGGTGTAGAAGTTGCATTGCAGATGTGTCACATAGGCCTGTGAAATTCATAGACAATGTCTGTGTGTGACCAGCTGTGGTATTTGGTAATAATCTCTGACTGGTGCAATGAGCTTCTTTGAAGAGTGGTGGCTGGGATATTTGTCTGTAAATACAAAGATATATATTTTGCACATAGTAAGAAATCACATTAGTCTAGGGATATGAGTCTTGGGGTTTTCTCTAAGATCTATGGCTACTCCAGCCATGTGTATTAGGTTAAGTTTACATTACAGCACTTGAATGTCCTCCCTTTGAATGGGAGTTTATTTAAATTAGGTAGCTATTGTTTGCCCCCAAGAGGGCCACTACTGCATCAATGAAGTATACTATGCTGGCCACTGATGTGGTTATTTGGTCTTGAAGCTGGTGTTGGATAATCCATTGATGTTTTCCCTTAGCACTTTCATACAGCTCTCCAAAGTTATGAGGGCTGCTGGGAAATGGTTGCAGGTTAGATGCAGCTCTATTTCTCCAAATCCTGTGTCTGAAGTGTGTTCTGTCTTTGGCAGTGGGGTCTTACCTTCAAGTTCTGGGAGACCACCAAGGGCTGTGCAATAGCCTGTGTAACTTTTGGAGTCTCTTGGACTGCCCTGACCAACAACTCAAAGGGAGGTTTCTCCTGTCTGGCACTGTTTCTTTTATGTAGCCTTCAGCTATACACATGGACTCATGTAGAGATAATGTGTGTGTAATTTGTCTTTAGGTTGTTGGACTAATATGGTTCCCTATTTTTTTTTTAAGTAGCTAGGCATTATTTTTCATTCTTCTGTATCTCAATCTCACTGTCTGATCCTTCTGCCATGGTTTCCCATTTAAAGTGTCCCCATTTTCCCCATTTCTCCCTTGATAATACAGTCTCCTCTGGTCCCTCTCTTGAGCTCATTCTTTCTCTTTATCCCCAAGTTTCCTTGTATAACCTTCCCTCCTGCTTCTTATTTTAAAAACCCATTTTTATACATTTCTCCCTTAGTAGCACTTGCTGGGGGTATAGGTCGGTGGCTTTGATTTTTGTTTGGGTTTCTTTGCTTGGAACTTGCTATATAGTTCACGCTGGCCTGAAAGTTGTGATTCACCTCCGTAGCTTTTCTGAAATTTAAAGCAAATGAGAAACAACCGTTTTTAAATTATATTCCAAACTAACATAAAATGTAAAATCTGAAAAATTGTCCTCCGCAATTTCTGGTTTATTCTGTTGAAATTTCACTCCCAGAGAATAATCCTGAATCATTCTTCCTTTGCTGCCCACACCAGCCTACTTTGTCAGTTCACAGGAGTCTGCAGGATAACATGTACATTTTCATGGTTTCAAAGGTGCATTTTCTTCAGCTCTGTTCTTTGTCCACCCCTGTCTTTCATGTGTATCTCAGACAAGTAGCTGTTGGTCTAGCACAATGGCATGAAGGGGCAGAGAAGAAAGAAAAGAAAAACAAACAAATTGAGCTTGAATCAGAAGAGCCACCAAGCTAACACTTCTATTACTTTACAAATTGCGGATATTAATCTTATGGCTAGGTCCAAGCTATTTATATCAGAATGAAATTTCCAGTCAAGGCATTCACTGTTGTGCTAAGCCAGCATGGCAAGAGGGACCAAAATGTTCAGGGACTGTGTGTTGATGTATTCTCATCCATCTATAAAACAAACATTAAACTCAACTTTTTAATCTATTTTCTCTGACACTTTCATGAATAGTTACTAATATTACCACATATCACAGCACAGACCTGCTTTCCCACAAATCCATACATCTAAAGCACAATCAAGAAACACATGCTTAAATGCTACATTAAATCATTTCTGTCAAAATAATTACAGACATCAGCTACTTTTCCACACTAGTGTGCTTTATAGATTTTCATTCTTGAGGTTGACTGGTCCACTTTAAAATTTTATTAATATCTAACTCTATATTAGAGAACATTAATAAACTCCTTGCTTTAAAGTTTCTCAAATTACAAGGTGTATTCACACATGGAATAAGACATAAGCTTGTGTACCACTAGGACTATTATTGTATTCAAAAGAATCTATCATTTTTTTGTATATGGACTTTTCTAAAGTTATAAGGATTTAAAATTTCAAGATTAGATTCACTTTTTCTTCATGACTTTGTCATCTCCAACTTCTTTTTTCTATTAGTATACAATGAAAAAATTCTATTAACACTTATGTTACCTGTGCTAGCTGGGCATTATGGTGAAAATAATCATATTAAAAAGTACATATTATCTGGCCTGCTCTCCTGCCCTCAGGCCTCTCGGGGTAAGTCTATCGCACAGCCCTTCACACCTTTCAGGCCTCTCTTGGGGTAAGTCTACCATGCAGCCCTCTGTGCCTTGACTCCCCCAGCGTTCACCATTCCACCTCCTCCGCTGCTACTCCTAGCTTGGGCCCTGTGCCATTCCTAGTCTTGGGGCCCCAGACACCTGGGGAGCCAGTGCTGCTTTCTGAACCTTTTCACCCGGACTGGCTTGGTACCTTCCTTGGGCCCCAGGAGCACTGCCTCTGGACCCAGCCGCCCTCACCTCTCTCTGCTTCCCCGGACCTGCACCACCGGCTAACTCTCCTAGCCTGCTCTCCTACCCTCAGGCCTCTCTTGGGGTAAGTTTATCACAGAGCCCTCCGTGCCTTGACTCACCCAGCCTCATTCACCCTTCCATCTCCCGGGCTGTTCTCTACTCCTAGTTTGGGCCCTGTGCCATTCCTAGTCTTGGGTCCCCAGACACCTGGGGAACAAATATTGCTTCCTGATCTTTTTCACCCAGACCAACTTAGTGCCTTCCATGGGCCCCAGGAGCACTGCTTCTGAACCTGTCCCGCACTCCCCTCCCTCTACTTCCCTGGTCCTACAACACCCACCAGCCTCTTTCTGGGGCTGACAGCCTCTTTCTGGGGCTCCGAGGCTTACCTTTCCTCTCCCTGATCCTTTGCATCCAGTACAACCCAGCTACTCAATCCACTCCCTGGGAAATCTTGGGGCTTATTCCCACCCCATCTGCCTTTGCATCCCTGCGTGGCATGGCCACGGCCAGGATCTCAGGTCAGTCCAACACCCAAATTCCTGAGGCCAAAATCATTCTTAGAAGAATCCAGACCTAAGGAGAAAGTCTGAAAACTTCTGACCCACATTGGAATTGGGCCACTGCAGAACTCCT
>NW_008345699.1:853373-854646 GCF_000622305.1 Nannospalax galili | reverse complement strand
AAGAAAGAAAGAGCACCTCCAAATCAACAAAATCAGAGTTAAAACGGGAAACATCACAACAGACACCAGGAAGATACAGGACATTATAAGGGAATACTTTAAAAACATATATGCTACTAAATTTGAAAACCTAAACAAAATGGACAGATATCTAAAGGCTTGGGAACCACCAAAACTAAAACAAGAAGAGATTAACAGCTGAAACAGATCCATATCACAAAAAGAAATTGAAACAGTAATACAAAACCTCCGGACTAAAAAAACCCTGGACCAGATGAATTTACAGCAGAATTCTATCAGACATTTAAAGAAGCTCTGCATCCAATACTACTTAATTTATTCAAAAAAGTAGAAATGGAGGGAGAACTTCCAAATTCCTTCTATGAAGCCAGCATCACTCTCATACCAAAGCCTGGTAAAGATACAACCAAAAAAGAAAACTATAGACCCATATCTTTAATGAACATAGAGGCAAAAATTCTCAATAAAATACTCGCAAACCACATACAGCCACACATCAAAAGGATCATCCACCAAGATCAAGTTGGCTTTATTCCAGAGATGCAGGGATAGTTCAGTATACTTAAGTCAATAAATGTCATAAATCACATAAATGGGCTCAACGACAAGAATCACATGGTCATCTCTATAGATGCAGAGAAGGCCTTTGACAAAATTCAACATGCTTTTATGTTTAAAATCCTAGAGAGAATTGGACTGGAGGGAACATACCTCAACATAATAAAAGCCATATATAACAAACCCACAGCCAACATCATTCTAAATGGAGAAAAATTGGAAGCATTCCCATTGAAATCAGGAAACAGACAAGGTTGCCCACTATCCCCACTTCTCTTTAACATAGTACTTGAAACTCTTGCAAGAGCAATAAGACAAGAGAAGGAAATTAAAGGAGTAATAATTGGAAAAGAAGAGCTCAAATTATCCCTTTTTGCAGATGATATGATATTATATCTAAGGGATGCCAAAAATTCCATGCGCAAACTCCTAGAAATTATTAACACATTCAGTAAAGTGGAAGGTTACAAAATTAACCTACAAAAGTCTATACCCTTTCTATATACCAATGACAAGCAGTCAGAGAAAGAGCACAGAGAAACCCTCCCATTTACAATAGCCACAAAAAAAAATTAAAATACCTTGGAATAAACCTGACCAAAAACATTAAAGAGCTCTACAAGGAAAATTTTAACTCTTTAAAGAAAGAAATTGAGGAAGACATCAGAAGATGGAAGGACCTCCCATGCTCATG
>NW_008345699.1:851439-852096 GCF_000622305.1 Nannospalax galili | reverse complement strand
AAGGGAGATATGGATAAAAATTGGGTTAGTTTAAGGGAGGGGGGAGGGAAGGGTATATGAGGAACCTAGGGGATAAGGAGAAAGAAGAAGCTCAACAGAGGTAGGATCATAGGAGCAAGGGTATTAGTAAGGAAGAAAGGGGGGGAAGTGGGGGCACCTTAAGTGGGAAAACCATGATAGAGGGGTGAGATGATTCAAGAGAGAAACAATGCCTAGCTTGTCAAAAAAATCAGAGGCAACCATATTATTCCTACAATCTACTGACAAATTGTACATAACAGATCAAGAAATATATCTCTAGATAAGTTTTGAGACCAACTGGTTATTACCCAAGATTTATCTGCAGGACACACAGCAACTAAAAATGCCAGAATGGTGGAACTAACCTTCTTGGATGTTTAACAGACATACCTTGAGATCTATACTAATTGGGTCAGAGGGATACAAAGGACACTTTTTGCTCCCTGCCCTCCTAGGTCGATTAGTTCCCAGGGACTATGAGCATCTCGCAAAATGTCCTGTAATGGTGGTGGGTCATCTGACCTCTTGATCAAGGAGGCCAAGGTGACCTCACCAGATGGACTTGAACCAGTGTCCAGTCTATAAAGAGGAGGGTCAACACGGAGGAATCATTTCCTCCATGCTTCCAAGAGAAGC
>NW_008345699.1:834386-850657 GCF_000622305.1 Nannospalax galili | reverse complement strand
GGAGATCTTTTTTAAACGTTGGAACCTCATTTAATTTTATGTCTTATAGAGTTTACAATGAGTTAAAGATTATATAAGCATAATAATTCATCTGTAAACCTAAAAATGTACAGCCAATTTTGAAAGAGATGTACCCTAGCTCAGAAAAATGTTATTGAATAGGTTAATGCTGTTGTAATGAAATGCTTCTTCTAATTAAAAAAATAATATTAATGATAATGTTAAAATTTTTTACAAATATTTTCTTTGTAAAAGGAATCGGTTATATATGACAAATGTACATTTGCATACAAGTATGTCTGCTTCAAAAATGAGTCAGTGCAATTATAGGTCATATTTCTGAAAATTTTAGTAGTATTGATAGAGGCTTCAATTCTTTCTTTATTCTTATCATTTTTATTGGTGTTTTCCCTGTAGCCTTCAATGTCACACTAATAAACACATATGACAAAAAAGTACATATTATTTTGATTTATTAAATAAACTTCATAAAATATAACATTAATGATCTGTTCTGGTGACAATGAAAAGTTTAAGTAGATGGCACATGTTTGTTGACATCCATGACAGAAATGAGTTATGGCTGATAAAACCACCAACATATGCTTATTCATGTCCCTATAAACTCTCATCAGATGAGCCTTTCTCATCAGTTTGACAGAATATGTGACATAACAACTAAAGGGAGGAAGGACTTACTCTTGTTCACTGTTTCCAAGAGATTATGCCTATCAAAGTGAGGAAGGCATGGAACTTGGGGTAGCCAGCCTATGGTGCTGCTCGGGGACCAGAGCAATGGAAAGGGGGTGTCAGTGCTCCCACTGCCTTCCTCCCTCTTGTCTTTTTTTCAGTCTTGTATCCCTCATCATAGGATGGTGCTGCCCACATGTGAGGTGGGTCTTTTTCCTCAATAAAAGCTCTCTAGTAACATCCTCACACACAGACATGTATCTCTTAAGTGAATCTAAATTCAGGCACATTCATCAACAATGAAGGTTAATCTTTATATTTAGAAAGTTACATTTTCCCATTTATCACCAAGCACAATTTCATGACACCACACCCATTTTTTTAAGTTCTAGGCTATTGTAGTCCAGCCCTAGTGAGCCTTGTGCTTACTATGTAGGCCAGGTTTCCCTCAGACTGACAATAGATATCTTGCCTCAGCCTCTAGAAAAGTGCAAGGTTACAGACGTGTTACTGTGCCTGATATTATTCTTTGCTTTTTATAATATTTAATATCTCATGAATATGTTATAATGTTATAATCTTTTCATCATCACAGGGAAGGGAAATGCATAGGGTTATGTTGGGTCATTGCTTTTAAATATTTATTTATTTTACATAGAAAATACATAATAGCTTATTTAAAACAACATGTATCATTAACCACAAACTGGGTGAAAAGTTTCAAATAAAACTTTTCTAATGGATTAAAAATAAAAATAAATTTATCTGTGTTGTTTGCAAGAGGCTTAGAGAAAAGATAGAAACTGAAGTATGACATAAGCACTAAATGTTGATATAATTACTTTCATATCAATATGGGTTTAATGTTAAAAATAGTTTAGAGGCCAATAGAGACATAGGATGAAAATTCAATTTTGAACCTGTAAATACATAATATGATAATGTGGCTTAAAAACACATGTACACAGAGGGAAAATGTTCAATAGTTGAAGACTGCATATGAGAATTCAGTGATTATTTTAAAATAGATTGTTATTATGAGATTTATGTGTTCCCTTTCCTAGCTTTCTAACAGTTTCTTAATTTTATGGGTTTTGTTTTGTTTCAGTTTGTTGAGTTAGAGTCTCACTATGACTAGCCTGGAACATACTATGTAGACCAGGATGGCCCAAACTCAGAAATCAGCCTACCTCTGCCTCCTGAGTGCTGGGATTATAGTGTGCCATCACAATCGACAATTTTTAAAATTGCACTTTAGATTATGTTGAGAAGATTGAGAAGTTG
The DNA here is from genome assembly GCF_000622305.1 of Nannospalax galili. Taxonomy (NCBI): domain Eukaryota; kingdom Metazoa; phylum Chordata; class Mammalia; order Rodentia; family Spalacidae; genus Nannospalax; species Nannospalax galili. The sequence goes on along the minus strand of NW_008345699.1, from coordinate 848,683 downwards.
AAGAAAGATGTTTTATCTGGTTTAAATGCATAAAAAGCCGGGCATGGTGCACATGCTTTTAATCCCAGCACTTGGGAGGATCTCTGTGTGTTCAAGGCCAGGTGGGTCTACATAATGAGTCTAGGTCAGCTGGGGATACAGGGAGACCCTGTCTTAAAAACACCAAAAAAATTTTAAAGAAATACATTTTAAATAATTTAAAGCTGTTAATAGGTAGAAAATCTATTCTCTCTGTTTGAAGAATTACACCTAAATAAATTAGTGCAATAGACAGGATGTGCTCAGTAACTTAATCACACAGAAAATCAAAACCTGACATGAGGAACACTAGAAATACAATTCCATGGATTGTCTTAATAATTGTGATGTGGGATAAAATAAAAGGAAGAGTAAAAGGAAATGCAGTTTTCTTGAGAGCACGGATTTTTCTGTTATGAACATGAAAGAAAAAGAATGCAGAGTTGAAATTTATTTTAAAACAACTGATTACAATAATTACCATAATTGCTAAGTGATATGTTATACACGTAGTACAATGGTTAGAAAAAGTGGCCTGTGGAAAAATTTTAAAACATTATCTTGCATTCTCCGGTGATGATTCTTTCTCTGCAAGAAGTGATGGTCATTTTTGTGAGAGATGATTGCTAGAACAAATGCTCATGATTGCAGATTTCAGTGTGATTCCTAACTTCAAAGCAAGTCAAAGAAGGTCCAACAGATCACCCTTGAGACTCACTGCCTATAGTAAATATTTCGAACAGTACTCTTAGATCTTGCCAGTCTCCTAAAATATTCACTACAGAACACACTTGTAGTGTTATGCAGTGCATAAAAGAAGTACAAATGTTGTAGGTTTATAAGTACCAATTTTAAATATACTACTCAAAATGCTTTTCTTATAGAATACCTGCCTTGAATTATAATAGAGAAGATTCAGTCCAAGATATTAATCTCCAAATTTAACAAAGTTTGGTTATCACAGATAATTATTAGCTAATATAATACCCAAGATATTAATCTCCGAATTTAAGAAAGTTTGGTTATCACAAATAATAATTATTAGCTAATACAATAAACAAACTGGAAGAGAAGAAAATAAACCGAATTTTTGCACCTGTGTTTGAAAACAGCTTTCATACTTATTCAATGAATATACTAAATTGAATCAGTTCCTTAGAGATTTTCCACAAAGTCAGATTTTACCTGATTTGTTTTTACATACAGTATGACAGGTTTAAAAGATTTAGAAATACAATTATATTTCTTTCTATTAAAAATAAGTCCTGCCTTTTCTATTTACTGATAAACATATACTAAAATGCAGAAAAATTGATGCATATTTATATACGCTTAGAGAATTTTTAATTTGGCTACTAAGTAATAAAATTTGACCACTCATAAAGTTGTGTTTTAGATCTTAGGCTATATAGTATTTATTAAGAAAAGACTGCACAGTAACTTTCTACTTAATACTTTTTAAAAGTTATTATATGGAAACCTAAGACACACTTGATATGTAGAAAATTAAGGCTTTATATATTAGCATTGCATAATTTATGGCAATCTACTCAATCTAGAAGTAGACTCAATCTACTTTACAAACAGATTAGGAAGTATTTTCTTGGTTAGAAAACTAGGGGTAATTGATATTACACCATGTATTTTTATATATTACTAATATGTAAATAACGCTAAGCCTCTTGAAATAAAGTAGCACACTATATTCTAAAATAAAATAGATAAAGCAATGCAATGAATTTTTTGTCATGGTTTTATTTCTTGTTGCTATGATAAAATACCTTGAAAAAAGCAACTTAGAGAAGAAAGAGTTTATTTTCACTCACAGTTTCAGACTATAGTCTCTAATAGCAGTAAAGTCTCAATGGCAGGAGCTTGAGGGAGTTGGTCTTAATACATCCATAATCAGGAATGAAGAGCAAAGAATAAATGCATGTTTATGCTAAGCTCACTTTCTCCACTCATACAATTCAGGATCCCACCTCTAGGCAACTGTGCCACCCCAGTGGATAGACTTTCTCACCTTAATTAACATAAATCAAGACAATTCCCCCACAGACATATTCATAGGAAAACTTGATCTGGAAAATCCCTCATTGAGACTCTGGTCCCTGGTGATTCTAGATAGTGCTGACAATTAAAACAAACCATCACAACATTAAGATATAATAAAACAAAATATAGAAAGGTATTTAATTTGTTAAAATTTAATTTCCTCATTTATACTCACAAATTTCATCAGTTTCTTATGTACTTTGGAGGGTATGGAAGGACACTCAGGCTTTACTTTGGAGGTATTATGAAACAGTTCTTAAGATGAGGCAGTCCAGGTTACAGATTTGGATTGGAAAATAATGACCTGTCTGCATATTCACTAAGCATAGTATTTTCCAAGTTCTATACTGTAACAAGTTTCAAGAGCTGAGGGACAAGGGTAAAAGACACATGTTAAACAAATACAAACTTTTAGTTATAAAATAAATATCTTCTAGAGATTTAATTTGTACCATGGCAAGTAGAGTTAATATTGTATTATATGTTAAAAATTTGGTTACCAGTGTCCAGTCTATAAAGAGGAGGGTCAACATGGAGTAATCATTTCCTCCATGCTTCCAAGAGAAGCCAACAATGGTTGAGCAGGACCTTTGACTTATCTTCACGTAGATGGAACTGGTAAAAGAAAGGAGCCAGGGGCTCCTCCGAAGCCCATGGGACCCCTGAGGAACAGATCCTCAAACGACCTCAAGAGTGAAAACAAATCAGTTTATCTGGTCCAATGGTATGTCCTTAAACACCCAAAAGGGAAGTACAACCAAAGATTAAAGGGGCCAATATAATTTCATAAGAGCACACATATATATAACTAAAAGTTACTTGACAAACAGCAAAGCCAGACAGGCGATACCTTCAGTCGAGTTCTTGGCCAGGATGGATAAAGGCTCTTCCAGACAGTAACCCAACATACTACTGGAAAAATGAACAGCAGACCCCAATTCTATCCAAAGGAATACTGACAATGGATTGCTGTTGATAAGGAACAGCTGATCCTCCTGGAACAGGGACCTCTGGCTGACTAGATTTACCAGAAGGGCAGATAGGGGGGAATGGATGGGGGTGCTGACAGCACAGTGGACAGTGGCAGGGATAGCAGAGTATGGAGGCTCTAGTGGGAGAGGAAGGCTGTCTACCTGACGAGTTTGTATTCATGCTCAGATGCCGAGGAGCTCAGAAGGTGGGTGACTGTGACCAGTGATAGTCATGTATATAGAGATTAGAAATGCATGTGAAAACGTCTCAATGTCAAGAGCCCTGGAATGAATTTTTCTGTATGAAACTGTGTTTTGACAACGAAGTGGAGATCTTTTTTAAATGTTGGAACCTCATTTAATTTTATGTCTTATAGAGTTTATAATGAGTAAAAGATTATATAAGCGTAATAATTCATCTGTAAACCTAGAAATGTACAGCCAGTTTTGAAAGAGATGTACCCTAGCTCAGAAAAATGTTATTGAATAGGTTAATGCTGTTGTAATGAAATGCTTCTTTTAATTAAAAAAAAAGAGTATTTAAAAAAAAAATTGGTTACCGTAGATCTCAAAAGTTCTTATCACACAAGTAACAGTTGACATCATGTGAACTGTTATAAATGCTAGTAAGCTCCATTGTGGAATTCTACACAAAGCATACTTTTTATGAAAATACCACATTAAAATATGTATTGTATATTTTAATATATACATATATTTTTGTTAGTTAATTATAATGCAGTAATGCTGGTACAAAAAGTAAAATGTTTAATAATAACTAATTTTCTACAAAATGAAACAAACGTTTTTACTTTAGTGGACCTCATCCTTCAGGAAAGCATTTTTTGACTCAACTCTACCATGTATGCACTTTTAAAGCTAAAATACTGTCAGCCTATTTTCCTGCATTCCAGTGTTTTAGCCAATAACAATTACATCTGCTCTGCAACTTCTCTGTCTAAGACTTTCTGTTTCTATTTCCCACTTTCTGTATTACCCATGTGCAACAGAATCTGTGAATGGTTCCTTCACTTTTCACATTTATTTTAGTCTCTAAGTTCCCAGAATTTGGTTATTTCCTTAAAAAATATGTTCTAAATTATATCCTAGTTACATTAGTATATTTTTACATAGTTAGATAACATTAAATTCATGATTTAGGGTCTATAGATGTTTATGTAAGAGTCTAATAAATGTGAACTATTCATATCTCATATTTATTTCAAACTTTTATGACTCCAGACACAGTTCATTTTTGTTTTTCCTGTTTATAATATTTCCTTATAATTCTCTACCAAAGTCTCTTCCTTCAAAGTTATATAGTACATTAAACTTGCTAACCCATGAGTGTTTCCCTCTTCTCTTCCCACATCTGAGATATACTTTATCCTTATTTCTTCTGATTCTGTTCCAACTAAAAGGTCTTTCTTGACCACCATCTATAAACCTTCTTGTCCACCATTGTTTCCTAACTTAGGAATCTTTCTGCATTACTTGCAGCACTGAAACATGGTATTTGTTTGTGTGACGCTTTTATAAGAGTCTCCTAATAACGCACGTCCATCTGGACAAGCATCATACCTGCTTTTTTCACCACTGCATTCTAGCAATGGTGGGAGTCTGTTGTATCTGACAGTAGTAAGAGAAAGCAATCAACATTTTTGTGTATAAAGTAGGAGGGAATACAGCCTGTCAGCGCCATGCCAGAGCAGTGTTCAGAAAACTAGCTTGAGATACTAAAGATGTTTAATTCCAGAGAACAACTCACTTAAGTTTAGCTGAAATATTTATTATTCACTAGCAGTTCAGATATTGTGTGGTTATATGCTAATAACAGATTCTGGCACATAAGAAAGCTAACCCCCAATAAGTGAGGTTTGAAGTTGAAAATATTAATCAGGTTTTTATTATTAGTATTTACAGTTAATCTATACATTTTATTCGAATATTTACCATTCCTACATAGCAATGTTCTTCAGCTTCTGGCTCTTTAAGAACTCTCTGCTACTTCTACCATGATGTTCTCTGAGTATTGTGGGATACAAATGTTGATTTAAGGCCAAGCACCCCACAGACACTTATTCTTTGTATTACCATCACTCATTGCAAAATAATCAAGTCTTTAATAAAATTGGATTATACCTTCTTGATATTCAGTAGAATTCTTAACATCTATCTTATAGTAATATCATCAAATTATAGTTTTGGAACATTTTGCCCTTTTGCTAGTCATTCTCTTCACAATGCCATTTGTTCTCTTTTCTTTTTAGATTGACATCATTTCATTTCACTATTGCATTTTTGTTGAAAAAAATGCTTGCCCAGAGCGATGTCATGGTAATTCTCCCTATAATTCTTTCAAGCTATTTTAAATTTTTATGTCGGACACCTGAGGCATCTAGTCATTCTGATTTAATTTTTGTATATACCATGAGATGACAACTAACTTTATATGGATACTCCATTTCCCAAAACCATATTATAAAGGCCTAATCTTTTCCTGATACATATTTTTGAAATCTTTGTCAAAAGTAATTAACTAGTCATAAATTCTTGAGTCTGTTTCTGTGATCTCTACTTTGTTTCATTAGTGTAGTTTTTGTTTGATATTATCATATAGTTTTGATTACTGTTGCTCATATTATACTACTCTTTGAAAAAAATTAATTTATTTTTATTTTATATATTTTTTATTCTGCCTGCATGTATGTAAGTGTGCCATGTGTGTGCAATACCCCCTGAGGCCAAAAGAGGATTTTTGGTTCACTCAGCACCCTGAACACATACCCATAAAATGATACAGACACATAATTTAAAAATAAATATTTTTGAAAGACCAAATGAGTGGATAAAGGCAATTTTTATAGTTATTTTATGGTTATATTGCTGCTTTGATATTATGTTTTGCTGATGAATATATGAGGAATCTATCTTAATATGGCCTAATGCTCAAGTTGATGAATAAATCATGATAAACTAAATCACTTTTCAAATTAGTGCAATTTTCTTTGATTCTTTAGAATTTGGTAGCAATCATCTCTATTCATGATAATCTTGTTATTCACATTCGGTACAATTAACCTCAAGTCTCCATTGCAGAAGGGTATAATTACACAAAGCAAACTGTTCATGCAGTACTGACCTGGAGTATGATGTCTAGTAATCAATCAACCCAATGATGATAAGCTAATAACTAATGAAAAAAAATTTATTTTACATGTCTTGAAAGGAACAGATGAAGTACAGTGTCTCTAGAGCTTCAACTTCCCTACAGTAAGAAAGGTAACTTCTGGCAGGTCATGTACTTTAGAAAACATGGTGTACCTCAGAAACCAGGGACTACACAAAAATCTAGGTTACTTTTAGAAAGATGTTGTGTCAAGAGGTTTTATTTCCTCTCATTCTGTAAGACAAAAGAATAAATTATGCAATCTTTTAAGGCCATAATGAAAATTCTTAAATAAAATTTCTTGAAATAAAACTATTTTTACCTTTATGGGACACTATGTGCTAATAGAGTTTTAAATATTCAATTAGCACCTCTTACTACACCTATGTAAATAAGTAGACTCTCACATGAAAAGAACAACACTTTTGCCATCAAGAAGACTTTTTATAAAGTATTGTGAACATGAGGTAATATTAAGAAAAGTTATTTCATTCTAATTAAATTTTGTCTCATTATGTGGGATGTCAAGCTTTCTTAAATACATACTAAATGTTTTGCAAGTCATCTAGTGTCTGCTGAAATGGCTCAGATTGGCTATTAGACTCCAAACCAGCAGGACAATGTGAGTCTTGTGGAACTGTTATAAGACAATGATGTCTATAAAACAGGCAGCTGTCTAGTAGGCATTGATTTTGGGGCCCATAGTCTTAGAAAATGTGCTTTTATTTATCTTTACTATTTCCTAAATTATTTAACTTTTTCATTGCTGTCACAAAATATCTGACATGAACAACTTAAATGAGGAAGGATTTATTTTAGCTAATGGTTTTTATGATTACTTAACATCAAGCACTTGAACAGAAAGCATGGTGGTGGGAGCATGAGGCAGAGGACTGCTGTTCATTTCATGATGCACAGGAGGGAGGAAAGGAGGAGGGTCAGAAAAGGGATGGAAAGAGGAAGGAAGGGAGGGGAGAGGGAAGGAAGGTGAGACATGAGGAATTATGAGCCCAGAATAACTTTCAAGGCATGCCTAGTGACATCCTATTTCCTCCAGCTTTGCCTCACATATCAAAGTTTCCAGAGCGTCCCAGGACACTACAGCAATCTGGACAACATGTGCTCAAGATGTGAGTTTGTGGGGGATATTTATGATTCAAATAGTAATATTTCTTATGGCATAAATGCATACACTAAGGCTGGGGAGATAGTTCAGTAAATACCATCACATCCAGAGTTCAATTCCCAGAAAATATAAAAATCTGGAAGACTTGGCAAATGCTTATAATTCCAGGCAAGGTAACTTACTTGGCATATATTTTCATAGACAATATGTGCTCAATCCTATTTTGACAATGGTGTTCTTATGAAACATGGGTTTCATACCCATCATACCCACCATATTACTTCTCTCTCTTTTTCTCTCCTCTATCTCTCACACACACATGCACATACTCTTTCTCTTTCTCACACACACATGCACATACTCTCTCACACACACATGTGCACATACTCTCTCTCACACACACACATGTACATACTCTTTCTCTCTCACACACTCACATGTGCACATACTCTTTCTCTCTCTCACACACACATGCACATACTCTCACACACACATGCACATACTCTCTCTCACACACACATGCACATACTCTCTCACACACACACATGCACATACTCTCTCACACACACGTACACATACTCTCTCACACACATGTGTGCACACACACACATGCACATACTCTCTTTCTCTCTCTCTCTCTCATGCACACACACACACATGTGCACATACTCTCTTGCCCTTCTACCTTCTACCATGGAATTAAGTAATAAGAAATATGCACCATATTTATACACATGTGTGTGTGTGTGTGTGTGTGTGTGTGTGAATTTGAGGCACAAAAGGGGACCATGAGGAGGGAGAAGCAACATTAAGAAAAAGAAATGTGAGAAGACAATGAAATGCATGTGATATAAAATCAGAACAAGGGACTATTTGCGGGGAGGGATTGGAAAATCAGAGATTGACAGAGGTCCAATGAGGGCAGTGATGAGGAAGGATAAAGGTCATTAAAACTGGTAGTTCTTTAAAGGATTGAATAATAATTTAACTTTGTAGACTAAAAGACTGCCATAAAATACTACAAACCCTACTTTAACAAACAGAAATTGCCTCACATTTTTGGAGGCTTGAAGTTTCAATTCAATATATCGTTGACGTTTATTTTTTCTGAAGATTGTTAGAGAAAAATCTAATCGAGCCCTTTCCCCTTGGTCAGTGGATGGCCATCTTCAACAGGTGTCTATTTGCATCATCCTCCATCTATGCTTGTCTGTCTCTACCTGCAAAGGACAACTATCATATTAGATAATGGGTTCTCCTTACTCTAGTATACCTCATCTTACCCCATAATCTGCATTGACTCTATTTCAGGACAACATCATTGCTAAGTTACTACTGGTTAGAACTTTAGCATGTAAGTTTAAGGAGTGGAATACAATCCAACACACAACAACTTGATTTATTTTATTTTATTTTATTTTATTTTATTTTATTTATTTTATTTTATTTTATTTTATTTTATTTTATTTTATTTTCTGTGTATGTGTGTATTGCCTGCATGTAGGTAAGTGCACCATGTCATGCAATGCCCTCATTGGTCAGAAGAAGATGTCAGATCCCCTAGGACTGGAGTTACATACAGACAGTTGTTAGCTTCCATGTGGGTGCTGGGATTCAAAATTGGGTCTTCTGCAAGAATAACCAGTGTTCTTAACTTTGAGCCATCTCTCCAGCTCCCAACAGCTTGATTCTTAATTTTACTATATGGTTATGTCTTTGGCAACTCCCCTTTTCTATCATTAAAAGTTCTCTTCACGGGTAAGAGAATCAAACATATTCTTTTTCTTAATTTTTTATTCAGCTTTTGTAAATTCATACAACAGTGCTCAATCAAAATTAGACCCCCCCATCCATGCCACCTGCATACCCCCACCAGACCTCATGAATTCTGCCATGCATGTTAAGTCCTATTCATTCAGGCCTTTGTATCCAAATGTCCTTCACTATAAACTCATTCACTGGAGTCTAGTCAACAATCTAGTGATCCTTTATAAGTACTACTGCTCTTCACCCAGCAGCAATCAGTCTCCAATAGTTCTCAGTCTACTGCCAGCCCACACCTACTTCTTTCCTCCCCTTTGGGACCTTGTTTAATTGAGTTGACATCGTCCTGTGCTCAATTTCACCGTTACAAGTTCACATGTGCAAGCTTCCAGTGGCCTGAGAGCCTCTGCTTCCTTGTGTTCATGAACCATCCCTGGCTCTTACAATCTTTCTGCTCCCTACTTCCACAATGGTCCCTGAGCCATGGGTGGATGAGGGTCCACATAGGAGTCCTATCCTACACTCTACAGTCTCTTATTCTTTAAAACTTGGCCAGTTATGGTGTCACACTCTGTTGTGTAAGGAAGCTTTACTGTTGAGAGTTGAGGGATGCATTCATTTTCTCTCTACCCCTTATTCCGCTTTGTTCCATGAGCTTTAGTTGTAGAGGTTCAACTGTAGATGTGTCACCTAGTCATCTCTCAGACATGTGTTCTCTGTATCTAACAAAATGTGCAATTCTGTAGTATCCTTAATCTGTTGCGAAAAGAAGCTTCTTTGATGTTTGTCTTTAAATAGAAGGATCAATATTTAGAATATAGTAAGAAGTTTCATTTGTCTTGAGATATGAAAGAGATAAGGTTTTCTCTAGGATATATGTCCTCTCCTTCCATGTGTATTTGGCTGAGTTTACCGTGCCACCCATGCATTCCTTTTAAGTTCAGTTAGATAGCTCTTATTTGTACCCCTCCTCCCAAGATCACAGTGCCAGTGCTGTACTAATAGAGGTAGTTTGCCATGCAGGTTGTTATCGTTATCAGGCTTTAGACCTGGGTTGGACCATTGATTGTTTTCTCCCTTGGCAGTTTGCCTATTATCATCTAGCATTATGATTGCCAAACTTTGGTTAGACTTCCAGGTCAGTTCCTGCTCCATTGTTTCCTAAGTATGTCCTATCTTCAACAGTAGGGTCTTATCTACTAGTTGTGGTAGATAACCAAGAGGTTTGGCAATATCCTGTATTATTTTGGGAGTCTCCCGGACCAACCACTCAAAGAGAGGTCTCATCTGTCTGGCACTGTGTTCCTTGCCAAGCAGCTCCAGGTATACTTTAATGTTCAGACACTGTATATGCACTTCTCATGGGTTTTTGAGGGCATCACTTTTCCTTCTATGCGTCTTTGCCCCCAAGATCCATTCATCTCTACTCCTTTGTTCCCCCATTTGGCCTCCCTCCTTCCTCCCTAGTCACAGAGCCCCAATTATCCCCACTCTCCCCTCAATACCACCTGCCTCACACCATCCTCCCTTTCCTGACTTTATTCCCTCCCCCATACCATTGCTCCTTACATGTCCCTCCATCCTCTCCTCCTTGCCCAACACTCCCATTTTCCACACTCTGGTAACATCTGTTCCCTACTGTCCACCTTTCAGGTTCTTTCTTCTCCTTTACCTCCATGTATCCTTTCCCTTTTCCTGACTCTTGGTGTTACATCCGAATTTATGCACTCATATATTGGTGCTACAATCCACTAATGAGGGAGAATATACATCGCTTGCTCTTCTATGATTGTGTTACTTCACTTAGTACAACACTCTGTAGTTCCATTAATTTATCTGCCAATTTTATAATTTCATCTTTTCTTATTGCTGAGTAGAACTTCATTGTGAAGAAGTACCACATTTTAATTATCCATTCATCAGTTGAGGGAGATCTCAGTTGTTTCCATTTCTTAACTATTGTGAAGAGTGCAGCAATAAACATGGATGTATAGGTACCTCTACAGTATAATGAGTCCTTTGTGTATGTGCCAAGAAGTGGTATAACTGGATGGTTTCCATTTCGATAACATAAACTGCTTAGAGTGAAAGGGTGGATACTTGCCATGTAATTAGACAATTATTAATAGCTTTTCAAAAATTGAAAGAAGCATGCTTTTAGGTTTGGGACATCATTTGTTCATTAATTTTCTATAGGATATTGTAAAATGAAACTCCTAGCCCTTCAACAAAATTCTTTTTTGGACGATGGTTTCAACAAAGATCATGAAAACAGTATTTTATTTTCTACCTATATCACAACTGGATTCTAAGTCTTTTAGATTTAGATTCATATTCCTGATATGTATCTTTCAAAATGCTTTCAAATCATATCATTTCAAGTAACTTGAAGTACCAACTCTCAGCTTCTCCTTTTAGAGAGTTTTAATATATAAATCTCTATTCTCTTTTGAAAATTTTGTTGTCATTTTCACTTTATTGAGTAGTATCTAAAGTACACTTAAAGCATCACCAGTTTTATGATGAAAATAAGGTTATGTTGCATAGGCAGAGTCACTGAAGAAAAACTAGCACCTCTATATGATTTTGGATTTCTATTGGTAATTCAAGTAGCTACTCTGTACAGAGAGACAAGTTAAAGAAATAAATTACAGGAATCATGCCTTGATTGCTTTTTAAATAACATGATAAATATTTTTCTTTAGTGGTGCATATATTTTACAGAATAACATTTTCTCATGGGCTCATAGTTATGTAGAGATTGCACACAAACACAGAGCACGCACACACACACACGTGTGCACATATACCTGTGTAAGGATGTACAGATCCCAGTTACTTAGTCCATGATTATTTTTCTTTATTTAGAAGTTCTTCTTAGTTGTATTTTTCATCGGAAAGACTCAAAGACAAAAAACTATGACAATAGTAACCAACTGACCTGCCAGCTATGATCTAATGCATAATACTTATTTGAGTTAAGTATTTAAAACTTTGGATCCATAAATTCTCACACTCACTTTCTCACAAATATTTATAAAAATATCTGGCTGGCAGTTTTCTTTATGTAAAAGTTACAGCAGTGTAAGAAACGCTGAACTTCAGACATTTAAAACTAATGTGGGAAACTGAATAAAGGTTCCAAATTGACTGAATATTAAAAAGCATACCTTCTCTGCAGATAAGAAATTATTTTTAGGGGCTGGAGAGAGGGTTCAGCACTTAAGAGAACAGACTGCTCTTACAGAAGATCAACGTTTAGTACCCAACACCCACATGGCAACTTACAACCATCTCTAACTGTGGTTGAGGGGATCCAATGGCCTCTTCTGATCTCCATGGCCATTGACTGCACATGGCTCACTCATATACATGTGGACAAAACACTCATATGTGTCAAATAAAAATAAATAAATAATTCAAACAAAATAAGTCGTTCTTTTATTGTTTTATTTACATTTATTTTGTGTGGGGGGTGTGCTTGCATATCTGTGTGCAGAAGTGAGTTGACTCCTTCCACTGTGTGCCTTGCAGGGAGCACACTCAGGTTGTCAGTCTTGGCAGCAAATGCTTTTACTTACCAAGGCCCCCTTGCAGCCAGAATTCGTTCCTTTATAACTTGAGAGTGATAGAGACTATTTTAGCAATAATTCAATTAATAATGCCATTAAAACTGGCTGAGAAATTCACCCTCAAAAAAGAAAATGTAAAACATTCAAAACCAGGGGATGAGAACACTATCAATAAAGTCAAAATACATTTTTTGTAAAAGTGCAACACGCATAAAAATACCATGTCGTGAATAGTAGATGAAATTTAAAACAGAACTACCAAGAAAGTCTATTTCCACAAATGTAGGTGGCAAATGTCAGAAGCTTCACATTATGCTCAGCTGTTAGATCTGTGTAAAGGGGACCTGTGAGGATCCTCTTCAAGTAGAGATAGTACACACTCCCTTATTTCTGTTCAGCAACTAAATTACAACAAATATATTCTGTAACTACACTACTCACCATAAAATGATTATGAAAACAAGGTTATTTGTTGCAAGTAGTTTTTTTTCAAAACAGTAAGAAACCGTGGGGAGATGGCTCAGTGGATAAGTACCTGCTCCTCAAGCATGAGAACCTGTATTCAGATCCCTGGCACCTATGTAAAAAAAAAAAAAAAAAAAACCTGGGCACAGCACAGTGACTTCTTATAACCTCTTTGCTAGACGGGGAGAGGGAAAAGAGCGAGGCAGATGATGAGACTCACTAATCTATGTGTTCCAGGTTCAGTGAGAGACCCTAACTCAAAAAGATAGGGGAAAGCAAGCAAGGAATCATTCGTTACTGAGCTCTAGTCTCCCCATGCATTCTCACACATCTACATATGTACGAATTCACAGAAATGATAAACGAAATTGAATTATAAAAATAAATGCATTGGATTGATGCTATTGCTCACTGGGAAAGGGATTCCCTAGCAGTCTCAAGGACTTGGGTTGGTTTCCAACTTCTACAGGAGGAGATGATAGAGAAGGAGCAGGACGGGAAAAGGGGAGAAAAAGAAGCAGGAAATTGAATAGTCAGTGTCTTTTTTAAAAAAAAAAAGGTGAAGCTTTCAATTTGCTTCCGAAATGGAAATGAAAAGAACTATGCGAAAAGATAATAAATAATAATGTATATCACATTTCCAGCAAAATTCAAAATGGTATTTTAAGAGAAAAGTATTAATTCAATACTAAATTGCAATAGTTAATAGGGACTACTAAAATAAAATGGAAAATACCAATGATACGGAAACACTTATTCATTTGCATATGGGACATGATGAGAGGGACAATTTGTTCTTTTTTTTAAATTTTATGTGTATGTGTGTATTGCCTGCATGTAGGTAAGTGCACCTCTGTCGTGCAAAGCCCGCAGAGGACAGAACACGCTGTCGGATCCCCTGGAACTGGAATTATGGACAGTTGTCAGCTGCCATGTGGGTGCTGGCATTCGAACCCAGGTCTTCTGCAAGAACAGCCAGTGTTTTTAACCACTGAGCTATCTCTCCAGCCTGAGAATTTGTTCTTTACTTCATAATATAGTTTTATTTTTCAAATATGTGAAAACAAGAACCGGCCACAGTATTTTTTATTTTAATTAAAGAAATATTTCAGCAAATGTGTGTCAATTTGGCTAAAATAGCATTTAAAGCTAGGAAA